>NC_065572.1:75088652-75688652 GCF_937616625.2 Mercurialis annua | reverse complement strand
TTGAGTCCTGATTTGTATTTTTCATATTTGAATAAGTCCAAAGGTTTTTGGTGTTTGTAGGTGCTAGATCTATCAAGGTTTTTGATGGGTTTTCGAATTTGAGATCCGATTCTTTAAGATCTAAAATATATGTGGGGTGTCTTTTAGATCTATACAAGTTTTTGAAGATCTTAAAAAATGGGGGTTTTTAGATCTTTCAAAGTTCTTGTAGATGTATATTCGGAGAGTTTGAAAACCCATTTAAACTATTGTAGATCTAAAATTAGGAAGGTTTGTTGGGTTATCTTTGATAAGAATTCATTGAAGATGAAGATCGGAATGCTAAGTTCAACCGGATAGAGCGGTTTTAAAAGCAAATCGGAAGAAGAACTATCCAAGTACTCCATCTACGAGAAACATAGTTTCATCGTTGTTAAGTTTATGCGGGAACATAGTCACGGATTTTTTCTCACTTTTGATTATTTATTGCTTATCCGGAATTGTTACTTAGCTTCTAATTGTTCAATTTTGAAAGATCATAATGTGGGTTGTGATATGACTTTCATATTTTGTACTTGAATCTTCTTAATGAATTTCTATCTTTGGGAAAAAAAACACATGGTTAAAAGGTTTATAAAATTTATGTGCCCTGATAAAATATTGGGAGCTGAATGTCCTTCGACCAACTTTCCCTTCCTGTAGTATCATTATGTTGATCCTTCTTTAAGGAAGAAATATTTTTAGGACTTGATTAGAATTATTATCATGTAAATTTTTTAGTTCATCGAGTTCATGATTACTGTCGTTTATCATGGGTTAGGAGAGTGGATTGTTGTGATATGCACTAGTTCAATCATGTTTGACCATGTTTTGACTTTATCATTTTGTTATTTATTGATTGACAGTTTTTATCATTTTATATTAATGATTAAAATACTTGAATGGTTAATTCTTTCTAAGGTCATCAAGTATGTGACTTGATAGTAGAACCTTTAGGTTTAATAAAAAAAATTATATACCATCTATCCTTAGTCTTAATAGAATAGAGACTAGTATGATGTTGACTGATGATTATGTTTTACTAATCATGTATATGAGATATTAAGTCAAATCATAGGTGCTATTTGAGAAATAAGGCACTGGATGACCCACTGTGAGAATACTACATAGATCACTGTCATAAGTAATTCTCATTACAGTTGTATTAGTATAATCCTTTGACCTTGAAATCATCATGGATTTCTACATAGCTATTTCATGTTTTGATACAGTCTTACATTATCTTTAACAGGATAATGGAATAGATTGTCATTGGATGTGAAAGTAACTATGTGAGAAATGTGAGTGACTGAGAAGGAATTTGTCCCTCATTTATTTGAGTAAGATATCTATGGGCCCCTTGAAGAAGATAGACTGAAGGAAATGCATGGCCATGCTAATTGATAAGGAGTTATCATTTTCAGTCTACTTAGAGTCAAGAAACTAATGATTGAATATTATAAGGATGACAGGACTATGCATTATATTCAATCTGGATATCGAGTGACAAAGGGATTAAAATATTATTGTAAATGGTTAAATCGGGTTATCGATATTCGTATAACTTAGGTAGTCATAATGTCTTGCTAGAGGTCACTTATGACTTGTGGGCTGAAATAGGGATTTCGAGCCTACTGCCAACGTTATATGAACCTACAGGGTCGCACACTAAAAACAGGCCCAAAACAGTTATGGGTTGTATAAGCCCAATGTGATTAAGTGATTAATTATACACACACACACATATACATATATATATATATATATATATATATATATATATATATATATATATTACAAATTATATATATATATATATATATATATATATATATATATATATAATTTGTAATATATATATATATATATATATATATATATATATATATATATATTAATAAATATATATTAATTCGAAATTTAAGGATAAGTGTTTTCCTTAATTTATTATTTTTGGAAGATAATAAATATAGTAATTAATATATATGGATAATTATCAAAAAGGAGTTTTTGATAAACATAAACTTGTAGAATTGCAATGAGATTGAAATTCGAATTTGTCTCAAACCCTAGTGTTGTTTATCACTATAAATACACATTAAGCAATTGGTTTGAGAATCACGAAATTCATTATTCATTAAATCACTAAAAATCGAAATTGCTTGTGAAGCAATAGTGCTAGCACACAAGCACTAGTTTTGGCTAAGGTCTGTTCGTGTGGATACTCGTAGAGGACGCGTTCTTTTGGAGGCGTTTCTGATCCGAGGCCAGGTATCACCAAAGTGAACTACCTCCTTCATTCCTACATTGCTGTTGAATTCGACATACAAGTAAGTGCTTATTCTGTTAATTCGAATTACATGGATCTTGGTTTGGGTTTTTTAGATAAATTTTTGAAATTCCGCTTCGTTATGAACCAATAAAACCCAACATGGATAAGGTTTTCAAAAGGAATGAAACATAATCAGGTGCCTAATTTAATCATCAACAATACTATTGTGTTGCAATTAATCCAAATTAAAGGTATTTAGTAATCGACGAATCTCAAATGGGCGAGTGCTTATAGAGGCCTATTCGATAATCTCTTTTTATTAATTAAGAGAAACAAAATGAATGATGTTATAACAAAGACATTCGAATCGGAAGAAAAATGGAGTCTCCACTTGAAAGAGAAAAATCAAACCCGTTATGTTTTGTAATTTTATTTTGTAATTTATGATTGTAATGATTTTGTTATTGGTTTACCAATGGTTTACTAATCGTATAACAATAAATTTAATTTTAATAATATTGTTAGTAAACATTGAGTTAACCGTTGGTAAATTTATAATTATTTTTTGATAATGCTCTTAATTTTTTATGTATTTTTTTCACTTGTGTATTTGTAATGGTTTTGTTGTTGGTTATCCAATTATTATCTAATGGTTTGCTATACGTTTTTTAATGGTGTTTTTTCTGTTTATCAGATTTAATGGTTTGCTATAGGTTTTCGAATGGTGTTTTTATGTTTACCAAATTCTATATTTTTTTCCTCATATGTCTGTCATTTTAATTGTACTTTGTGCTCGTTTTTCTTCAAAATCTTACTTACATGTGTAACTTGATATTTTGAATCATTCCAATTGCAGTCATGGAAAAGCATCTCTTTATTTTAATTATATTTATTATTTTTTACTAAATAGTTTCTAACAGTTCACTAAAGGGTTACTATTTTATATATTTTTGTTGATCAACAGCGGGAGTTTATTGCAGTTTTTTTTTGTACCGATATGGGAACATGAAGATGGCTGAAAATATTGATAGTGACGAAGAGGTTGAAGTTAAGAAGACGAATGTGAAATCGACAAATGCAAAAATGAAAAAAAAAGATTTAAAACTTGTGATTGTCTAGTATATGGATTTTTAATTTTAGTTGTTTGTTTGGATTATTTTGTTGTATAGTAATGTTTTCTAAACCTATGAATATTGGCTGTTATCTTTGTTTAGTTTTATGAATTCAGTATCTATTTAGTACATTGTTAGTTAACTCATAGTAAATTATATTTTAGTATATATTTTACTTTATTACAAATTATAGATAAATATTTGATAATCTAATTGTAAATTTCCGATATTTGATAAATTTTCATATAGAATATGATTGAATTGAAAGCCATGAGTGTTTTTAATTATGAATTTACAGGTGATGCATAAATTATGACAAAAAACAATAATTAATTAGCAAAATAATTTGCCCAAACCCAACATATTTGTTATAATGTTATGTCATGTCCACTTCACCTAAACCAAATCGCCAACATTTTCATACCTCTAGCTTTCGTGTCTTACTGCCCGCCTATTTGTTTTAATGCTCCATTAATAACTACCTATAAAATATTAAAAATTATAGTATTGAAGTAGCAGTGAAGTATGAAGTTAAATTTTGTTGATGTGAAGTAGTTATTCAACTCGTTTTAAATTCATGACTTAAACTGGATTTTTAGAACATGTGATTTACATATTGTGATTAAAAGTAACATAATGAATTTCATTGTTAATCATCTGCATTATAATTTAATGAAATTTACTATGTTACTCACTTCAAACATCTCTAATATTTCCTCCAAACTTGTTAGAATGTAAACCCAAAACCTTCAACTGCTGCAAATCCCTAAATGTACAGGTAACCCAACTAGAAATTTACCTTCAATCTGTTTCTTGATAAATTTAAGTACTTTAAAGTTTAAACAAGGTTGAACTTTGACATTAAGATAACATACAATTGCTTGCTAAATTCAACATTAAGAATGAAAAACAATATGAATCATATAGAAAGATCAGAATTTTAGAAATTACAACTAAAAAACCCAAAAACAAAAAAAGAACAATTACTGCAAAAGGTAACCCAACTGGAAACCTTCAAGCAATTTTGAACAGAGCTTCTCCACCGGCGGCAACGACCATTAATGCAGTCTTTGCTAAAGTAATTCACCATTTTCACGGATTTTATCACAATCAATAAAGCGACAATCAACAAATTCTGATCGATAGTCAGTGATTGAAGAAATCAACAAATCAATAGATCAACAAAAGAGCTGAAAACAGAAAATTGACAAATCCCGATCAATTTTTTTCTCAATCAATCTTTTGTAGCAGTAATGGAAGAAAAATCGATAGATTGGATCAAAACGTTGAATAGCAAGTCTTGTGATTAATCAGAGTGAAAGGAACAATGAAGAAGATGCAAGGAGGCACCATATGTGGAAACCATAAAATTTCAAAGCAATATCAGTAACTGCAATAAGTTCTTCTTCATCCATAACAAATCGTACTTTTCAAAACACAAAGTTTATTTTTGCAACAAAACATTAGTCAAACTGTAAATTTTAATTAATTTTAGTCAATAGGTGCTCTTGAGAATATTTAGGTGTTTTGGAGGTATTTGTCTAAAAAACTCATAGTAAATTGAGGGGGACACTTCTTTGTCAAAAATCCCCCATTACACAACAGCGCTTAACGTATAAGCCGTCAACAACAATATGCATAGAAGTGAAATTACATGTGTTCATCACCAAATATAAATCATATCAACACATTTTGAGGACATTTCAGTAGTTATTTTGCAATTTATTTTGTACATTAACTAGAGTAACAGGCTGAACATATATATCAACTACTAGCACCTTTCATTTTCATCTGCCACAAAGAAAGAACAGAACTATAACTACCAGCTAAAAAAACGTTTAATAGTAAATGGTGTTGACAAAATCATTTCCACATATTAAAAGAAATATCGAGCATTGACAATTTCAACTCATTTAAGATGTAGAATTGGAATTCTGGCACTTATATAATCTAATAAAGCCCATGTAAAATCTCAGACATCTCTCTAAAGTAATGCTAAGCATGTGGGAAAAGCTTAAAATGCTGATAATGACAGAATGCTACACAGATTTACATGGAAAATATTGTCCCTACAGAGAAAGCAAAGTTCTTTTATACACACAGCTAGAATGTTTGTATAGTACAGCTTACTTAAGAGAAGGGTGAAACTAAAATTATAAGACTTAAAGAGATATATCATATAGCAACTTTCTTGCAATACAAAGCAATCAATTGAAAACAAATGAGGGCGACTCATTACGATTCTTGCTTTAATTCTCAATTTGCAGCTAACTTCACAAAAGAAGAAGACAAGAAAACAACTGCCAATGTATCTTGTGTCTCTCAATGTATTGCATTTGTATCAATTAAGTGGATAAAGAATCAGTTGCAAACACACGACAACGATTGAAGTCTCGGTTTCAGAATTGAAAGCCACCAAAAAGCGAGTGGATCAAGAAACATACAAAATGCCATGACGGTACAATAATAGGCAACCTGAAGTAAAAACAGTCCAGAGAAACATAATTCACCAAGCCATAAATAAAGTCATTTCTTTCATAAAAGAAGTACAAGGAAGTAAACTGCATAAGAATTGAAAATTCTTAAATGAGCTTCCTTCAATCTGAGATAATCCAAAGAGAGCGAAGTACCAGGATAAGAGGCGCAAAAAATTGCAAGACTACAAGGCATAAGTAGTGACTGTGCAGGAAAACTTTGGCTCTACTAAAATCCAAATCGGGAACTTTGCTGGCATGCAATCGCTGGTACCAGGGCAACAAAGCTTCATTCAAATACATTTGCAAATTTGTCCGTAAAGCAATTATTTGAATAAGACCTGATAGCAACAAGCACCAGAGCCTAAATTTTGTCAAGTCTGATCGTATAAAACCCACATGTCCATCATTGGCGCTTGAATTCAAATGTGTTCCGCCACTATTATCAATGTTCTTATCAATAAGAATGTCAAATAATGGAGTAATCCAAAGCAATGTTGAGAAAAATGGCAATAAAAAGGAAGCATATAGGATCATTCTAGCAAACCATCCACAGTATACCATACTCAAATTAGATCTTAACTGATATGTTCCAAGCCAAAAAGCACGAGCATTCGTTGCGGCGGGCATATACAATATGCCAGCAAAACAGCCCATCAAAACAGAAATAAAAAACCTCCATTTCGCATAAATTGATCCGAAATCAAAATCAAGAAAAGCGCGAGCAGCACCAGAACAAATCAAGCAGCCCAAGATAAACCCTAAGACCCCAAAAAAGCACATTCAACAGTTTATCAGAACTCTTAGAAGCAGACTTCTCAAAAGCTAATTTTTTTGTAAAACAATCCTCGAGTGGCCATCACTGTTTGCACTTAATTAACCACTTATCTCTCACCTTTTATACATGTAGCCCAACCATATACCACAACATTTACTAAGTAAAACTATTTGCACATAATTAAGCAACAAGCAAAAGTTAGAGATGCAACGAAAGCCCAGCAAAGATATAAAATCAGAATGGGATAAACAATAAATCTATGTATGCAAGCCAATCAAATGAACATGGTGAAAAACTTCAACATTTCACACTAACCAGAAAGAGTGCAACAACAAACAAGGGAAAGTCAAATAAGAAACACAACCACACTTACCCCACCAAGGGGCAATAATGTTTTAAAAAACTGGGAAAGCACAATAACAAACATGCAACCAAATAATAAACATCCTACAATTCAAAGGGAAATTTATGGTAAATCCATTCGACCTTAGCTTCGAGATACTCATGTGACATGTTAGGCTCGGAAACTGTTTTCTCGTACATGATCCTAGCCTTGGCCGGTGCCTTTTCTTCTGGAACGAAGCAAGTGTTGGCAGAGAGAGCAACAGAGTTTTCATGGTTATCAACCAGATTCTCAGCTGCAATGACCAGAGAGGCATGTGATGGAACAGCGACAAGTAACCTCTTCAGTACAATGATCCCATCCTTACCCACTTCCGTATCCTCGCGGGAGTCGATAAGGGGGATTTGATGGGTGAAACAGCAAGGGCGAGCATAGATAGAACCAGAGACGGTGGTGATGTTCCTGCCATTCTTGACTTTAATCTGAATCTTGGCCACTAGTCCAGGGCTCATAACAGCACACCATGCAAAAATTTGCAACTCAGAGTCATTCAGGCGAGGAACAAAATCGCAGCTACCCGGGTCGACTCGTATCTCGAGAAGACGGTTATTAAGATAGGGCAAAGTTGTCCAATCAGATTTAACATTGAAATGACCTCTACTAACTCTCTTACCATCACCAAATACTCGAGCATCCTCATAAAAGTAATCATCTTCGTGTAGTGTACCTCGCAATACAGATTGATCATTCAGAGTGAGAGCAAAGGCAATCCTGTAGTATCTATCACAGCTGAAGAGGCGAGTGGTGTTGGGATCATACAGGGTAAGCGTGCTTCTATCTTCATCTTCGCCGGACAATTCAGCGTCTATGTCCCAACGGAGATCAGGTTCCCCCCAGACTTGGATTACACCTTTCAGTCTACCTTTCAAAGACAATCCAGTGGCAGGTACTTTTTTGTTGCGCTTCAGGATTATTGAATACAAATCCATCACTCTTGGCCCATAATCTACCGTCTTCTCATGACCAACTTTACATACCTCTTTTTCCTCGCACTTTCTTTCTTCCCTCGTCTTGAACACATCCAAATTCTGTAAACCATCAACACACCTCGGGATCCCAAATTTAGGAGAATTTGAATCACAATCTTCTGCTGGGCCCAGAAATAGCCAATCGGAATCATATTCATAAGTGATACCACCAAATTCCATTTCAATCGTCTGTCCGCTTTCCATGTTTGCTTCTGATTTTTTTTCGTTTTCAACCCTAATTTCTGAGAAGAGGATTCTTATAAATCACCGTTACTAATTTCTAGCCATTGGATAATACAAATCTTAGCCGTAGATTACCTGTACTTATCTTTTTCTTTCTTTTTCCCCAAGAATGGTATTTTTCTTTTTTAATATTATTTTTTCCCGGAAAGATATAAAATATAAATAATCGACTATTACCGTCTCCTTTTTTAATATTTTAAATAATTCTAAATCGGCTTATTTTTTTTATTTTGTTTATATAGCTTTTTAAATTTATAAATTATGTAAGAGTATCTCTAACGGTTCTACTAGCATTTTTTTATAAAATTAGTCGTGAGCCCGCATATTTAAAATTTATATATAATTTAAAGTACGATTAAATTTTAAAAGGTAATATAAATAATTCACAAATAAAATAAAATCCATAACCTATGAAATAATAAAACAAATTATATTAAAATTTATTCTAAGAAATAAATTGTTTTAAAATAATGATTATCTACGATATATTTTTTGTATTTTATTTTCTTAATAATTTCTTGTAGCGGCATTTTATCTTTATTTCTCTAATGCGTTTTTTATGTTTCTGTTTGCACTAAAATTAAAATTATGGCCAAATGTCATAAAAGCTTACATTCTTTTCAAACGATTTGACCTTTGACAAAAGATTAATGTCAGAAGTTGATTTGAGATTGATCAAGATTTTAAGTTTTAAATATAAATAATCACTTATGTTAAATTAATTTTAAATATTTATATTCAGTTTTTATAAAATATATCTTTCGAATCGGTCAAAACTGAAATCATGAATCGAAATAACCGGCCCAAAACTGTTTAAGAGGCGGTTCAAGATCGGTTGAAGAGTCCTTTAAACTGTAAACCAACACATTACTAGAAAACAGGGTTTTAGGGACGAACTAAATTTAACGGTTGATATTTTTGGGATCAACCAAAAGAACTCATCCTTCTTTTTCCTTCCACCAATCGAATTATAACAGAGATAAAAAGTTCAAACCGTTAAATTTAGTTTTTATAAAATATGTTATTCGAACCGGTCAAAATTGAAATCATGAATCGAAATCAGCCGATTTCAAACCAGCTCAAAACTGTGGTGTTTCAAGATCGGTTGAAGAGTCTCTTAAACCATAAACCAACAATTTCGAACCAAAACCATCATTTTATAAACCATGGACAACCCCTGGTTTATGTAAAGACCTCACTGTGTCTTTCTATTTACTGAAGTGTCCATGAATTAACGGTCAAATTCATTAGAATTTAGACTAAAGTGCTACTACAAGAAATTTAATTTTTGAAAACGTGAATTGTTGTTGTAAAAATTTAAAATATGGTTGTTAAATGTTTTTAACAACGATAAACTTAGTTGTGCGTGTTGGCGTAATGTAATGTTTTTTATAACGACTTTTTCAATAATGGTCGTTGCTATAGATTTTACAAAATCTATAAGATTGTTTGTTAAAAGTTATTAGTAACTATAAAAAGTCGTTGTTAAAACATTATAATATTAATTATTATTTAATATGTTATATAAACTTATAATTTTTTTCTTATAATTTAAAATACAATTATTTTTAAAATTTAATATTTTTTACTTTTTGATTGATATATTACAACAAAAGCAAAAATTATTTTTATAGTCAAAAGTGGGTTTCTTTCATAATGAGAATGCATCATTTTCATTTCACTTATTTTCAATGTTGGACTTTAACTATTCCATTTTTCTTTTAGTAACAAAATTATTTGTCGTAGTGAAATTATAATATTTAAAAACGACAAAAATTAAATCGTTGGTAAAGAAAATAATTTACAATGACATGATTAGTTGTTTTAAAATAATTATTTTTACAAACGATATAAATTAAGTCGTTGCTAAAAGTATAACTTTTAATGACGTTTTTATTAGACGTTGTAAAATATATAATTATATTTAAAAACAATATTAAAATAGTCGTTATAAAAGCTCTATATATTATAACGATTTTAATGGTCGTTGTAATAAACCGTTGATAGAACTCACTTTTCTTATAGTGAGTGCTCTTAGGGCATCTCCAATCACAAGGCATCACTTAATATTAATTAGGTGATTTATCATCAAATATACTCCAACCACAATCACTTTTTTCTACACTAAAAAGAATATTTCTTTTCATTTTTTAAATTTTAATCATTTTTTTACTTTAACATTTGTACACTTTTATCAATAACACCCACAAACTTATTTTTGTTACATATTAGTTCAAATAATATATATAGTAATTATTATATTTTATAAAATAAAAAATAATTAAATAATTTATATTATAAATATTTTTATTATTTAAAACTTAATTTTTATTAAAATGACTTAAAAAAATTACATTAATTTATTCAAATTAACACAATCAAAAGACTATAAATAAGCGATTACATAATTCAATCATCACAATTACAATGTCAACTCCACAAATGCTCTATTAAGGCATTTCGAAGTTCGATATGAGCATTTTTGTCTTTAATTTGTCTATGTCGCGCGAGAAATTATTGAAATCGCATATTAGAGGAAGTGATACCGACCTACCATATTATTGATGTAAAATGTGTTTTACTTTGTTATCATGTAATGTCGTAATATGTCTCGTTTCTAGATTATTGTCTAATTTATGTAATGTTTTTATATTACCGTATCGTATTATGTAATGTTTTTGTGTTCTCGTCTCGTTAAATTATTAATGTAATATTTTTAAATTATTGTCCCGTTAAATTATTTATTTAATAATTTTATGTTAATTTTAATAATTTATGAAAAGTAAATGACTATAATATTTAAATATTTTTATGTGTAAAATTATTTTAAAATATTATAAATAAACAATATTTATATATATTCATATATATTTAAGTCTTTAATTATAAATGTGTTGAATTAAATAAAAAAATAAATTAAAAGTATTGAATTATATTTTTATCAAATAATTAAATAATGAATAGTAAATAGGTGACTCCAAATAGTAAATTATCTAATTTGATGAGAGAGGGGATTTTAGTGTCACTTGTTTTAAAACAAGTGATACATTGGAGATGAAATGTCACTTGTTTTAAAACAAGTGACATGCATTGGAGATGGCCTTAATACGATATTTAAGTGTTTGAATTGAAGAGCACCGCAAGATATTTAGATTCGTTCATCCACCCTCACCTTCTGGTGGCCCAATTGTGGGTTGCTTTCGGTGCATTTTCTATCTTAAGCTCCAAAATCATGTGCTGAAAGAGAGAGAAAACAATATTTACATATGGTATGACAACATTTTTGCTCAAATTTTTGCTGTTTGGAAAAGAATTGCATAATTTCTGTAAAAAAAAAAGAATTGCATAGTGTATATCCTCTTAATTTACGGAGGATAAGATAATGGATGTTAAAAATTAAGAGCGTAAAATTATATAGAAACAACAAATTCTAAAGAAGATGAGAAATTATTCTAGAGAATAAAACTAATTTTACTTTATTGTAAAAGTAAAATGAAATTCACAATAAATTTTTTGAATTTTCAAGAAAAATGAATGAATTTAAAAAGAACATGTCTAGTAATCAATTTTAAAATAACACAATAAAAGAATAAATATTTTAAAAAACCATATTTATAAGAATCAGTATATAACAAACAATTAATGTATTGTCATACATGTCAAAAATTAGGAGTCTAAAATATGATCATATAAAACTATCAAAGAGACTTGATATATTTGCATCCATTAGATTCATTCACTACTTAAAATTATAACCTATCATTTTTAACTCAATTGTATTTTCTTTGGAGTGAAGGTCTAAAAACCCTCTGGTATAGCCACCACATCATCTCCTACTAAGACAGGCTCAGCCCCCTGATCACCCAGTTCCATCCCATCTTGGGCCCTTTACATCCTCTCCCTCTTGGATCTCATATTCTTCCTCAAGTTATTTCTGGCCTGTATTAATTCTTCATCATCTACATCAGAAAAGTAGTCTCATTTATTTGTCAGCTCAAAATCTTTCTCACCACTACTTCTCACCTCCTCAATGTCATCCACATTTTCAGTATTTCTCTCATTTAGCACAAACTTGCCCATTTGCAGACCTTCCTCCTACCATTCTCAGTAAACTTTGCCTTGCCCCTTTTTCGATGCTTGGCTTTTGTCTTTCTTTTTCCCTTTGACTTTGAAGCTTCAACTGCTTGGTTAACACTACTAGAATTGCCGATGTTCGCGACGGATTATTCCGTCGCTAACACCACAAAATCCATCAGTAAATAGCATTACCGACGGATTGCCGACGGACGCAGCCCGTCGGTACAAATGTCGTCGCCATTCTTTGGCGACACAAAATAAAATGTCGGGAAAGTTTCCCAACGGAAAACTTCCGTCGGCACTTACTAGATTCCATCGGCAAGCCTAGACCAGCTTGCCGACGAAGTCCCGACATATTACCGACAGAATATCAGTCGGCAGCCGTTTTATTTGCCGACAGATATTTCGTCGGAAATGTGGCCCTCGGTCGCAAATTAGAAAGTATTTAGCGACGGATAATTAGATAATCCGTCGGCAAAGTTGACAGATTTCCGGCAGTTTTTTTCCGTTTCCCGGCAAATTTTTTAGGTTTTTCCTATCAAATCAAACGTGTTACATACATGCTATTAATACATATAAACACGTTTAATATGAGTCAATAACAAATATTATATATAATATATAAAACAAACGTTTATAAATTATTCGGTTTTATAAAATTATTCGGTAACATAATACTGAATCTAAAAACCTACGATCTAGTGATGTCCTTGTTATCCGGGCCTCGTGGGGGCTGCGAGGGAAAAAAACCTGGCGGCAGAGAAGTCAACATCTTCGCCAGCTCCAAACGGACTCTATCGGCAATCCGCTCGTCCACGGCAGCCTCTATGTCCTTCTGAACCTGCCCTCGCACCCGCTCCTCCATCCCATGCACCTGTGTCTCGACCTCTCTCTGAATTCTCTCCTCTATTTCCTCGGGCGTCTGAGTCTGCTGGGACGACGACAAACCTCCACGAAAACGGCTGGTCTGTGACGATGCGATGTATGAAGCCGCAGCTGAACCAACTCCGTAAACTCGCTGCTTCTCCACCCCCTCGAGCGACAAGAACAACTGGTTCTCGTCGATAGTATGTGGAGTCGAAGAGCTGCCCTCACCCGGCGAGGACTGGGTCGCAGCAGCACGCTCAGCAACGAAACGGTCATGAGGAGATAAACGAGTAATTTGAAGTTAGTACAATTTCGATACACTACAACAATTAATTATAAATATAATTCCTAACTAAAATTTTGCAGCATTTCCTCTATAATACGAGTATCACCTATTTTCAGGGACTTCCTGCAAACACATATACATTATATACAATTCACAATTCACATTTTGCAATTCTAATTAAAATCAAGCTCAAACAATTCAATTTAAATTTATAACAGACTTTCATGCTTATCCTTGGACCTCTTGTCCACAAACTTGGTCTGATCCTTCTTCATCGAGTGCATACGAACATGCAACTCAGCGTAGGTCGGTGTACGACCGAGCTCCTGACCCTGAAAAACAAAAACATATATTATATTTACTTATAAAAACATAATTAATCAACAAACACTATAATTACTTATATAAAGAATAGAAAGAAGATTTACTAATTAAACATTTACTAATTTAATTGAACATTTACTAGTTCATTATTATATTAAGCTAATACCTATAATTTACTACGAAAATTAACTTTACTAACTAAATTCAATTAACTAATTATTTAAAATAAGCATAAAAATGAGCATTTCTCCTATATATTATTATAAATAACCCGTAATCAATTAACAATTAATATATTTACATAAACTAAATAATCTAACCAATATAGAAAAATCCATATAGAAAATTAACTAACTATTATAAATTATACTATAATTCCGCATAAACTATTATAAATTAATTAATCCATAATACAATTTATAAACATAAATAACTACATAAATTGACTAAAATGAAAAAGTAACTAACCGTCGGAAGCAATGGCTCGGGCAGCGGATGCTATGGCAGCAAATGCGGGTGCGAAAACCGAGGCAGCAAACGCAGAATACGAGGCAGCGGACGCGCGAAAACTGGGGCAGCATGTGCAAAATACGAGGCAGCGGATGCACGAAAACCGGGTCAGTGGGTGCAAAAACCGACCTAATCTACAACCCTAAAATGCAAATAAATTTAATTAACTTTACACCTAATTTAATCTAATCTAACCCTAAACTAATTTAACAAAATTTATACAAACTAAATATATTACTAATTAACTAAATTGATTAAAAATAACATAAATTAAAGTCTACCTGACTGCTGGATACCGGAGGCGGAGGAGAACGGCCGAAGGCGGAGAAGGGGGCGGCGGCAGAATGGAGAAGAAGGGGGTGAAGGAGAAAATAAAAAAATAGGGAATGGGGGAAAGGAGGAAGTGAATGGCACAGCGTGTCACACCTATACTCTAATCTTAGATTATGCATTCATTAAACGTTCATTATCATGCATTAAAATGCTAGAGTTTATTTAGCATGTCAATTGAAATGGGAGTTCGTCGGTAACTAAGTTGATTTCGTGAGTTTGAAACGAATTGAATCTTTAAGGTTTCAATTGAACTCTTGGAATTGTTAAAGTACTAAAGATAAAATTATTCATTTTCTTATTTTAAACATTATAAATATCTTAATATGTTATATATAAGGATAAGTGTTTAGAGTAAGTTAAAAAGCACCTCTTTATTTTTACATATAATGAAACCTAAAACCTAAGAGAGCAAATTCGAAATCCTTCAATCCCTAATATTATTTCAGAAGATAAACCTCAATTATCAATATTCTAAGTCATTATAAGGTGTGGAAAAGCATAATTGGTAAGTTCTTTCATCTATTTATGCTTTGAACTATAGCATACCAAGTTGTGGTCTTGTTCTGTTTTGTGGCAGACATTTTAGCTTCTGTATTTTGCACATAAGTCGAGATATATAACTCCAAATCAAGTAATTCTTGATTTCAAAGAAATTTTAGAGTGTCTACTATAAATTTTTGTCTTTGAGTTTGATCTTATTCTATCGTTTTGATATCTAAATCGACCGCGACATTTTATTACTTCAACTGTGAAAGCAGTTTGACCTCACCTCACCAAAACTGGTATAACCCATTGCGTAGATATTGAAATTATGAAATTCTTTTTGATTTGGATTCTAGACTCAAAGGGCTAAAACTTCACCGAAGGGTTTGTTAAAAATATGTCTAGACTATTCACAAGACATGTTTGATTAGAAGCTTAATGTTCTGCCTACGAAGGCAGATTTGTTGCCATGTTTATAATCATGCATAAACCATATAGAAATCCATTTTTAGGAGCTGCATTTAGGTCAAATCAGTATGAGATACATGTATAAATATGTATATGTGATTGTGATGGTGTTTTGTGATTTACATTACTCCTTTAGGTGCTCGTTTTGGCAACAACGGTGCAAGTAGAAAGTAAGGCAGCTTTTGACGATATTTTGGACTAATTTTGGTTGTTGTGTGGTGAGTAGATATACTAGTCCTTGCTACTGAAATTAATATGTTATTTTGATATTCAAAATGTCAAGTTTTATCGTGTTTTAAATGGTTGTATATGGTTGTTTTGATAATACACGAAAGGTGTTCGATAAAAGGTTTCTTTGAACGTTTTAAATGATACAGTATGCAATGTTGTTTATAAATAAAAGATTTGTCGATTTAAATCAATATGTGGATTTGATTGTGGTTATATTTTGAATGAAAATTTAAAATGGTTTTGCTATTGAATTGTATTGAGTTTTGATGAAATGAATTAAGAATTCTCTATATGATATGCCTACTCTGTAACGATATATTTGGGAGGTGCTGAGTTGTGATATGCACTTCGTTATGTGTTGAGTTAATTATATGCACATTTGAGATATTGTGCGCATTTGACACAGAGCACTTAGTTGATGGTCAGTGAAGGGAGAAGGGCTGAGCCGTGCTAATGATGGAGAAGGGTTAGCCATCAAGGGTTCCTAGATATGTTGGTTAGAGTGTAGATCAGTGTTGTGTTTCTGATTACAGGTCTATGGTTTATATTGTTGTTACAAGGTAATATATCAATCTTATAATTGATGATTGGTACGAACTATATTTCATATTTAAAGTGAAATTGTTTTGATATCGTTTATATTTGTAAATGTTTTCATGATGAACTTTACAAGTATTTTGTGTTGTATTGAACTGTTTTCTAATATTCGTTATTATATGATATACTTACTTTAAGTATATAAATGTTTTATGCTTATTATGTCTATTCACTGAAATTTCGCTCATTTTAGTTGTTTGAAGATAAATATATTTTAAATAACCGTCAATCTCGTGCTAAGTAAGGCGAGGTTTGACACGGCGCACGTCGGTCGGAGAATGGGGGGAAAGGGAGAATGGGGGAAAGGGTGAAGATGGAGAAAATAGCAGAAATGGGGAAGAAGAAGGATCTGCACGCTTTTAGGGCTAAGTTTATCGACAGATATTCTGTCGGTAAACTTAGCCCTAAAACGCATCATTTCATTTAACTTAGTTTACCGACGGATTTGTAGGAAATCTGTCGGTAAACGAAGCCCCCAAACGCAGTGTTTTAGGTGGTCACACATTACTGACGGATACTGACTGCCGTCGGTAAAGTTACCGACGGAAATCAGTATCCGTCGGTAATAACAGTCGTTAAAAGAGGCGGGAATGGGGTTTTTGTTTGACGCCTGAATTTCCTGGGAAATTGGCGACGGATATGTGTCTGTCGCCAATTTCCGTCGTTAACTGTGTAACTAGCGACGGATATTCCGTCCGTCGGTAATATCAGTCGCTAACCCCGGTAATTCTAGCAGTGTAACACTAGCAGTTGGAGTATTTTTTTCTACTACTGGATCATCTACTGCCTCTTGAACAAAACCTTCTAGCCAGTCTGTATCAAAGAGGCGGTCACTGCTGGCATAAACCTCTACCTCAGCCATAACCTTCTCTGCTACTGTGTTAAAACCTCTCATGGTACTGGTTTTAAACCTCAGCCTCCTCTTCTGACCCCCCCCACTCCTCAACCACGGTTTCAAACCCCACTCCTCAACCACGGTTTCAAACCCCACACCCTCCTTTTCTAACCTCTCACACACTATTTCTGTGGCCTCACCCTCAACTTCAACTTCTACTCCCACCTCTCCTTCTACTCCCTTACTTTCTTCACCCTCAATTTCTCCTTCTACTGCCTTAGTTCCCTCAATTTCTCCTTCTACTCCCTTACTTCCCTCACCCTCAACTTCTACTTCTAAATCACTCTCATAATCAAAGTCCTCTGATAATCCAGTCCATTCAATTTCTGGTTCTATCCCCTAACTCCCCTTAACCTCATCATCTTTCCATCTTAAATATAAAATTTCCTTAGCAGGCTCACACATCAACTTTGGAGTATCTATTATGTGATTTAAAAATAGGGCTAGAGTCGCACATAAGCTCTCCTCCCCTTGTATTTGCAAAAACTTCACAAAGGTGTCATCTGTTATTTCCCTAAGATCGTCATTCATCACACCCCATGTTGGTAACCAGAAATATTTTACCATATGCCCATAGCCTAAACTCTTGACTATATAAACAATCGTTCTAAAATCTACCTTGTCACAATCATCAATATCCTCTCTATTATACTTGCCCCCATAATATCTGAACTCAGGTTCAAACACAAATACACCACCATGTTTAATTTTTAAACGAACTTTAATATACTCATCTGTCATGAGCATATTAACACCCTAATAATATATACTCAACAATCAATATCACAAACAATAAAAACTGATAAACCAAAAAAATCACAACCTAATCATACAACTCATAAACAGGGAACACATAATTATACCCTAACCTAATCAAACCCAATACACATTTACAGAAACAAGATCAAAACCAACAAAATAAAACAACCTAACCCTATTTCAACAGCAACAAGTATTACCAACCATGAAGAAGATGAAAAATCAGCAAGCACTAATCTTTTAGATTTTTTCGGTGGAGACATTGTTAACCAGGCCTTCAAAGCATCCACAAATGCAATGTTTCCTCTTCGTTATACTGCTACTGTCACTCTATGACCGTCGTATGTCCCGATTCCTCCTTCAATCAAACAAATTTTCAAGGATCAGGATTTCCTCCAATTTTAACCTAGGAGAGAGAGTCTATTTTTTTTTAATCTGATGAAGTTAAACAACGGTTACTTTTTCTAATTTTTTTGGGTTTAATTATTTAAGTTTTGGGTTAACTGACAAGTTAAGCTCCACGTGTAAGTTGCTCCCGCCCACAATAAATGACTCGTCTAAATAGGCGCGTTTTGCACAAACAGAGGATGAGAGGGGGGGGGGGGGGGGGGGGTTATCCGGTTTGACATACTTCTGGAGTGATTTGAGCCGGTTTCGCGAGGTTGGACTTATTTGATCTTTCGTGCCAACAGGGGGGTTTTTGAACCTTCACTCATTTTCTTTGTCTTCATTTTTAACTCATTATGATCAGTATTTTTGTTTTCGTTGGGAGTATTTGTTTCAATTTTGTAGGTATAAT
This sequence comes from Mercurialis annua, assembly GCF_937616625.2. NCBI lineage: Eukaryota > Viridiplantae > Streptophyta > Magnoliopsida > Malpighiales > Euphorbiaceae > Mercurialis > Mercurialis annua. The sequence continues at coordinate 75,669,755 of NC_065572.1, read as the reverse complement.
GTTTTTTTTTATATCCACAACTTTGACCATTTTGCCAAATATATTTTTAAATAATAATTTGAATATTTATTTTTTGATGAATGTAATTTGAATAGTTCGGTCTGACCATTTATTAAATTGAGACATTTATATCAAACCTTCAATTTAAATTTATTTTGATGACCGTAATTTAAACTATTTAATCAAATGTATTTTGGTTTGGCCAAAACTATCCCTTTTAAACTGAAATTAAAGATTAATTGTATAAAATTATCATCCATGAAGTCAAAAATTATAAAAATAAATTTCAAAAATAGATATAGTACAGAATTTGAATATATCTGTCCCAGACCAAAATATTCAAATTATAATTTAAAAATAGTTAGAAATGATAGATTTTAAAAATCAATTTGCCTTTTTGTATTGTCCAAACAAATATCTAAAATTTGAACATCCATTATCCTACACCAAACATACCCTAACAGTAATTATAGTACTGATAACATAAGTTGGTATTGGTATAGCAAAGATACAATTTTATTCACTTTCAATTAGAGTATATTGTGGCTTTCACAACTTTGTAAACCACCAAATCAAATGCTCAAAATGTTTTCCACTAAATGCATCAAATAATTTAACAAGACACGCATATAAAGCGGTCCTTAATTTATGCAAGAACTCGAGCTTACCAGCAGCACTAGCTACTACATCATTCAAGATTGGTATGTTGAGATCGGAGTGCCATTATTTTAATGACGTGACATAATATGATAGGTTTATTTCATAGATGACGTAGTGTACTGAGTCTATCTAAAAACAATTCGCAAATATTCCTACCCTAAAATTGAGTCCCAAACACTGCAGAAGTAACGGTATTTTGGCAACTTTACATTTTAATAATCTGAATATTCCATTTGTGCTTTATTTCATTTCCCTTTTGAACACTTCCTTCTTTGCAAGTTACTCTCTCAACTATTCCTTTCTTTTCTATCGTATATTGTCTTCGTTCTTATCCATCTTCCTCATTTTACATTTTTCTTGGCTTTCTTAACGCATGAAATTAAATTTTTAGTTTTTTTGTTGCTGTCTCTAAATTTTGTAACAAATTTTGCAAGGATCATTTCAGTTTCATTTTTTCTCTATTTCAGTTTCGTTTTTTCTCTAAATTTTGTAACAAATTTTCCGTTTTTTCTCTATTGTTCAAACCGGTTGAACCGGCCGGTCCGATCCGGGTTTTAAAACACTGCATGCACATATATATAATAGTAATTAGTTTCTTCATGGACAACTAAATTTTACAGATATTTCAACATTAATGCTTCCGATTTCTAATCACTTTAAAATGAGTATAGTGAACAAATTGAAGATCATGCAGTTGTTAGTTTGCCTTCAGCTAAAATTCTTTATCCTATTATAAAGGTGGTAGCAATAGCTTAATGGTTCTTGCAGATGCATATAATTGATGGTTGGTAATTATATCATGAAATTCTCTTAACTTTTGCATCTATTATGAGTTATAAAAATAATTAATATTGTATGTTTGTTCCGTATTGCGAAACCGTATTTAAGATTTCATATTTTGTTTTTTCTTCATTAACTAACATTTGTTCCGAATCTCATAACTATTATTTTAAGGGCTTTTTATATAAAATACTGATTTTGACAGCCCATTTACTTTTATACAGGACAAGTTAAATCTTTACTTTATCTACCTCATTTTCTTACTTTGATAACTTGTACTTCAAATTTCTTTCTTTTATACGATTTTTCTTATTTCTCTCAATCATTCTTCTTCTCCACGATTTCTTTTGAGCTGTGAAAGAAAATTTTCACGATTTCTGCTCCTTCGCTTCCGCCGTTCCGCCTCCTCCGTTCCACCGTTCTGCCTTCGCCATTCCGCCTCCTCTGTTCCGCCGTTCTGCCTTCGCCGTTCCGCCTCCGCTGTTTCGCCTCCATCGTTCCGCCTTTGTCTCGCCGCGTCATCTTTCTTTTATCTTTTTAATTTTAGATCTGAAATTTTTTGTTCTTTTTTTTATTTTCAGATATGTTTATCTTTTACTGTTGATTCACCATTAAACATGTATAAAGAATATCTTTAAAGAATCTAATACTTATTTTATGTTATATAGAATAATTTTGTGATTTTATATAATAAAATTCTGTTATTTTGCATTTTTTTGTGTTTTGTTGTATTTCTGCGTTTTTTTTATTCTGCAGAATGATTTGTTGATGATGATTGATTGCTGAATTATTGTAATTTTTACAGTGTTGTTGATTTTATGTTGACTTTATGTTGATATTATGTTGATATCTACTGATTCTTTTTATTTTAACATTGACAAATAAGATAATATTATCTGTGAAATAAACTTTCGTTAGATGAAATGAAACTGTATCATAACCGTCTTTGTCGAAATTTAGTTAGTTATGAGAGGTGGAACGCAAAATAGTTATACAAGTGATTTTGAAGAAACTGTACAGCTGCAAAGAGAATTGAGGAAAAAAAATATTTTGAAATAAATTTCTTTAATTTGTGAACTGTTGTGTTGGTGTATATTTAATATATTTTTATTTTTATATGTAAGAATAATTTTATTTTTTCATTTGAATTATTGTTGTTGTTTTTTCATATTATTTGGATTACTTACTATGCTAATATCTTTATCTGATTTATTATTTTAAACATTTTGTACCTTTGTTGTTCTTTAGTAGAATTACTACTATCATATTAACAAATTATCAACATAATGTCAACATGATATCAACAATTAATGCTAATTTAATTGTAAAATGAGAACATCGATTGATTTAAGTAAAAAACAATCAACATATTATCAAAAACATGTCAACAGGTCATCAATACAGCAATTTAACACTAACTTTACTTTTCTTTTAATGATTGAAAAATCAACATGTTATCAACTGTATATCAACAACATGTCAACATAAAATTGAAAATCAAAACAAGTAAAAATATTTATCAACATAATGTCAACAATTAATCAACAACGAATCAACAATTAATGCTAATTTAGTCAAGATGTTTGTAAAATGAGACTATTGATTGATTTAAGTCAAAAACAATCAACATATTATTAAAAACATATCAATAGTTCATTAATACATCAATTTAAGACTAACTTTATTTTTCTTTCAATGATTAAAAAATCAACATGTTATCAACAGTACATCAACAACATGTCAACATAAAAATGAAAATCAAAAAAAGTTGAAATACATATCAACATAATGTCAACAATAAATCAACAACGAATCAACATAAGGAATAAAATAAAACATAATTTTTTGAAAAATAGTGACAATATATAAAATATCAACAAGAAATCAACAACATGTCAACATGATAATGCTAACATATCCTTATCTAATATCATTTAAATTTTGTTTTTTTAGTTTATTTCACGCACAAAATTATCTAATTTGCTAATGTTTTTTTAGAATAAATTTTTTCAATGTTAAAATTAAGGAAATACCAATTGATTATCAACACAAAATCAACATAAAATCAACAACACTGTAATATTATAATATTTCAGCAGTCAACCATCATCAATAAATCGAACTGCAGAATAAAAAAACACAGAAATACAACCAAACACAAAAAATGCAGAAATAACAAAAATTTATTCCATATAACCATAAATTTATATTACATAACATGAAATTAGCATTATATTCTTAAAATATAATCTCTATACATGTTTAATGGTGAAATAACAGTAAAAAATTGTAGATCTGAAAATAAAAAAGAAGAAAAAGAAGAACAATGAATAAATTATAGATCTGAAATTAAATAGATGACGACGATGAGCAGAGTAGATGATAGCGTTAACAAAGATGACAACGGAGGCGATGATGAGAACGATGACGGAGGAGCGGAGGAACAGAGGACGGCTCAGCAGAAGACGGCGAACGGTAAAAAAGAGAGGAAGATGAACTGAGAGGAAGAGAGAATTGAATAATGAGGAGAGAGAAAATAAATGAAATTATGATTTGTATGCTGTTAGAGTTTAATATATAGAGTCCGTATAAAAGTAATAAAATAGGCCGCACATAGTAGTTTAGAAAAGGCAAATTTGGACCCATATAAAAGATAAGAAATTGGCAAAGTAGGTTGTTTGTGTAAAAAGCCCTTATTTTAACTAGTCGTAAACCCGCGTATTTGCGCGGAATCTAATTGTATATAATTGAAATAATATATTTTAAAGAATCATACAAGTAATGCTGAAAAATTGATTCCCACATTTTTGTAGCTTTGACTTTAGCCAATTATTTCGATTTTTAAGATCTCTGAGCAAAACATATTATTTCATATTTCTTTATCAACAACATCAATAACTGTTAAATTAGTGTATGTATAAATTAATTTAAGATTGTAACATAGATAATAATAAAATTAACAATTAATAGAAACTTCAAAAAACTTTTCAATATGCGATGTTGGTGATAGTTTTTGATGTTTAAGTTTTTTCTATTATGTAGTGGTTGAAATACAAACTGTTTACTAAGTGTTAGTATTGTTTTAGGGCTGTGATTATGACTTTATATATACTAGTTTTTTTGGCCACGTGCTACGCACGTTAACGATATCTATATGACCCGTTATTTAATATTATAATTGTATATTTTTTTAACAATATATTATTATTTAAATTTTATTAGACTTGTATATTTTTATTTGTTTTGTTGAATTATTTTATAAAATTTTAATTTCTTTTATTGAAAATGTTAAAAGTTAGAATTAAGCAATAGATTTAATTTTTGATATTGTTATTATTAAAAATTGATTATATAATTAAAGCAAATTTATATATTTTTCATAGTAAATAACTAATAAATATAAAAAATATTAAAGGTTTAACACAAATATTATAATATGATTATAATGAAACTTGTTATATTCTTTTTATATATAGTGATATATCTGTGCAATACATATTAGGATTAGGAATTTAACACATAATGATAGTTGTTGCACACTTTCTTTTAGGATTAGAAATTTAATACATAATGGTAGCTACTGCGATAATTATTTTTAATATGTTTCCTTTATGGATTGGGAAAGTTATCGTTCTATTTATTAAGCACAAATATTCTTATATGTCACAATTAGGAATATCAATTTGGATAAAATATGTAGAGGGTATTTTTGTCCGTGAATGGAAGTGTTCCCCCCGCGAATACACTTTTATATTTGTTATAGATAATTAGAATTCCTACTAATTAGTAGCTAACTTTCATTATGTGAGTTAAGATAATATCAAAAATAGCTTAATGAAAAAATTGTAATTTTGTTCATATAAGAAAGGAATTGAAATTATAATAGAAATTTAAAGACATTGATTAAAGAACAATCCAATAAATTCAGCATATAAAAAGTTATTTATATAAAATAATAGAATAAAAAATTTAAATTAAATGTTCTATGATGGAAATGTCTAAGAAGCCCCTACAACTATAAAATACGTCCAAAAATAATTACCGACGCAGTTGAAAATAATTATCCAAAGGCTAGTTTGTCTCAACATGAAGTTTATAAATAGGTCAATTATCTTTTTTTTTAGATATAATAATTTATTTTAACGCTCTTCTTATTCCGATTATAAAAAGAAAGTCTTAATTTCATATATAGTCCACTACAACTATGATCTACAATACAAAGGAAATGAGAAATCCAAAATATCATATAATGAATTTTTTTCTTCCAGCATTGTTCATGAAATGATTTTACACTATGTTTAAATCAATAATCAAGAGCAAAGCAAATGTAAGTGATTTATAACAGGTCATGTAAACCAAAATCAACATTTTTCCAAACCAAAAACTCACACACATGCGGACAGGCGCGCGCACACATAGATGTTTTACCTGAACAAATTATTCTAAAGTGAAAATTGATACTTGCTGTAAACTTACATCTTTGACAAATTAAAAAACATTTTCATCTTTCAGGTCACAAAGTAGTTCTATTACATCACAGTAGGCACTGAAAATTTGTTCATACTACTTTGCTCCCGAGCCCTGTAAGTTTATTAGTTTGAAAAAATATAAATAGCTAAGATGGTCGTGCCATTAATAAAATTAGAGCATGATTTCAGTTAAAAGGATGCACTTTGTAATTTTAATTCTATCAAGGCAATTGTTGGAAAAAAAAATTGGTTAACCAAAGAACCGATCGGAACAAAAACTTGGTCATGTTTTTATATAATTCAATTTCGATTTGGTCGCGCAAATTGTGTTATTTCAGTTTCGGTTATTTCAATTTAGTTCGGTCACGGAATCCACCGAACCGATGCAACCTTTTTTTATAATTATTTGAGAAAGAAATGGATAGTTAGTTATAAGAAGAAATTAGGGTAATTGATCTTGAAGATCACTGAACTTTCGAGTTTTTTCATTTTAGTCACTAAACTATTTTTTTTTCATTTTGATCACTGAACTTTCATTTTTTTTCATTTTGGTATTTTCCGGCCAAAATTGCTTAGGTTGCAGCCGGAATTAATTTTTTTTAACCTGAAAACTTGTCATATATGCATTATTTGATTTAAAACTCATTTTCAAAGTGAAATTATGTATATGTGATAAATCCTCAAAGTAAAACTTGTAAAATCCGGTTGTCACATGTCAACTTCCGGCTGTCACCTAATCATTTTTTACCTGAAATACCAAAATAAAAAAAATGAAAGTTTAGTGATCAAAATGAAAAAAAAAAGTGTAGTGACTAAAATGAAAAAACTCGAAAGTTCAGTGATGGTCAGGATCAATTACCCAAGAAATTACCTTTCCAACAAATATACCTCGAAAATGGAAAGAAGGAACTGTACACCGAAAAAAGAAAGAAAAAAATGAGATGCGGATATCGTAGTTAATTAGAAGGAAATACTTCAACTCTATGATGATTTAATATAAAGTCAATATATTGATAACTTTTTTTTTGAGATAAATAGGAGTTTCATTAATTAAAGCTGAGCATCAGCCAATACAAGAGATTGAATTTCCGGTGGGATGCAACCCAACCAAATTGCAAAATCATCAGTCATGCTAAAGCAAAGCCTAGCTAGGGTGTGAGCCACCATATTGGTTTTTCTTTTTACGAAAGAAAAACCCTTACAATTTACAATTCCTGGAATGTTTAAACAGTCCTAAATTATCAAGCCAACATCGTTGCACGGCAAAATACTGTTGTTAAAACTATCTATTGCAACCTTTGAATCACATCTGATTTCGAAGGGAATAAGATTCGTTTCAATTGCCAAACTGATGCCATCCCGTATTGCACATGCTTCTCCAACACTGATCTCAACATTTGCAGCATATTTCTTGTTGGCTGCTGCTAAGACCTTGCCTGAACTGTCTCTGATTACGGCTCCAAAACTATACTTCAACATTCACACAAAAACACCCTGTCTTGGGGGATCCATCTATTGTCACCTGTATCTGCTTGGAGAATTTGGTTATCCGTTTTCGTTTTCTCCAGGTGCTATTACATTCTTCAAGATAGTTGGCTGCCCATTCCCATATCTGCTCAGTTGGCTTTGCTTTCTCATTAAAGACCTTGGCGTTACGATTACTCCAAATGATCCACAACATCACCGTGAACAAAGCGAAATCAGCTCTTTTGAGTTTGCTGTAAGCCTGGTACAGCAGGTCTTGCATACTCCAGTATTTCTCCGTATTAGAACATAAACACAAACGCAAGATCTTCTACAGAATCTGAGTTTAAGGCTGTTGCAAATGTATGTGTTGAGATAAAATAGCTGCTCAAATTATTGGATGAGCTTGGTGTGAAACTTACTTGCCCACCTCATGTTTGGTGTGATAAATTGATAATGTTGGGGCCGTGTTCTTATCAACTAATCCTGTGTTTCATGCTCGCACTCGTCATGTTGAAATAGATTTTCATTTTGTTCGGGATGCTATAAAACGGAAGGAGCTTACCATTGGCATAACTTCTAGTTCAGATCAATTGGCGGATGTATTGACTAAACCATTATCTCATATTCAGTTTTCTAGATTTACTTCCAAGCTTCGACTTCACACTACAAGAAAACAGGGCTTTAGCGACGGAAAATGAGGCTCTGGGTTTGGCAAAATCAACGGAAAACGGCGGAAAGTGAAATCTTTAGGTTTTTTTTGCTATTCAGAAACTGACCGAAGAAGAAGCTCTGCGTTTGGTTTTAATTCAATTTTAGCGACGGACTTAAAATTCCGTCGCTAAATTGAATTAAAACAAAACGCATCGTTTCATTTAAGATAGAGTAGCGACGGATGAAAGTTCCGTCGCAAATTTAGCGACGGAACTTTACAATCCGTCGCTAAACCTTTATCTAAAAGGGTGCGTTTTAGTGTGGCCTGAATTTAGCGACGGATATTCACAATCCGTCGCTAATCTTTCCAAAAAAAAAGCGCCTCCATTTCCCTCCAAACCCCGCCAGGCAGAAGGTTTTAAAAATCAAAAGATGACGTTTCGAAAGACAAGACTTGAATCCTAATTCCGCAGTAGTTCCTACCAAATTTGGCGACGGGTTAGCGACAGACAGTCCGTCGCTAACCTCTTTGGCGACAGATATTGTCTCTGTCGCCAAATCCGTCGTTAATAAAGCTGATTAGCGACGGATTTTTAGTCCGTCGCAAAAATCCGTCGCTAATCAGCTGTATTCTAGTAGTGTCAGTTCCTTCCCTCATCAGCTTGTAGGGGCGTATTAGAAGATAAACACAAACCAACAACTTGAGTTTGTGTTTAATGAATATAGCTTGAATTTGTGTTTATGTGATATACTATTCTATGTATTTATCTAGACAACAAAGTCTATCTCTTGTACTGCTATAAATGTACAGCATTGTGTAACATTGCAATTATCAATAAACAACCATCTTATTGATTCTTGACTCTCCAGTTGCAGCAGGCCACAAATTTCCCAGTTCTGCCATACTTCTTTGGCCTCTTTGCAGAACCACATGCTATGGATGGGGGACTCGCTACTCTTTCCACATAAAGGGCAGGCCGTATCAATGATCATGCCCCTTTTCACAAGGTTTATTCTGACGGGCAAGAAGTTGTTAAAGCATTTCCAAATGAAGATTCGTACCTTGGAGGGGATTTTGAGGCTCCAAAGATACTTCCACCGATTCCTCAGCTGAGATGGGTCAGAGTTGGCTTCATTGTTCTTCTTTTCCATAGCATCCTGTATCCGCTGCAAACACTAAAATTACCTCTTTTGTCGTAGTGCCACCTAATCACATCAGGCTGACCAGAATTTGATAGAGGGATGTCAGAGATGCACCAAACGTCGGTCTGGTTGAAGTTCAGTTGAAGGAGATCCAAATAATCGAAATCAAAAATCATGACATCTTGTCTAAACTACTTAACAAATAGAAGGATTAAAGTTTGTTTATTATAAATTGCAATACATGTGCAGAAGAACTTGAATATAAAACCTCATTAGTGCAACCGTGGATCCATGATAACGTGAAGAAAAAAATCTGATTAGTGCTCTCATGATCATGTAAAGTGACAAAACCTCATTAGTTTTATAATTCAATGAGCATGAGCAAACGAAACTAAAAGCCAAAATACACATATAGTTGTACATATTCTATCTAAATCAACATAAATAGATTAAATGCAAAGGTTTCACCTGTTGTAAATTGAGTTTTTATCAACTGTTCTAATATCTACTTGATTCTTTAATTTTGCTCGATAATTTTTGATTTCACCGGTTGCTAGATTTTCAGGTTTTGTGACAGTTTCTTTTGGGTTAAGGAGTTGGACCAAAATTAGGAAGTTTAAGTGTTTACCAAATATACGTTTTGTAAATGGTAAAAATAAATAGTTTTCTAGCATGTAAAATGGAAATTATGATGCAAATAAATTTAGGTAAAACCAAATTACCGGCAGCCTTTTTCAAGTAGAATTTGACTTCTATCCAAACACATTCTATATTAAATTTGATATAAATATAAAGTAATTATTAAATTTAAATAAATAAGTAGTTTAATTGAATTGGGAATTCACCAGAATGCACTATTTGGTGAGAATCAATGAAAGCTCCACGTTGGTCCTCTCAATTATACTAGTGTCGCTTTACGTGTTTTACACGTGGCTCGTAGTGTGACTCGTCAAATATTAAATAAAAATTAAAAAAATAGTTAGTTAGAAATAATCTATTTTACTCATAAAAAATATAAATATTAAATATCAAATATTAAATAATAATTAAAATATTAATTTATTAGAAGTAGTTTACCTTAATTAGAATTCTAGATGATCAAATAATAATTTAAATAATAATAATTAAATATTTAAAGTGGTCTATTTTATTTAATATTCTAAACAATTAGTTTAACATAATATTATAAGTAGTTTATTTTAGTTAGTACTCTAACTCTAATAATTGTCTTAATAGTTTTTTAATAAGCAATAATATTTTATAAATTAAAAAAGATATTGACGTACATGTGCATGTTCCCCATGAGTGTTTTGTTTTATTTTTTTACGGTTTAACCGGTTCAATTATTTTTATATTTTCAAATATGGAACAAACAATGACAGTTTTTTATTCAAATTTGATTTATGTATAATATATAGAATTATATTCTTCAATTTTTCTTTAAAGTTAGAGATTATTAGAAGAGTATTGTCTTAACTAATATTCTAACTCAATTTTCTAAATAATTTAGTTTTATCTTTACATATATTCAACTATAAAGTCAAAAGATAAAAATGTTGTTCCTTTTTTAGTAAGGACGGATGATAATCACCATATTATGGTAATTGGACCTATGAAGGGAAGTTATGATTTAAAAAAAAGACATAAAAACTGTAAAAATAATAGTTTTAGTATAGTAGTTTAATAGGTTACCTTATTTTGTTATCCCAAATCAATTGCAATTTATATGTAGAGATAGGTGTATCACTTGTAAAGCTTCCCAAATCAATTGCACGGAACTTTTAAACATTTTGAAAATTTTCTTAATCAACGATACTAAAAAATAATCAGAAAATTTAGTGAATAATATATACCAATTAATATAGTAGTTACTTGTTTAAATCAAACTCAATATTTCCTTATCCTAATAGTATTTAATTAGTTATTAATGACTATAAAGTCTATTATTATAATAAATTTACAAGGTCAGTTTGGTAAATTTGCCTGTCCCCCCCCCCCCCATCCGTGCTTTTATATATAGTATAGATAGATAAGTACTAGTCGTAAACTCGCGCATTTGCGCGGTATCTAATTATTTTAATAAGAAATTCATGTAAATAATTACAATTTAATATTTCATAATTTATGAACTAATAAAATAAAACACCTATACAAATAACTAATTATTTTAAAGTATTGAATCTCTACAATACGTTTTTCTATTTTATATTTTTATAAGTTTTTTATGTCGGTTTTTTTATCTTTATCTCATCAATGACTTTTTTTCTATTTCCATAAAATATGATAGGGCTTTCGACTGAGTCTAGCTAAAAATTTCTCTCATTATAAATCTAATGGAATAAAAAGTAAAAATATTTATATAAATATATCACCATGTTGTTTGGTAGATTCTCCATTATCTTCACAATGGCATAGTTATATCCAGCACTATTATCCAAATAAATTAGGCTAGATCAATTTTTTTAATTCTTCAACAAAAGACCACTTAAATAAATAAAAAAATAAAAAATATTTTTAAATGTAAAATATTTATTAAGGAGTAAAGTGAAATAAAAGCTAACAATTTAAAAATTAGTTATATCCAGCACTATTATTTCAATATCCATCATTATGATAACAAAAGAATTGATTATATGTTCAAACAACGGAAAAATCAATTAAAAATTATACCTAAAATTAAACCGATATATATATATATATATATATATATATATATATATATATATATATATATATATATATATATATATGTGCATATTCCTCTAATCAACGCATTTTTCTCATCGGTTTACATGGCGGTAATATTATTCTTTTTATTCATGTAATTAAGAATCAAAACGTAATAAATTTTATCAAGTAATATCATGTAACCAAAATTAATCAATAAAGTTGATTTATAATAATTAAACATAAAAAAGGAACAAACCATCTTTTTCTAGTTTCTGTTAGCAATACATATTCTCAATCACAACAATATACTAAATATTACACATACAGAAAAATATTATAATCCAATAAATTAACATAAATAACAACACAAACCTTGTATTTCAATCTGAATTAAGCCCCACCAAAATCATCCAATAAACAACCTTTATCTATGCGGATCCTCTCAAACCAAGACCAAATAAGGAGCTTAGAGCTAATTAACAGAAACATAGAATACAAATGCAAAAACCTAGAACAAAGTAAAAATAAAAATTAAAAACGTTTAAATGTTAACTAAACAGATTACCACGCCTATCACCTTTTTGAAGTTGTTTCAAACGATGAGAACACAATCCACCGTTAAACAATGTCAAATGAAGAACTAAAACAATCCAAATTGGGAACTGAGTGCATTATTTATTTCACACTAATTATTATAAGAAGGAATTCATTGGACACGTGAATACCTAAACCTCAAACACCTACATATAGAAGTAAAAGCCTGAAAGAGTTTTTATAGCAATAGAATTACAGGTTCTCTAATCTATTAGATATATTATCTTTTAAATCAAAAATTAATGCTAATTATCTAATAATGAAAATTAAAGTAGTTTGAAAAAATTGAAATGTCAAAAACCCTATATATTTAGGTAATCGAACACTAAGGTTAATTAACTTGCTACTTTAGTATTAATTGATTCTTTTAAGATCTTAATTTTGTAGGATGTGCACATAAGAAACACGTGTACACTTATATAACCACATATTCAAATTACAAGTATTATTTAAATATTTTTATTCCGAACTTATTGAAACCTACTAAATTTAGGGGAGATGAGGGATCATTTTGTTAAACTTTGATTCGTTTTTAGTTTTTTTTCTTGGTTAGGGTTTAGATGTTGATCCTTTATCTTTATACATTTGTAATAATTTAAAATAATTGGAAAGGACCTAACTTAAAAATCTGGACATGCCACGTAGTCTCCCAAACCATGACCATGATGAACATATGTTATAGACTTGTTTGACTGTAGATAAAATTTAAATTCTCTATTATTTTCTTTGGATTTAAGTAGCGCGGAAACGGAAACATAAACGGAAAACGGAAATAAAAACGGGCAACGGAAACGACACTAAACAGAAACGGAGAAACGATAAATTTTTAAAATGAAGGACACGAAACGTGGGAGAAACATGTAAATAATAAAAAATATAGAGATATATTTATAATATTAAAAATCATAAAACATTATATATGTTAAATTTTATTTATACATTTATGCCAATTAATAAAATAAATTAAATATAATTAAATTCAATAAAAATAAAAAAATAAGTTTTATTGTAGATAAAGTAAACAATATAAATTTTGGATAATTAATTTTTTTGGCAAAGCAGCAATTGTATTAATTTCGGTAAATAGAAGGACATAATGTTTGTGAGAACTAGATAACAAATATTATAATAATAACTCCTAAAAAGGAGGCTTTAAGGACTTTTTAGCCACTTCATGGGCCATCTAAGTACACATTCGCTTAACATATGCAAAGTAAGCGAACGGTATAAAATTATGACTTCTATTATTGATGGAATATCTTTCTCGACTTATTCCAGTGTCTTCGCAACTTCGGGTGATATTATTCCTGAAAGACAATAAAAACTACAATAAGTGATAAAACTCAAAATTTTCATACAAATCGTACCAATAAGTGTTACTATATTATAATTGCATCAGAACTTATCTTGAACATTGCAGTAGAGGCCTTCATCAACGTACTTTAACCTCACACAGAGTACAATATCCTCACAAGGAGTATGAAACCTCACAAGGAGTACTTAAACCTCACAAGGAGTACTTTAACCTCACAATGAGTACTTTAACTTCACAAATTGATATGACAAATTTTATGTATAATTAATGAAATCTAAATAGAGTAAAAAATAATATATAAGTCTACAAATATTTTTAAAAAATATATGAACAATTTGATAATTTTCAGATTTTTTAAAAACAAAAAAACTGCCACCATTAGAAACTGCTGTCATTGTGTGTTTAAGAGTGAAATTATAAAGCAAAGAAATAAAATCTTTTGTACTTATGATTCACTTTGATTTGGTTTATTAAAAAAAAACAGATAATTAAATGAAAAATCATGAAAAGCAACATAATTATTATAAAAAATAAAGAAGAGGCAAGTACCTTTTGTCGAATAGAGCAAAAACTTACTTGGTATTAAATTTGAACCAAACTTGAAAGTATGAAGAATTTAATTCTTTCACGATTGAACAACCACTATTCTGTTCTTCTTTTGTTTATGTATATGTCAAGTAGGGCAGTTTTTCTTTTTGAATTTATTGAATAATATAGACTTGAAAATAAGTTTGATCGAGAAAGTCAATTTTTAAAAATGTAAAAACTTAAAAATTGGAAATTAAAATCATCAAATAAAGAAACAGTAGTGTTTTTTATTGAATTGAAAAATAGCTGTTTTAAATTTTCAGTCATCCTTTTTCTAGATACTTAAACATGATTTGTTTGATGCAAAGTAAAAATCGTGTGTACTACTTTAATTTTAACACTTATCCATAAAATTTTGATAACATTCAATTTTTCCATCAAAATTTACCCTTTAAGGGTATTTTGAAAATCATATTTCTCAAATAACAATCATAAACATACCTTATTGCCTTTGAAGAATTAGTGGATCAGCCAGCGGTGTCGAACGTGAGGAACATGCAACATTATGATGGAGTATTTCATATATCTTTTGCTTTTCAATTCAGTATGTAACAATTAATTAAACAAATTAGAAAAACAAACCCGTTGGTGGATGGCAGGCAGTAAAGGACATGCTACTTCACTATTTGATCCTGTGATGCACGATAATTTCATAAAATTATTATCTTCTACTGATGGACGTGGCCACGATGAACACCACCGACCGATTATTCATATTCTCCATGACTTTACTTTCTGGACTGGCGACTGTGAGAACGGACTGGGGCAGTGTGGACGGACTGGGGCGGCGAAAACGGGTTGTCGGTGTGATGGAGTCTGACGGCGTGGAAGACAAGATGGTGGCGGTTTCTCACAATTATTAGTTACAAACTGGAATCAACTTTCAAGAGATGATGACCACTAAAATTGAAATTGAAGAGCAGTGGCATCTATGGTATCGAGCAGCGGCGGCGGCAATGGGTAATGAGCGGCAGAGATGGATAGGAGTTGCAATCGATAGCGAGCGGCGGTAGCCATTGATGTGGAGCGGTTGACGAAGAGACAAGATGGTGGCGGTTTCTTACAAGTATTTTACTGTAAGGGAACCCGATGGCGGTGGTGATGTTAACGGCGTAAAGTTCCGGCGGTGGTGATGTTAACGGCGTGAAGTTCCGGCGATGAAAAGAACGGTGGAAGAGATTTGTAACGAGTGGCTGGCTGTTGTGTTGTTAAACGGCGAATGAAAATTTAAAAAAATTATTAGTTGATAACTTTTTAGGTTTTTTTATAACTATATTTTTTTTATTTACGGAAACAGACCAAAACATTTCCTTATATATGAGTTTCCGAGAGTTTCTGAGAGTTTCCTGTTTTCGAAATATTTCTGAAACAGGACACGTAACTTCGTCGAAATAATTAAACTAGTTTTAAAACAAGTAGTAAAATCTCTAAAATAAGTAGTTTGTAAAAAAAATAAACTAGTTCTCTTCACCTCATAAACCAACAAATATATAAGATGCAATTAATTGGAACTACTACCTCTGCCTTTTGGGGTTGGGACATATTTCTCAGTTTTGTCCAAAAGAATATAGCCCTCTCTATCCGGATCCTTTTTCAAATAAAGATCGCGTGGCACCAGCAAAACCTCGATTTTGTCAATATCTTCCTGAGAAATTATCCTTTCGATTCGTCCGGTGATCAAATGTTTAGAAACGGTATCCCATTCCCTTATCAATCTAGCATCAACTTTAAATGTCATGAAATTTTCATCAGCAGCAACAAAAGATCTATATACAGACCCAAACCTGAGGGCTTCACTAAAGAGTATTGCCATTGTCACAATGGATCTTCCTCTAGCTGCTTCCTTCTTCCGAACAAAATTAAGCAGATTATAAAACCCCTCTTCCAACCCAGCTAAGCTCACATCAATGTCAACAGATCCTAAATCTTGGTAGTTGCAAGATGCAAAAACAGATCTCCCATCCAGATTATCAAACTTGCATCCGAAGTAACCCACATCCCAGCCTCTGATCTCCACCCAACCAGACCATTTACCATTAAAAAAAGCTTGAAATGCAATAACGAATAAATTAGCGGCTAGGATTTTAATTGCAACAATAACATCTTTCATGTCAAGAGAACTTCTTAGCATGATAACAAAAAAACAAGGAGCATCTGGCGAGCTACTCCCAGTGCTGGCAGCATTTGTAGCATCAAACCTAAGTCTATCTTTGCTGAGACACTTTCTAGGGTATTGCAGATTCAATACCTTGTAGTCTCGTCCATCAATAGACATCTGGCCAATGTAGAGATGGTGGGAGCTCCGAAGCTCATCCATTAATGAACGGTAACCCTTAAGACCATCTGCTATGTCGAATGTAAAATGGGCAATTTGATCTTTGTCATCTGGTAACGCCTCCATTTGAGGGATTTTGTTTCTCTCTTTATGACAAAGAGTCGGGTTTTTATAGGGTTTCCATTTGGATAAACTAATAAGGTCAATTATCCATGGGCCCATTTTCTTATAAAAATATATGATTTTTATCAGTTTTCAGTGACAGTAAATTAATGAGAAAATTACCTCTCGTACTCCTTTTTAATTGATCCCTGCAATAATACTCTCACAAAGTTCAACTTGCAAGCGTGCTTGATTTTTCAAAATTTATTTTCAAAATTACGCCTTTTCATGTATAGCAATATTGGGTCTCAGCCTTATTCACTATTTTTATTATTTCTTTACCAAAACTGATTTTTATTTTATCCATAATATTTACCAACTTCATGTTTTTGTCATATATACATATAGAAGTTAATTTATTAATTTATTTTGATTCTTTTTATTTGATTTTTGTTTTTCAATTTCATTTTTTAATTTCAACTTTAATATTTATTTAATAATCCCTCAATCCCAAAATAATAGGTTCATTTGTCACTTTTATCCGTCCCAAAATAATAAGCTTGTTTAGGTTTTTGTTGTATTTATTTTTATATTACTCCTATTTAAAACATTATCTTTGTTTAAATATAATTAAGTGAAATACTTTAAAAATATAATGTATTATATAAAATACTTGAAAAATTCATTTGTTGACTTTTTAACAACTACAAAAATGGTTATAAATTATTAAATTTGACAATCATGAATTCAATTTTTTATTTTTCAGTGATCATTTAATATTTTAGTTTTTTTTTATAAAGTCACATTTGATTATAGTTGGAGATAAAATTGGAAAACTACAACATTGCACCTATAATAACTATATTTCTTAATATGCGTGTTTTTAAGAATAGAACTATTATTTTGAGAAGGATGAATTATTTTTTTATTAACATGATAAATATTAAAGTTAATTCCTTTTTAATAAATCTAAATTAAGTAAATTATTATATGATTAATGCCAGTAATTAAAAATTTGTTATTGCACACGTATTTTTTATTTTAATATTTTTTATTGAATCATTTGCTATCTAATTTCAGAAATTTATCTTTAATAATTAAACACGTATTTTTTTAAATTTGGACTCTTGCCTACTATAGTCAAACCTATCATTTTTTTAATTTAAATTTTTATTTTTAACTTTTCAATTTAATGTTTTAAATTTGTTCAATCATATAATTTTTATTTGTTTAATTTTTTTATTTCTTTATTCGTCATTTATATATTTTGAAATACTTTTTTATATGAAGACACTTATTATAACATAAAAATATAGGTAAAAAATATTATTAAACGATTATAATCGTATTCAAACGCCATAAAAATAAATGACCAACTAAAAGAAAGCAAAATGAAAATAAAATTCACCAAATACGAAGAGAAACTAAATAACAACTAATGAGCTACCAATGAGCCACCAGTGATCTACCATTAAATTATCAATAATCAACCAAAGAAAAACTAATTAACAAGCTAATAAAAATAAACCAAAAAACAATTGATGAACAACCAAGAATCAACTAATATCAACCAAAAATTTATATTTAAGATATTGTAATACAAGATATCATGAGAATTTTATTTTTTAAAATATAAACAAATTTAATTATATTTATACATAACATTATTTTATTTATTTTAATTTGGATATAATCAATGTTTAAGTTAATGTTTCTAATTTAATGACTGCAATATTTGTATATCGATCTTCAATTAAGCATGTGTTGTTTCGGTGACATTCTCGTAATGATTTATACTAGCGAGTTATAGTTTAATTGTTTAAATGTTGAACATTAATATGAATTTAATTTTTTTTATAAGCGTTCTTCCTAATTATATAACAAATAGCAATGATTCATAAAATTTAATATATTTTATTTTAAAATTAAGTAAATTTATTATATTAATTTAAACTTTATTCAAATACAATTTTTTGAAAGAATTCTAAAGTGCGTAACTTTTACAAGTTATATTACAATATTTTTAATATTTTTAAAAAGTTAATAATATACATAAAAAAATATATAACAAAATAAATATTTTAGTTGTTCTTAATAATTGGGGAATGCAGTTTTGGGAGGAATCAAATTCATAATATTAGTAAAATTATATTTCAATTAAAAAAGATAACTTTAAATAAAATATTTTTTTAATTTTTATTTATTCAAATAATTTATATATAATATAATTTATTTTAAAATAAAAAAAGTCAAATATTTTATAAAATAAATTAACTAATCTAATATGCTATTGTTTAGACAAATATTAAAGACATACGTATGACATATGGACTACCCATGTTGGTAGTTTTACATGGTAAAAGTATATAACTGCCAAGTTAATCCTTAAAAAAGCGTATAAATGCTATCTTTTTGTTTGAAGCGTATAAATGCATATTGGTGGACAAAAACAGGTGTATGTGTAAGTAACCCATAATTAATCTGTTTATAAAGTATTTAGATAACTCTTAAATTGCATATGTCAATTTCATGAAAAAAATTGAAAAAAATTACAGTAATTCATGAAAAAAATTGAATAATTGAAATCTGAGTAATGGAAGTGACGCTTAAACCGTTTAGTTAGTTTTGATCCAATTAGCAAATCATTTCAAATCAAAAAGTTACTAGGAATACAATTCATTGATATTTATGGCAATAACACATATTTGATGGCTTTCTCTATGGTTATTTTGTTGTATTTACTTTATTTATTTTTCTATTGGAAGAAAATTGGTAAAATTCATCCAATAGTCATAAATAAATAAATTAAAATACCTTGTACGAACAAAGTAACCATAGACTTATATTTAATGGCTAATTTTATTTCATTTGGTTAATATTTGGCTTATTTAATTATGAAAAAGTTGTCGAAATTTTAGACACCTATGAAAAAGTTGTTACTATAATATCATCTCATCTTTAAAGGAACAATCACATTTTTTCTTTATTGGTCAGGGATTTGAAGTGACAATTAGTTTCATTTTAATTTTTCGATCACTTTATATATATATTTGGATGGCTCATTTTGTAGTCAAAAAGCCCTATTGGATGACTGTTTTGCAGTATCATCATTTAATTTTGATATCACTTTCTCATTGTGATGAGGAGTTGTTATCTCTGTATATAAATACTTTCACTTCATGAAATGAAGTATAGCCTATGCAAAAAAAAAAGTACACAAATCTCCTAAAATGTGTCTTTTTATCCATTTATACCTCACAATTTATTTTTATGTAAATATCTCTAAAAAAACAAATTTTTAAGAATACCTCAAAATTTAAAATAGGTATATTTTTATTAAGAAAAAGACAATATTACCTTCATATACAATATACCTTTTGGTTTAACCAACCCACTAACCGACCACCGCCGGCCGACCAACTTCCGGCCGACCACCGCCGGCCGGCATTTTTCCGCCAATTTCCGGGCAGTTTTCCGGCGACTTTTCCGGGCATTTTTCGACGACTTCTCGGGAAGTTTTTCGGCGACTTCCCGGACGTTTTCCGGGCTGTTTTCCAGCCGGCCACCACCGGCCGATCAATTTCCGGCCAACTTCCGGCGACTTTTCCGGACAGTTTTCCGGTGATTGAGGGGGGCTAATTTAGTTGTCTTCACTATGCGTCCAAAAGAGTTAGCATGTGACCCTACTATTATTAAGAAGATTAATCCAAAAACATGGACGTCCCTTTGATGAATAGGTAAAAAAAGGACACCAAACCCAAACTCATCAATAATGCTAAAGAGAAGATAATAAAATAAAATATCTTCATATCACATCTGCACGACACATGCAAAGTTTCCCTCATTCATTAAATTTTGCTAATTTGTAGCAAATCAATTACATTATCCTATATACGCTACCCTACCCACACCACTATTACCATAATATTCAAGATTAGCTTGCACTGTAAGGTAAACCATCTCTCTCGTCTGGGTTTCTTTCATCTTTTTCACCGCTTCTCTTCTCAAAATGTGGAACCACCTGTTTGTAATATACACACCATGTCACTAATTTCTTTAATACATAGGCAGGCCAATTATTTTTCTTTTAGAAATTCATGAGCTGAACAAGAAATGACTCAAAATGTCAAAAATAACAAATTAAAAAATCAACCTGATCTTGAGATGGATGATGGCGGTGAGATTGATTATTATGAGATGAAAATCTTCTTGTTCTCTGCTCATTCCTGCCAATTATTCTTGTTCCAGCTGAATCAACACTGCTGTACTGATCTGCTTCACACAAAAAGAGTCCAAAAAGGGTAAATATATTATTACTATAAGATGATGACGATGATAAAAAGTTTATATATATTAGTATATACAAAGTTAAGGTACCTATAACCCACCCACCAAAGCACAAAAACTAAAATATCTTCCCAAAAAAATTTAGCATATTCGGCTTTTAAAATGCCTTGTCTTTTTCATGTGGTATGTTTGCTGGTCAAAAACGCATTTTGCACGTTCAACCTAAAGTTTTTAATTAATCCCATGGAGCCATTCAAACATGCAATTTCTTCGTAACAAAAAATACATATTTATGATGAAAACAAGGCATTTTTTCATCAAAAAATTATAATAACAAGCCCTTGAAAAAAAAAGTGGAGCCAAACATGCCTAAATCCGATAAAATGGGTGATGACTGATGACAGCTAAATTGCACCTAGCATACGTTAGTATGGACCACCCAACCAGACGACACCGTTACAAAGTAATTTATTTTAAGAATTATGCTCACATATATTACCTGAAGTGGAACGATTTTTAGGTCTCTTTGATTTCAAATCGAGGGTGGACTCTGAACTGTCCGGCATGTGACGGTCGAGACGGAGGTGATGGCTGCTGTTTTCGAGCATTGTTCGGACAAAGGCTGCTTCCATGGAGTTTAAGTAGTGCAGGTGCTTCTCGTCGGTCCATGGTCCTGGTTGGTTGTCGGTCACGGCAGAATCCATGTGGCTTACGGTGTTTCAAGGCTGCCGGAAACAGCTTTGAGAGGTTTTGACCAGGCGTACTGATGGTTTTGTTGGAATTTGTATAATTCAGAGAGTTTGAGATATTATATATAGAGAGAGAGGATATGGGATGCTCTTTTTTTTTTCTCATTAAATTGACTGTGTTTGGTGGTTGAGCTGTGAGTTAAAAACAATGGATACCTCTTGATTTGAGCAACACGCGGCTACTCTTTATTCTTCTTTTTTCCTTTCTGATATTTATTCATCAGATATTTCCATATGCTAAACGTAATATTTAAATAATAGTTTACTATATAATATATAATATATATGTGTATTTATTTTAGATATTTATAAGATTATTAGAAGAAATAGTGGGTTTAAAAAGCAGCGAGTACATAAAGATTAAGATATTCGAGAAGGTAGCATAGAGGGATGGGAATAGTGAAAATATCTGTATAAACATATTTAAATCAATTCTAGCATTTAAATATTTGGGGAAGATATTTTTGGGATCAACCAAAAGAACTCATCCTTCCTTTTCCTTCCACCAATCTAACTATAACAAAGATAAAAAGTTCCACCCGGACTTAAGTTGATGGTGACCGTTTATAGGGCTGGCTTTTCAATTTATTTGGTTCATGTTAGAGGTGCCAACGGACCGGATTTAACTGTGAACCAGCTCAGAACTGGTCAAATTCTGAACCGGAGCTAAATCAATCCGGAATTAGAGGGAAGCCGGATTGTGACCGGTTACATATTTTTTAAAACTGGAATTCGGTTTTTATTGTAAACTGTATATTTTCTAAAAATATATATTTTGATTTATTTATTGTATATATACATATTTATATAATTAATTATTAATAAATCATACTATATATATCTATAATACGTACATCTATAAACATATAAAACATTATCTATTTATTTTGAATATATTTTAATTTATTAATCCTTTTTAAGACTAACCAATGACTTTATTTTATTTTTATAATAATATAAATCTACCATGAATAATAAATATTTATTAATGATAAATTAAATAGACTTATAATAATATAAATCTACCATGAATAATAAATATTTATTAATGATAAATTAAATAGACTTTTTAAGTTTTAAATATAGTTAATCACTTATATTAAATTAAATTTTAAATATTTAAATTTAGTTTTTATAAAATATATTTTTCGAACCGGTCAAAACCGAAATCATGAATCGAAATCAGCCGATTTCAAACCAGTCCAAAACTGTTTAAGAGGCGGTTCAAGATCGGATGAAGAGTCTCTTAAACCGTAAACCAACAATTCTGAACCAAAAGTCGTTTTATAAACCATGGACACCCCCTGCTTCATGTAAAGACCTCATTGTGTCTTTCTATTTACAGAACAGTCCTTGAAGTAACGGTCAAAATTCATTAGAATTTAAATTAAAGTGCTGTTAATACGATATTTAAGTGTTCGAATTGAACAGCACTGCAAGATATTTAGATTCATTCATCCACCCTCATCTTCTGGTGGCCCATTTGTGGGTTGCTTTCGGTGCATTTTCTATCTTAAGCTCTAAAATCCTGTTCTGAGAGAAGATAAAAAAAATAAAAATTACATATGGTATGACGACATTTTTGCTCAAAATTTTGCTGTTGAGAACAGAATTGCATAGTGTGTATCCTTTTTATTTACAGAGGATAAGATAATGGATGTTGAAAATTAAGAGCATAAAATTATATAGAAACAACAAATTCTAAAAGGAGATGAGAAATTATTGTAGAGAACAAAACTAATTTTACTTTATTGTAGAAGTAAAATGAAATCCACAATGTTTTTGGATTTTCAAGAGAAAGGAATGAATTTAAAAAGAACATGTCTAAAATATAAAAATGATAAAAAATAGTTGTACAACCCATTTTCCATTTATCTTGCTATAAATTTAAAGATAAACCGATTAATATTTATAAATTAAACTAATACAGTAGTAATCAATTTTAAAACAACACAATAAAAGAATAAATATTATCTATTTATACCAACAGACAACTAATGTATTGTCATTTGTCATACATGTCAAAAATTAGGAGTCTAAAATTTGATCATCTAAAACTATCAAAGAGACTTGATATATTTGCATCCATTAAATTCAAGACTTGATATATTTGCATCCATTAAATTCAAAGTACTATTTAAAATTAAAACATATCATTTTATTTTCATTGTCTTCATTTTTAACTCATTATGAGCAGTATTTTTTTTGCCATTGGGAGTATTTGTTTCAATTTTGTAGGTACAATGTTCTTTTATATCCACAAATTTGACCTTTTATCAAATATATTTCTAAAAAGTAATTTGAATATTTATTTTTTGATGAATGTAATTTGAATAGTTTAGTCTGGCCATTTATTAAATTGAGACAAATATATCAAGCCTTCAATTTAAATTTATTTTGATGAATGTAATTTTTACTATTTTATCAAATATATTTTGGTTTGGCCAAAACTATCATTTCTAAATTAAAACTAAAAATTAATTGTATAAAATTATCGATCAATTATGAAATCAAAAATTTATAAATATAAATGTCAAAAATAGATATAGTATATAATTTGAATATATCTGTCCCAAACCAAAATATTCAAATTATAATTTAAAAAATTATTTGATAAATAGTTAAAATGATAGATTTTAAAAATCAATTTGCCTTTTTGTATTGTCCAAACAAATATCTAAAATTTGGACATCCTTTATCCTACACCAAACATACCCTAACAGTATTACTGATAACATAAGTCGGTATTGTATTGGTATAGCAAGGATACAATTTTATTCACTTTCAATTAGAGTATTTTGTGGCTTTCACAACTTTGTAAACCACCAAATCAAATGCTCAAAATGTTTTCTACTAAATGCATCAAATAATTTAACAAGACACACATATAAAGCTGTCCTTAATTTATGCAAGAACTCGAGCTCACCAGCAGCTTTAGCTACTACATCATTCTAGATTGGTATGTCGATTTCGGATGGCCTCAGGACTCTGTCCTAAAACATCACCCAATCTATAAACAAGCATTTCAAACAATACAAACAGAGCTCCTTCGTAAACACTTCCCATAGGCAGCAAAGCCCTTGAATGCGCCTCATCCTCCACCTTATCATTAGCCATAGTCTGTGCAGGCACATAGCAAACGACGCTGGCATGCTCTACACACGATCCTGTCTCAGGCTGAGCGGTCAGCAGCAGAACTTTGGCACCATAAGATCTTGCCAGAGAGCATAAAGCATCAACCGTGGAGAATCCACCAGGTCCTGCAGAGGCGATGAGGAGATCGTTAGGGGCGATTGGGGGAGTGGTCATGTCGAAGATGAAGTGGGTGGAGAGGCCTAGGTGAGCCAGCCTCATGCATAGACCCTTAAGCATGAGCCCTTCCCGGCCTACTCCATACAGGAAGATGCGGCCGTTCTTGGAGGCAGTGGCGGAGAGAGTGGTGACCATAAGGTCCAACGGTGGTGGATGAGGCTCTGTAGGTTTGGAGAAGATGGAGGCTATGTGACTGCATATTTCTGAAGCTAGAGATGACATTGAGGATGATGGAGCTTCACCGGCCATTGGTGTCAAAATTTCAACTCTCTGGATTATCTGTTTTTCCATTATCTTATTAGACTGGCGGCAGAGAGAGACAAACGTCCTTTTCTGGACTTAGGCCCATAGAAGCAACAAGCTTAAAGGCCCCAATGAATCAACTCGAAGTTATACTACTACTATTAAGCTTGTACGAAGTTCTCATGATTCCATTGATGACGCAGAATAGATCCTGAAAGAGATGACATTTTTTTCTCAAGATTCAAAAGCATGTTATGACACAAATTTGAGTTTAAAACTATTTACAGTTTTACATGGTCCAATATGAAAACAATAATAACAAGGGTTTTTTCATAGTACACAAAAACAACATGAAAGTTATAACAAATGTCAAAACAGTCAGCTTTCGAGTGATACATCAGAGCACAGATTGCTCCTAAGCTCCATTAGCTGGTGGAAAAGATGAATGTTGAGGTAAAGCTGCAGAACCATCTTCAATGTCTATATCTTTCACGCCAGCGCTTAACAATGATTCACCGTTTCTCTTGTTACCACCGTTTTCTTCTGATTCTTCTTCATCCACCAAGAAAGAACCATTCTTCCTGAGTTCCTTTACTTTCAGAAACTCATCATAGTGTACTCGTCTATGCTCCTTAAAACTTGCACTCCTATCTGATTCACAACCTAACAACAGTAAAGCAGGCAGATAAAGTCAATTACACATGAAAATACTACTAAACTAGGCTACACTCTAATGTCTAAATAAATAACACTCACAGCCTGAAAACCATGAAAGTTAACGCAAACCATGAAAATGTAGGTTCAAGTGTCTCAGCAGGTTAGCTATTATTCATAGCTAAAACAGAACTGTGTGTAACAATACAGCCCCTTGATATTATGCCAAAGGAAAATTAAATCAGAGCAAAGGTTGTAAAAGTACCTTCTTCATCTTGGTCCATTGGATCAGCTTCATCATCTGATGACGTCCATCCACCGGATCGCGTACCACTGTTGCTACTTGATGAAACCACTGTATCCAAAGCAGTACGCAGTTCTTCTGCACGCATCATATCACTAACAACATCATCAAAGCTACCTCGCCTGGGAGACAAAGAACCTACAAGAACCAAAAATATATCAGAAGATTCTGGTAATGTAGGTACTTTGAAATGCATACAAGCATCAACAAGTTAAAGAAAACAAAATTGGCTTAGGCGATAAAAAATGCAATGCGCAAATGGCTATACCATCATCATCAATCATAGGGTGATATGGTGTCTTGGGTTCAGTGATTTTCTGCCTTACAGGCTTATTTGCTTCAATTTCCCCGAGATTTTCTTCGTCCCATTTTACGCGAGCTCTGTTACCCCTACAAAAGTGAGAAGAAAACAAATTTCACTTATTAGATCAAATCATAAGCCAGTTCAATCTAACATACTTCACAAGCAATAAATACAAAAGGGCCAGTAACCTGAAAAGAAAGACTTAAATGAATTATATGTAGCATATTACAGAAGGAATAGAAAAACAAGGTTAAGATCAGATTAGCTATTCATCAACTGCTGAACAACATAGCAGATGGCAGATCAGAGAAGTTCACTTCTGCTATGGGCAATCTAATATGGTTTCTGATATGTCTGAATTATCATGTTTCTAGTCCTACCAATCATTTTCTTTAAGAACAAAACATTGATAATTTGACATTGACAGACATTCTCAATTAATAAAGTGGTTATACACGACTGTATTTAAAATCTGTTATGTTACTATCTAGAATAAAACATCTTTAGTCCTGAAAAGAAGAGCAGTTACAGGGTTTGGAGGCAATTATCTCATACTCAAGTAGCAAGGTATGCGAAAATTACTGTACAGGTAATCAATTGATGACAGGACAATATTCCACAAAGCAATATAATTATTGATCAGTATTGCAGAAACAATAGCTAAAATGAAGTAATAAAAGCGTAAATTACTTCATTTTATGGATTTGCTATATCTTTAATCACCGAGACACGAATCAGTAGCTAATGGACCTATAAGAAAATGAAAAACAAAGCTTCGCATTAGCCAAAAATTAAAAAAGAAAACACTGTCACCAGAAAACAAAACCCTGAAAAACAGCATATATAACAAAAGTGTAAGACAATTAAGATCTAAAAACATCCCAATACTTGGCAAACCATTAAACTTAAGGTACACAATAATAGTGAAACCCTAATAACACTCCACCAATTCATAAATTGCAACTAATCTTATATTCTTAACATTATCTAAATAAATTTAACGAAAATTACACAAATGATGAATTGCAATCGGTTTCCACATCTTAGTGACTAAGCTAGAAATTGAAACCAAATGTAAAGAACAAAAGATCGTAAATCACCGGGGCAGTTCAATCAATCATTGAATCAAATAAATTTTCCATTTCACTGCTTATTTCTTCAAACAATCGAAACGAAAAAATGTACCTGCGGATAGGAATTGATATGATTGCAATTTCTGTTTCGGAGTCGAGCCTTCGTTGCTTTTGTTATCGACCAGCCTTTATTTTCCAATATTGCCCCTTTTTCCTTGTGTTAAATGAGTCGATCTGACAGCTATATAAGCACAAGATATGTTAATACAAGTGACTGCAGCCGTTCATTTGCTCGACTTCTTCAAACTTTTGCTGTTTGTGACCGAGTGAGATCGTGACACGACACCAAATAGCTGGTTAGTACACGACGTGCGTCGACCGCAGAGGAACATTACAGGAAGGGCAAAATGGGAAAAGTAAACAAGAATGGAGAGTTGTATAGGCTTCGTTAGTTAATTTTAAAGGAGAATTGATCTCAATCAGAAAGGTCCTATTCTTCAATCATCAACCTACGAATTTAAAAGGTAATTTTTGTATGTGGGCATATATATTGAAAAAATTGAAGTTCATATGCTCGCGATCTAAGTCCTTGTTCTTATGCCTCGTTGATTAGGATATAGTAATATCGCTAATTGGATTTTAAACTACTTTAGTACTGCAATTGTTTTATCTAAGATCTTGATTGTTTTTTTATAAAAA
The DNA here is from genome assembly GCF_937616625.2 of Mercurialis annua. Lineage (NCBI taxonomy): Eukaryota > Viridiplantae > Streptophyta > Magnoliopsida > Malpighiales > Euphorbiaceae > Mercurialis > Mercurialis annua. Next base: position 75,641,416 of record NC_065572.1, on the reverse strand, counting down.
AAATATAATCTTTGTTTTCCCAGTATTTCTCGAATCTGGTATAATTAGCAGAGATGCACAGATACATAGAAAAGAAGACCGGTAATTGTTGACTTTGTGTGAATCATGCAATGCATGGTGGTTTTGTTATTTAATTCTGAGGATTTAAGTTTGATGTTAGAAATGGAGCTAGCTTTTTACTTGATTCTGATGTCTGCATTTTTCTCTTTATTTTCAGGATATTTTAGTTGATGGTGCTAGAATTATGAAAGTTTGTCCCTGATTTAGCTGAAGATTGAAGGAGCAAGTTGTATAAATAGCTGTTAATAAACGACAGAGATGTTCTCACTCTTCTATGGCCTGTGGAAGTACATGTTTAGCAAGACAGAGTTTCATGTCCTCATTCTTGGAATTGACAAGGCCGGGAAAACGGTATGTCTTCCTCTCTTTTTGCTCCAAGTAGATGAACTTTCTCTTGCAGTTAAATTAGAGTGATCTATTCTACTTGACTACTTTTCTTTTTCTATTATGAATTTGTAGACATTGCTGGAGAAGTTGAAGTCATTGTACTCAAACTTAGAGGGCCTCCCTCCTGATCGAATTGTTCCAACGGTTGGACTCAATATTGGTCGTATTGAAGTATCAAGTACAAAGCTTGTATTTTGGGACCTGGGTGGTCAGGTTTATAAAACCCTTTCAATTTTAGTCATACTTCATTTTAGCTTGAATTTGACTCTATGGCTCATACTATGTTTATGCATCCAATATCACTTATATTATAGCTGTTATAACACTACTTTAACATTAGAAAGTAGCTTCGGTATAGGCTAAAATTCAACATTTCCTATATAGGCTAAAAGTAAAGCCTGATATAGTATGCTGTATAGAGCTTAGTGACATGGGGATAAATTTTGGCGCTCTAACCCGCGCAGAGTGGACTAGTACTAAGTAAGCCTAAATGTGAGTATTGATGTGTAGCGGAAGCGATTACAAAGACATGCATACCAATTTGTGGCGTGCATTACTTTATTGCAAGTCTTTATATAGACTTCTGCTGCTCATTTCAATAACCACGTTTAGGCTTACTGGTACTAGTCCGCTTCGCTTAGAGTGCCAAGATCTATCCCCATGACATTCGGCTTACTTCAGTCCTTTGCGAAGCAGGTACTTCTCATTCCAGTGACCAATTTAATGGCACTGCAAAACTTAAACGCTTACTGCTTGTGTGAAGCTGGTGGTACTTATTATGAGTTTTGTATTAGATTATTGGCTTTAAGTTCAAGCACTGAAGCTATTTTTAAAAAAATTCTGCCAGCCTGGTCTTCGCTCAATCTGGGAGAAATATTATGAGGAGGCCCATGCTCTTGTATTTGTGATTGATGCTACTTGCCATTCACGTTTTGAAGATTCAAAGTCTGCTTTAGGTCAGCTGTTATGATTTTGAGATTCACAATATGGTTTAATGAAATAATTTACTAATACTTAAAACTGTGTTAACAGAAAAAGTTCTTCGGCATGAGGATTTGCAAGGAGCCCCGCTTTTGATATTAGCAAACAAACAGGTGAACATGACTATTCCATGATATACATCGTGTTTTGCAACTATTGTAACGTATCATTAGTGTCCACTTGTAGCTTGGTTGTGGTGTTTCTAAATAACAAGGAAATTTGATCATTCAGTGGCATCGTTTCAATGACAGGATCTTCCTGACGCAGCAACAGGTGAAGAAATTGCCAGATATCTAGATCTTAAGAAGTTGGATGAGAGGGTTTACATGTTTGAAGCTGTTTCAGCATATGATGGGTAAGTGGATATTCAGAATGTAGGTATTTATCTGAAAAGGATGAAAGGAATATATGTAATCTGGCAATCACATTCCGCCCAACTGTACTATATCTAGAAGGCGTTAATTACAAATAGATTTTGATTGCAGGTTGGGGATCAAAGAAAGTGTAGAATGGCTTGTGGAGGTAATGGGACGAAGCAAGAGAACAGATATGTTGAGAGTTCGTGCAGGTGCAACAGGACCTGGAGCGTAGGAGAATCTATATGCAGTTGCAGTTGTTTGAAAGTATTTGTAGCTTCTGTAGATAAACAAACAGAATTTACAGAGATCTGCAGGTCGAAAAGTCTATTCATTTTTACACATCTTTTCTGTCAATGCCGCATTCGTACGGTTGGGTGGCGTGTCGTGACTTCCACACTCAAAGGAGCTAATTGGAGATGGAAAGCACCCATTTGGACTAAGAAAAGGGTCGACAGCTTGTTGTTGACATAATATGACAAGCATTTCATCTTTTGAAGATTGTTAAACAGTTTTTGGCTCTGTTCATATCCAAGAATTGATAAAATTTTCCGATTATATGCTCCTCCGTCTTGAGGAGCTTGAAAGATTCATGTTTATGTAATTAGAATTCGGAAAAGAGTCATGTTCAAGCTCTCTCTCTTTTTCTACATCGATGAATCAGCACTCAGCAAGTAAGATAGAATTCTCAACCAAACACCTATGTGAAAACTCGACAATTCTGTATTCAACATTCTGAATAACTACATCCAAAGTCACATAATAGGCACATAATAAATCCTAGGATACGAAAAAATCATCATAATAGCACGCTACTTTCCTATATAGCAGCGGAATTTGAAGCAGCGCCATTGGCTCTTTCCTTCACGGCCGGCTGTAGTTCTGAAAGACAGAGAAACGAAAGAATTAGATTTCTATTCGTGGCATAAGAAAATCTGGACATGAAAGCAATGGAGCTTACTGGTAATTAAAGCCCTGGGTCTGTTCTTAAACAAAATCTTATGACGAATGATGCCGATGACATCCAAGTCCACCTTATTCGCTGAACCGCCATTACTGCCCTTCACTTTCTTTAAAACTAACAAGGGCTTCTTCAGTGTCACCTTAGATCCAGTCAATTCATGATACCCAACCGTCAAAGTGTAAACTTCCTGCACCAAGGAAGAAAGAAACCCATGAATTCATTTAATTGATTGATTCAACAAAGATTGTTTTGGAAGGAGACGGAATACCTGAGAAGAAGGGCGGCAAAGTTGTCCGATGACGAGGTTTTGAACCAAATCTTGAAACGAAGGCTGAACTTCAACTACACCTTGCACTTCTACAATTGCCCATTCGGGGCATTTCTCTGCCCCGCAACTACACTTCACTTCGATTTGCATTTTTAGTATAATTTTTTGTTTACAACAATTTAATGGGCAAGATTTTTTCTTTTTAGAACTGAAACTAAGTGGATGAGATCAAGAATGCATTTATAATGGTACTTGGCGGCAATCTGATTACAATTGGCGCGCATGAGAAATACATTACTATACGACGACGTTTTATCTTGTCCAGTCCCTGTCCTTTTCTTTAATTTGTAATTTTGAAAGTAATATACGAAATATTGATAATTTTCATTGCTATAATTACTCAATTCATTTCATCTTCTAATTGTTTACAGAATAAAGCACAAATGTCAAAAAACAACAAATGCTCGAAAATGGAACAAACAATTTTTTTTTAATTATAAATATAAAATTTTGAGTTTCAGTACAACCAGAGAAATTTATATGGAACATACCATGAGGAATAGCTTAAACCAGAAGAGGAAAAAACCTATGTTTCCAGCAAATGTTTTCACCTAACTATCAGAAGAACAATTAAAGTTAATATCTGATTAACAGAGTACTTTAGTACACGGTCACCTATGCTAGCTGAACAACAACATTTTCAAGATATCTAATCTGTACACTTTTAAATCACTAATACATTACTGGATTACCTACCTCTGCTTTTCTTTGTTTCTTTCGTCATTTTATTGACCGTGGTTCCACCTGAGTATCTTAAATTCACATTACTAGTTTGCGGCAGAGCCTCTTGGTTAAGTATAAGCTGCTCTGAAATGTTAAATTGCTGACAAAATAATCTTGTTTCATCAGGCTCACCAGCATTCCGTGAGGTCAAGCCGCTGCTTTCTTGTGATTGTGATTGTGATGATGAGCTTGTTTTCCGTTGAAGACAATCCTGGATGAGCATATCGCAGTCCAATGGAATTGCACCTGTAAGAGTTTTTATTGCAAACTCAATGCAAGGGTCTGCCCATGCATCTGTGAGAGACATATTTAGGGTGGATCCTAGCTTCTCCTTGTCTCTAACATCAATTTCTCGGGCATGCTCCTCCATGATAGCTATGTTACTCAGATTCCGAAAATTCTCTTTTCTAGTATTGTCCGCCAAAGTAGCCAAACCAGCCACTTCGCTATTGTTCGACCCTGATGATGCTTGAGCGCTCTCTTGGTTTTCAAAGGATATTCCAGTTAGAGTTTTTATGGCAAATGCGATGCAGGGATCCTGCCACAGCTCCCCAAGGGACTGGTCGAAGGATCCTCCAGGCTTCTCATCAGGATTAGTGCTGGTTTCTTTTTTGTCTGTATGTGCTTCCCTAATAGTAATATTCCTTGAAGATGAAATAGTGCTACTTTCATGCTTCTCATCAGTCTTGTTTTCTGTTTTCACTGCATTTGGAGCAGGCATATGTCCTACAGGAAACTTGCCCTTATGCGATTCGTACCTCCTTGAGTTTTTGGGAGAGTCAGATGCATCCTTTGCTTCCTGCTTAGTAAGTGAAGAACTGTCATCTGTACTTGCAATCAAATCATTAGATTGTTTAGGTTGGGCTCGATTCGTTGCTTTAAGTTTAGTTGTAGGATCAAGTTGAAGACCTACAAGCCTTTTCATATCTTTGGAAGCATCACATGGATGATTTACTTCCTCCTTAGCATGTGCAGAAGTCTCACCTGTACATGCAACTAAATCATTGGACTGTTCGCCTGCAGCTTGACGGGCTCGGTTTGTTGTATTTAGTTCAGGTGTAGGATTGAGGGGAGAACTAGCAACGTTTTTTGCATTTTTGGAAGTGTCAGATGCACACTTTTCCAGCTCAGTATGTAAAGAACTTTCATCTGTACATGCAACTACATCACTGGACTGTACAACTCCAGCTCGACAGGCTCGATTTGTTGTTTTCAGTTCAGGAGTAGGATCAAGTGCAAGACCAGCAAGCCGCTTTGAAGAGCGTTGAGGGAGGCTTTGATCTTTTTTCTTCTTGGATTTGCCAAGTCCAGTCTTTGTACCTTCACTCTTCATCCCTCCATTTTCTGATTGCTGCTCAACTGGGAGAACATCCACTGCAGTAACTATTACACTTTCAGTATGATCTCTCTTTCCTACTAATTGGCTTGAACTGTTTCCCTCTGCCGTTTCTGAGTTGATAGATGAAGCCTTTACTGCACCTGCATCATTAAGAAATTTCAAATGACATGTGAGGCCCCCCTAGTGAGGAATGGGATACGAAGTTGAAATCTGCGACTGTTAGTTGGAATCACAAGTTCTGAGCATGTTCACTTGGGATTATACACAAGCTCTTCAATGTAGCAGTCAGAAATAAAATGTAACATATTACTATTTCATTAATATTCTTACCGAATCATAAGTCCTATGCTATGTTCGTAGCAATTTCTCCGGTCTTACATCAAATTATTGTTATTAGCATAGAAGTGAAAAGATATAAATTTAAGGAAATACGAAAAAAATCATGCATGTGCGCAAACAGAAGCACACTACAAAGTACATGATAAGGAAATTCAGAACTTAATAATCACCTGAAGCAATCTCCGAAATGAGCGTGGATTCTGCTGTGCTGGCTGATACAGGTATATGTTCAACATTAGTAACTTTGATCACCTTAGAGGGCTGGTCACTTATAACTGCGCTTGTTGTTTCATTAACTGCCAACTTTTGTTTCTTTGCTGCAGCTGGTGTCTATGGAGAGAAAAAGAATAATTAAAAAGCGTTGAAATTTTTTTTTTTTGGTAGAAAAACCAAAAAGCTCATTTAATAAAAATTAAACAAGAGATAACACAGAAATCATGCCAAACTCTGATACAGAAAACAGGCTTTGAAATTTTAGTATTATTTTAAAGCCAAAAAATGCTTTCAACTGGCCTCAAGTAATAGAAACAGAGCTAAGCAATTATCTACAAATAAAATGCTACCAGTGGGTAATTGAACACATAAACATGATAACATCTGTATAAATCGACAAAAAATACATGTGAGCATAGAATCTCATCTACCTAAACCTGCATAATTTGGAAAGCAAATGCCTATACAACTGCAAGCAACTATTTACATATACAATAGAATGGAGAAGACCTTGTTTCTAACTCCTGAACCTCATTGATTAAGACATGAATAAGATCTTTTCTTTATGTTCAGCAACTCGTCGCGCACATGAACCACAAAAGAAAATTCACATTCGCATTTGAAATAAGTTTTCATGCATTGAGCCTGGGAATATCACTATTGTAATTATCTATTCTGTAAACGTCTCAACGAGTCAATTATGGTGGGAAATTGTGCAATGTACATTTCCTAACTTCTCAAATTTACTATTACTTATTAACAAAATGGAGAGGTAATCCCTTGTCCATAGTTAGTCACCCTAATAGGCGAGGAAAGTGATTATCGAATGCCAAGGTGAGTAAGAGCATTCACACTTGTGTTGAAAGCATGACCCTGGACTTTCAACCGAGTTTGCTGTCATTTAGTCCATTCTAATTGTGTCATGGCATGCTTAGTTATATAATTTGTTTGCATGAGCAAGATAGCCAAAAGAAAAGATTAGCAGTTACTAAAGAACGAGTAAATGATGAGTTTGAAGGAAGGAACAGAAAAGAAAAATGTTATCAACCAATATAACAAAAACCTTAACTTCACACTCACACAGGCTTTATCATCTTCCAGCTCTACGTTGTCATTGCCTTTGTCTTTTGGCTTGAAAGCTAATCTTCCTATCTCTCCAGTCTGAAGATAGCGAAGGGCGTCCTTCATAGAGCGGAATACATATCCACTAACAGGATCAGTGTAAAACTGCATCAAATAATTACAACATCATGTAAAAATCTTATATGGCTAAGCTGCACATAGAAGTCATTAAATTTAGAGCAGAATTAATTCTAGCAAGCAAATAAAGAAAAAACAAGATCTGAACACACAATAGTATTAAGTTGAAAACTAAAGAATATACAGAAGAAGCTAATTTAGCAGAAAAAAGAACCTTATGGAAGCTAATACGAAGATCTCGAAGTTAAAAGATATCAGAAAAAATTTCAAGAAAGGAGCACAAAGGTGATTAAAATTTGAAAAGAGGAAGTAAAGGTTGAGTACCGAGTCTCTTCTGACTTTATGACCTTTCTTTGTCACCTTAATTTCTTTGGTCCATCCTGGAGGTAACCCTTCTGGTTCAGTCTTCTCATCTGCAAGCTACATTGCTAAACAAAATTAGAACTCTCTTCTGTATGTTGACAAAAGTACCAACCGGAAGTAGAAGGAATGAAAACGAAAACAACAGAATTTATCATCATACCTTTTCCGCAGAACTTTGCTCAATGTCCTCTTCCTTCTTTTCTGATTTAGGATCGGTTTGGTTAAGAAAGCCAATGTCCGTTTCCTTCTCTACGGATTTAGGATTGTTTTTGTTAAGAAACCGAACTACCTGAAGCTTGGAGTAGAATTTAGCTTCACCTGAGGGAGGAAAGTAACACTGCAATAAAGGCAAATGTAACAAATATCAACATTCGTTTCTCTACAAGGATTAAAAAAATCAGAGTCACTTTTCCCTAGTTAAACATCTTCCAAAGTACTAATTGGGACCTTGCTAGTTCCTACAATTAATAATTTTCAATTTACGGTCAAGTTCAATAAAAAACCACTTAGTTGAAGACCAATTAAGCCTATAAATCAAGAAAAGATATAGTAAATTCAATATAAGTCAGGGTTGCTTAAAAGCACTAAGCATAACAAGCTATGACAACTGGATCCATGGTTAGTCATGCAAAGTTCATTTAACCTCATACTTAGCATGAAAAAGCAACAAATTAGTTTAATATAAGTAAATTAGTATTCTTGTTGAATCACGAACATGAAGTGAAGTCAAATTTGATATGTTTGTCAGATTTAGATTTCTGTGAGATTCTTGAAGAGATTCAAGCTTTGAGTAAATATGAGCAGTGGTTAAATTAATTAATATAGATTTAGTAACAGCAGAAGATGAGTTACCTTGTATTTTTTACCGGCGGTTGTTACTTTGACTTTAACAGTCCATCCTTCGGGTAAGGAGTCATCGTCGGAATCTGCAGGTTTCATCACCGGAACTTGGAATGTGAAAATGAGTAATGGAGGAGGTGAAAGTAGGCCAGAATTTGGACAAAACAAAAAATGGAAGTGGCGCAGAAAGCACGTGTTGCCAAACTTCTCGTCTCGTGCTGCATTAAACAATAACTGAACAGTTTTTGTTTTCTAATTTTACCAAATTGACCTCCTTACTGCTTTCTTCCTAATCTAATTGCTTTGACTGAAGAAGAGAAGGGCGGACAAAGATGTGGTTAACATACAACCAGACCAAACTAATTTCCTCTGACTTTCACACACGTGCTTCCTTGTGATTGGATTTTGAAAATAGTGAAACTGAAAATCCACCTCACTACTCCACTGGTAATATACTACCTCCGTTCTTTTTTAGTTGTCCATTTAGCCAATATTGCACATACCAAGATAGTGCTTATTTTGTCTTAATTTATAAAAAAATACTAATATAGCCCTATTAGTTAATAAATGCCTTTTAAATTAAAACATAGAGTCATTTATTAGGGATCGGTAAACTTGGAACATAAGTAGTTAATATCGCATGAGATTTCTAAATGGACAACTATTTGTAGACAAATAAAATTGGCTAAATGGACAACTAAAAAAGAACGGAGGGAGTAGTTAATTTCTTTTTTATATACGATATAAATTAAAATATTGAATTAAATTTTCTTTTGTACTTTTAGTTGACTTTTCAATTAAATATTATAATATATAAACCATGCTAAAAAAGTACAAAACTAAATTATATTAAAACTATATAAAAGCATCTCCAACCATGCTTTTTATTTTAAAGAGCATTTTTAAATAAATAAAGAGCATCTTTAATAATAGAGAACAAAAATTTAATTTCTCTTTAATGGACTCTCTAAATTTATTAGATAAATTATTATTTTTTTTTAATTTTTTTTATTAATGTTTTCCCATTTATTTTAATTATACGTCATTCTAAAAAAAATTCACCTTCACATGCCTCTTACGGGCACACCCAAAACACCATTAATCATTTAATTCCAAAATAAATACACATTAATTTGATAATTCCTAAAGATAGAATGGTAGTGCTTGATTTATTGGTTTTTTCGAAATGACGATGCTATTATTGGTCCATAACCTTAAATCTTTTTTTTTTTTTGAGAATAATGAAAATTTCATTAATAGAGAAATAAAAATACAACTTGATCAAATATTGAACAAATCAATACATTCAAGAAGTACAATAATAGAACATCAGTAAAATAACAGAAAATCATATCTAATTTCTTCAATCGCATTGACGGAGCTCTTTGAATATGCAACTCGGCGATCCGTCCGCTCCACTCGAAGGTTATTTTAAACCATAAATCGACTCTTTGGTCTTTAAATGAGTCCGATTGAGAGAATATTAAAAATAAAATTTCTACTGATAGCACTTCAGATCTACACTCCGTAGATAATTCCATCAAGGAAATAGCAAAACCCATAAAGGGTAAGAGCCAGAACTCCACAAAGGAAGATAAAACATCCATAAAGGAAGAAAGAAAAATACCAACAGATCTCAGATCTGTGATTATTGACGCAGAGAAACTAAATACGAGATTTGAACAGAAAACGAGAAGGTAGGGAGGTGATTTTGAACCAAAAAATGGCCAAAATCACCTCCCTCTTATTGCGGCTAGGGTTTCTGAAAAGAAAATAAGAGTTTAGAGAGATGAGATAGACACCTCTTTTAGTTTATTATAACCTTAAATCTTGGGAAGCAAGAATCCTCTTCGTATGTCTCATCTGTAATAGTGGGATGTAGAACTATTTTGAATGAAAAAATATTGAATTAAAAAAGCAGTCAACATTGATTAGAAATTGACGAAATTAGTTTGAGAAAGAATTGATTTTCTGTAGAGATGAAAAACATTGCAGAGAATATTTGTTTTCCTAACATTAAGGAAAGAGGGGAAAGAGAAATTAATAAAAAAACAGTTTATTTTTAAAAATAAAGAGTGGTTTGCCTCTACAAATGTGGAGAGTCAAACCAACTCTCTATTTTAATTTTTTAAAGGGAAAAGGGCCATTTATGCCCTTAAGGTTTGCCTCCAGGATCAAGCAAGCCCTCAACGTCCGGAAAGGTTCAAATATGCCCTCAACGTCTTGAAAAATGAACAATCAGACCCTTCAATTTTGACAACCAAGCCCCCAACGTTTCATTTATAAGTCAAAATGCTGGTTGTTCACTTTTTAAGACGCTGGGGGCATATTTGAACCTTTCTAAACGTTGAGGGCTTGCTTGATCCTTGAGGCAAAAGTTAGGGGCATAAATGACCCTTTTCCCTTTTTTAAAATAGAGAGTTCATTGGAGTGGTTTTTCTACAATTACACTTTTTATTATAAAGAATTTTGAACTATAGAGAATCTATTGTGGATGCTCTAAGTGTACATTTTTAACCCTTCTAAAGTTAAAGTTAAAATTAGGCCTAATCACTTAAAAAAATCCACCTTTAACCGCTTTTATAAATATATTCCGACGTAGGAATTTCTCCAGGGTTCTAATTTGTCCTTTTATGTTTCAATTGTACCCTAAAATATTAAATTGACCTCTTTTCACTTGAAAAAATGCTTACAATAATTCTCTATTTTTAGCCTATATTTCAATTAGACCTTAATATTATTAATAATATAAAAAATAAAAGATTATTTTAAGTTTTTTTTATCAGTGAAAAGAGGTCAATTTAATGTTTTGGGGTATAATTGAAACATAAAAGGACAAAATAATGTAAAATTGGAGAAATTTCTACGTCAGAGTATATTTGCAAAAGGGGCTAAAGATAGGGGGTTTTAAGTGATTAAGCCTTAAAATGAAAAGTGACACCTATATAAAAAAATAATTTCACAATCACAAAAAGAATTATGTGTTGTGCTGAGATTTTAAATTTAATATATAGACAATGCAAGTGAGTGTTGCCCAGTTGGCCACTCATTGTGCATCTGCAAAAGGGTGTGGGTTCGACTCACTCTTCTGTCAGCCAGTGGACTGAAAAAAATGATTTTACTAAAAAAATTTAATTCTAACAACTAACATCCTAACGTAGTATAATTCTACCACCGAAAAAAATATATATAGACAAAATGATATTCATTTGAAGTTAGAACTGTTATTAATATAATCAGCTTTTTTTGTAATGAAAAATAGTTCGCCTTACGAAATTACTAAAATATAAGAGTTAGTCATTTATCTTAAATTACTATCGAAGCACAATGTATTAATTTGTTGACTTTTTAGACATGTAGTGCCGTGAACTCTATGCCATTCCTCTGAATAATATTATTATTTTCCTATGTAACACTAATTTTCTACTTAGGATAATTGTATTATTTGTTTTCGTTTCACTTGCCTCTTAACAAAGGAATAATATTATTTTCTACATATGTTGTCTTTTTAAAAATAAAATATTGTTGTTTCATACCAATTAAAATTACTACATCGTTTTTGATAATTATTTCCGTATAAAGACCATGAATACATATAGAGTTAAGCGTCTATTTAAATATGAAGATTTTATGATGGATTCAAAATTATAATACTTCATATGTATTTGTTCCCTGCGAATGAAAAATGTTCATTTTCAACTCACTCGAATTAATTCATCACCACTATCATTTATAGATAGTACAATTTAAAATTGTATGCATGAATTTTGAATGAACAAATTAAAAAACAAAAATTAAAAAACAAAAATCATACTATAGAAATAAAAATATTATTTTTATTAATGGAATTTTTATATTAGACAAATCCATCTAAAAGTACTTATTATTTTATTTATGATTATTGTGAATAGGATCAGAACCACCGGGCACTTTTCTGTTGTTGAAGGGAGCATTGAAGTTGCCATTGGCCATACCAAAAGCATTTCGTTGCGGATACTCGAATTCAGCTTCCCGCTGATGTGTTGCCTTAGTTGAAGAGTATTGATCGGTATAGCGGCCGGTGGTACCATGGACAAGAGCTACCACTATCAAGAACATAAGCAGCAGGTGAGACATTTTAGTTACCATGATTAGAGAGCTAAATAGAATGTGAATATTTTTAGTCAGTTTGGCTTAATTTGTAGGAAAATTGAAGTATATTTATAAGAGGAGAGTACCAGTCTAAGGAGCCACATCGCGACATGCTGCATTACAGATAAAAATGTGAAATGTTTGACTTTGTTTCATGACTTTTGTAAACGTTTGACTTAAATTGGTAAAAAGGTATAACGTTTGAATTTGTTTCGTAATAGTTTTAAATATTTGACTTAAATCTCTAAAAAGGTGACACTTTTGGCTTTGTTTTTTTACCGTTTGTAAACATTTGGTTTAAATTGCTAAAAAGGTAAAAAGGCAAACGTTTACAAATTTTACGAAACAAATCCAAATGTTTCATCTTTTTAGTGATTTAAGCCAAGATGAATAATGCATCCTCTTTTAAAACATTTTAGATAGGCTTGACCATGGACCGATTTGGCTTAGGAATCGACTCGGTTGAAACTAATCCATAATTGATATCAAACCGGTCTAAAAGCCGTCCAAAATCAAGAGGCAATAAGTATACTTTTTTAAAGACGTAGCCGCCGGTTTCAACTGAATATTTGTTTTTCAAATATATATACATATAATTAACATTTGTTGCTCTTTTTTTTATGAATAAGATTTGTTGTTGTTATTATATATTTAATAATAAATTTATCTTTTTCTTTTATAGACATGATTATATTTGTATACATAAGAATAGTTACTAATATTTATTATTTAATTTTATAAATTAGTCATCAAATTTTTCTTTATTTTTGTATCAATATATCATTGTGTCCTGCCATATATATCAGATTACTAAAAATATGGTAAATAGTGTAATTTTTCAATTAAAATATAGTTAGTCATATATCTTAAAATTAAATTTCAATTTTAACTTAAATTTAAGAATTTTAATGTTTAATGTTTAATATTTTTTTGAACCAACCGAAACAAAAATGAGTTGGTTCCAATTTTATAGTCGACATAAATTAAAATACCCGGTTTTTGAACCGAAACCAACCTTAATTTCAGATATTATCAAATCTGACTTTAGATAACTTTTTGAAAATAAGTATGAAAGTTTTGGGAACAAATTAATACTGGTCATCTTTTAAACATTTAAGATACTATCATATCCAGCTTTTATAAAACTTCTAAAAATATGTATCAAACTTTCGTTGCAGCCACATCTTGTGTATTAATTACAAAGATGTATTTTTAGTTTAAATATCCGGCCTCTGTTCATTACTATTAACATTCCACTAGCTAAATTTGAACTGATTGTAGAATCCCATCAAATTACTACATTTGATATCTTATTTTAGATCTGTCTTTTTTAGTTATCATTAAGTGGTAATTTCCGGAAATACATATTTTGATAACTTATTTACATTTTTACTTGTTAAATTTTGACTTTTTTTTCTAAAATTTTTTTATTTATAAAAAAATCTTTTCTTAATTCCACAAATACCTTTTTCGGTTTTCGGTTCGGTCGACCGAACCGACCGATTGCACAGCCCTATTTTTTAGTTTTTAATAATTTATTCTTTTTTTATAGATTTTTTTCTGGATTTTTTTTATTTTTTTGTAGTGTAACAATAGTTTATATATAGTGTTTTTATGGTGGTTTTATAGTATAAAATTAGTGTATATATAGTGAATTTATGGCATTTATGAGTGTTTTTATGGTGTATACCATGAAAACACTGCAAATACACCATAAACACTACAAATACACCATAAACATTGTAAATGCATCATATATATACTAAAAACGGCAGAACTACACCAAAAAAATATAGATATTCTAAAAAACACCAGAAATACACCATAAATCAATTTTTTCTTTAACAAATCAGTAGCAATAAATAAATTTATGAATAAGAGAAAGACAAAATAAATAATTATATGAATAATAAAATAATTTTATAAATAAAAAATTATAGATTTACAATAATTTATTTACAAAATGTTTAAAATTATAAAAAACCTAAAAAATTACACAAATCTAAAAACGAGTCGAGAAATCCATAGCGCGAACAGATGAGACGAATGGACTAGCATGAATGGAAAAGACGAACGGAAAAACAACCGGAAACGACGAGAGATCCATTAAAAGCAGACAAACGGAAGCGCAAACGGAAAAGACGAACGGAAAAATAACTGGAGGAGACAAACTGAAAATCAAACAAAAAAGAAGAAGAAAAAAAGAGAGGACTTTGAGAGAGAAGATAGAGAAAAAAGAGTGGATATATAAAAATTTAACCTAAAATGAGATAAGACTTCTATATATAGTGGGTATTTTTGTAAATAAGTTAGAAAAATAGATAGCGTAGGAAATAAGAAAAAGATTGGCTAAAATGCTGTAAATACTTTGCCAAAAACATGTATTTGAAAAATAATTCCTATCATTAAAGGTAAATATTTTTGTTAAATTTAATTTTTTTATTAAAACACTTTATTAAATAGTAATGGAAAAAGGTACAAAAATGATCCAAATGTATAACCCGCGTCTCATGTTGGCAACTCATGTATTTCGGATCTTAAAAAATAACCCTAACGTCTTGAAAAAGTATCAAAAATGACCCTTCTGTTAACATTTTCGTTCAATGTCGTACATATTTCTGTGTAACGCTGTCCTTTTTTTATGTTTTTTTGATACTGTTTCACAACGTTAGGGTCATATTTGATATCCAAAATACATTAGGTGCTGATGGAAACCGAATTTCAGCATAACTATAATGGAACCGAGTCTTATAGAATCTACCCTTCAGGGAGAATTCTAGTCATCGCCTAAAAGACGCAGACCTGATAATATTGGCACTCGGGCCCACGAGACTCGCCAAACTTGAAGATTAAAGAGATTCGCTTGAATCTCCAGACAGACCGACTCCTAGAAGACTCGGTAAAAGCGCACCGTCCAAACGTGTCGACAGAGATCTAATACGAAAAATGATATCTAAAAGACCGAATATACATTATCTCTTTCCTATTTGAAGACAAACTCCTATCTATGAAGATAAGATTATTCAGAAAGATATTCCTGAATAAGACTTCCTATGAATCAGTGATCTCTTTCCTATTCAAACAAAGCTACTAAATAGGAATCACTTTCCTACTTGAACTCTACTAGGTATTCTCTCAAACCACTATATAAAGAGCTTATGCCTACAAACACAACTACATTCATAAACGTAAATACTCTGTTCAAAACTCAATACTGATTTTAGCATCGGAGAGTTAATCAAAGAACCACCGTCTGATTGACCTTCTATGAGTTATAAATATTTTCCTACCAAATTTTAAATTGTTGTATATTTCTAGTTTACGCTTAAAATGTCTAATTAAATTAGATTAACTCTGTATCAATTGATTTTGGCAATAACGGATACCAACTTTTACATTTTGGCAAATTCAAATTCCATTCACTTTCCAGCACAAACTTGTTGAGTTGGAAGCCTTCCACGTACACTGACATGTTGGGAAACTAACGGTGTTTTGATCTACCAAAAAGTGAAAGTTGGCTCTTGATTTTGCCAATTTTTTGAAGTTCATGTTGTAATTTCAAATTACGGTAATATTCACAATTTTAGTTTACAGTGTGTCAACCTATATGAAAATTATTGAAATCCAGCATGTAAGAATATATAGATGGCAACTTCGGTTTCCAACTTAGTAAATTTGTATCAAAAAGTGACCGATGTTTTAATTCCAAAAAGTGAAAGTCAATATCCAACATTGTCAAATTCTAAAGTTTATATTATAATTGCAAATCGCGTCAGAATTCGTGATTTAATTCGGTCTTTCAAAATAGTATATGATTTCGCTTCTTGCTGCTTGCATGGATCTAAAATGAACAAATTAGAATTTCTGGAATCAAAGAAGAAGAGATATATATAGAGAGAAAATATTATCTGTATTAATTGATTATTTGTAATATACAAAATCATCCAAGATTAATTAATTACTCTATTTTTCATTTAAGCCATGATTGTTGGGATTCGGTCCACCTGTTACTTCTCCGTACTAATTGAACTTGTCAAGCCTATGGTGATTGGGATCCGGTCCACCCAGTATTTTTCTATACAAGTTGAACTTGCTAAGGCAATGGTGACTAGGGTCCGGTCCACCGGACACTTCTCTATACGAGTTGAACTTGTCGAGGCCATGGTGGCTAGAATCTGGTCCTCCTGTCACTTTTCTGTACGAGTTGAACTTGTCTAGACCGTGGTGATTGAGATCTGGTCCTTCCAGCACTTCTCTATACGAGTTGAATTTGTCAAGACCGTGGTGACTGGGATCCGGTCCACCCAACACTTTTCTATACGAGTTGAACTTGTCAAGGCCGTGGTGACTGAGATCCGATCCACCCGACACTTCTCTGTACGAGTTGAACTTGTCAAGACCGTGGTGACTAGGATCCGAATCCTCCCGGCACTTGTCTGTACGAGTTGAACCTGTCAAAACTGTGGTGATTGGGATATAGTCCTCCCGGAATTTTTCTGTACGAGTTGAATTTTTCAAGGTCATGGTAACTGGGATTTGATCTGCACTTCTCTGTATGAGTTGAATCTGCTATTGTTAATAGCTTTGTCCATGCTAGAAACACTTTGCTGAGGATGCTCGGTTTCGGCTCCCTGTTGTTGCGTTGCTTTCATAAGAAAGTATTGATATGTATAGTGGCGGTGGTACCTTGGACAAGAGCTACTATCAGGAACATAAGTATCAGTGCATACATCTTAATTATCATCGTGAATTAAACAGCTAGCTAATGTAGGAATTTTAATCTGATTTTTAGAGAGTTTGGATGAATTTGTAGGAAATTTTAAGTTAATTTATAATAAGAGATCACTAAACCAATAGGGCCACATGCTGCATTGCAAGCTATATTATCATTTGGACATTTCAAATCGGTTCCAGTTTGATAATTTATCACTACCATATCATCATTTTGGACAATTTAGATATTGTCAAATATGACTTTTTAGATTACTTTTTTATCTATTTAGCTAGAAAATTCTATTTTAGTTATAGTTATATTAATATAATACAACCTTAATAAAATTTAAGGATTATATTAGAATTTTAGATGAAAATAAAATTTTGAATAAAATTGTTTAACTTTTTTTTTAAACTAATAAAGTCATTTAATTCAATATGAAAGTTTTTTGAAAAGGTATTAATAGTATCTCTATTTATAATTAATTCATGTTTCTTTTAAAACACTACTACCTTTTACAAGGTTTTTGTCGGAAATTAGATCAATTCCGTCGTCGAATAAATTTTCTAGTGGGGGAGCCTGGGAGGTAACTGTGATGGATAGGGAATGTTGTTGCCCCTCTACTCCACCAGCCCGATCTCTGCCGATGAAGCTAATGTGATATTTTTAATTGTATTTTTAGATAGATTATCAAAATATTACTAACATTTAAATTTTTAATCACCTTAATTACAATATTTGCACCAATTAACTTGTTATTAATTCGAAACTCGCACTCAAGACCTTGGTTAATTTTTTTATAAAAATATAGAAATCAAATGACTTTATAATATGTAAAATTAAGTAATTTTAGAAAGATTTAAAGACTAATTAAATTCAAATTGTCTTTACTCTCCTTTAATTTAAATAGTTCTTAGACCTTCTAAAAATGCTAATTTCCGTACTAAAAAATCAAAATATTTAAACTGGAAACTAATAAAAATATAATTTAAAATTAAATATTTCTATAAACAGTAACTTGCATATTCATAAAAAAACAATAACTTAGACAATAAAAAAAGTAAAAAAATATAATTAAATAAATAGATTATAATAATCCAACATGTGTATCAAAATGCAACTAAGTTTGGTTGATGAAAAGAATGAAGGAATAAATGGATGTGAAAACTTTATTATATGTACAACAATTAAATATCAGTTGAGAAATGAGACGTTTGGCAAAGTACCTTAACTAAATATATTTTATTAATTTTTATATCTTTATTCTACAAAATCATCCCACATTAATTGTTCTTCCTTTGTGAATTGTGAAGATGATCTGGTCCACTCGGCACTTGTTTGCGGGAGACAGTTCGTAATGAGTTGCTCTTGTCATTGCTAATAGCCCTCACGGCGGAAACAGTTCGTTGAAACATAAGAGAATACTTAGGTTTAGTGCCACGTTGTTGTGTTCCCTTCATCGGAAAGTATTGGTATCGGCCGGCGGAACCATGAACTAGAGCTAGCACTATCAAGAACATAAGCATCAGTTGTTTTGATTACCATAGCTAACTAACTGAATGTGATTTTAGACAGTTTGCCTTAATTTGTAGGAAGTGTGAAGTTAATTTATAGGATGTGATTACTAAGGCCATGAGCCACATGTTTGCATTGCAAATTAATACTTGGATTGTCTATTAAATGTTTTAGATGTTATCAAATCTAATTTTTAGAAAAGTAATTTAAAATATGTATGAAACATTTGTTGTAGGTACATTTTTTGTATTAATTACACAGGTTGACTCTAAAAATAGTTTCTTTTAGTTTTACAATCTTGTGTTATTAATTATATTATCGTTCCAACTAATTAATATAAACAGGCTCATAGGATGACGCTACATCAATCCAGATTAACGTTGGACATGTTGATGCTAATGGAAACTACACTGGACACTTTTGCTCTCGACAGTGCTCTTGTCTCCACAGGCTGTGGCAAAAGAAGAAGATGGAACTCCGCCAACACTAAATTAATGTGGTTTAAATGTTTTATTTGTTATGTTAATTTGAATTAAACAATGTTAGTTCAAGGAGAGAGCGTGATAGTGACTGAGCTATTCCTTTTGGTTACTGTGGTGGTTTTAGTTAATTATGTCAACAAAGACTATTTTTTACTACTAGTTATGTTGGCGATATCCTAATATTTATGACTTCACATGTAATATTTTACATGAAATAAATTTATCTATCGACTTCACATGTTTTATTTATCTATCGACTTCACATGTAATTTATCTTCTGCATGGAGTGGCGAAAGCCACGTTCAGAATATAACGGTTATTTAGTTATTTTTTTTCTTTCAAAAAACTTACATTAAAAACAATATAAATAGTCAAAACCATACCTATAAAACTCATTTTTTTTCAAATTTTATTGATCATACTATTTTTTTAATTTTATACTAAGTTATAAAATATGTCTCCTTTTAAAATAGTATATGGCTTCGCCCCACGTGCATGAAATTAAAATAAATTGCAATTTCTATAATAAAGAACAAGAGATATATAGAAATATAAAAATATTATCTTTATTAATTGAATATTTGTATTATACAAAATCATCAAAGATTAATGAGTTATTTTTTTCTTTCATCAAAAACCATGGCCCCTAGGATTCGGTCTATCGAGCACTTCTCTGTTGCTCACAACTTGTTGAGGTCATGGTGACTAGGATCTGCTCCACCCGGCACTTCTCTATAGAAAGTGAACTTGTCAAGGTCGTGGTGGCTAGGATCTGGTCCTCCCGGCACTTCTCTGTACGAGTTGAACTTATCAAGGCCGTGGTGGCTAGGATCCGGTCCTCCCGGCACTTCTCTGTACGAGTTGAACTTGTCAAGGCCGTGGTGGCTAGGATCCGGTCTTCCCGGCACTTCTCTGAACGAATTGAACTTGTCAAGGCCGTGGTGGCTAGGATCCGGTCCTCCCGGCACTTCTCTGTACGAATTAAACTTGTCAAGGCCGTGGTGGCTAGGATCCGGTCCTCCAGGCACTTCTCTGTACGAGTTGAACTTGGCAAGGCCGTGGTGGCTGGGATCCGGTCCTCCCGGCACTTCTCTGTACGAGTTGAACTTGGCAAGGCCGTGGTGGCTGGGATCCGGTCCTCCCGGCACTTCTCTGAACGAGTTGAACTTGTCAAGGCCGTGGTGGCTGGGATCCGGTCCTCCCGGCACTTCTCTGTACGAATTAAACTTGTCAAGGCCGTGATGGCTGGGATCCGGTCCTCCAGGCACTTCTCTGTACGAGTTGAACTTGGCAAGGCCGTGGTGGCTGGGATCCGGTCCTCCCGGCACTTCTCTGTACGAATTAAACTTGTCAAGGCCGTGATGGCTGGGATCCGGTCCTCCAGGCACTTCTCTGTACGAGTTGAACTTGGCAAGACCGTGGTGGCTGGGATCCGGTCCTCCCGGCACTTCTCTGTACGAATTGAACTTGGCAAGGCCGTGGTGGCTGGGATCCGGTCCTCCCGGCACTTCTCTGAATGAGTTGAACTTGCCCAGGCCGTGGTGGCTGGGATCCGGGCCTCCCGGCACTTCTCTGTACGAGGTGAACTTGCCAAGGCCGTGGTGGCTGGGATCCGGGCCTCCCGGCACTTCTCTGTACGAGTTGAACTTGTCAAGGCCGTGATGACTGGAATCCAGGCTTCCCGGCACTTCTCTGTACGAGTTGGACTTGTATTGGTCGGTATAGCGGCCGGTGGTTCCATGTACAAGAACTAGCACCATAAGAAACATAAGCACTAGTTGGGACATTTTAATTATCATAACGAATTAAACAGCTAACTAATTTAGGATCTTTAATCTGATTTTAAATAGTTTGGATTAATTTGTAAGAAATTTCAGGTTAATTTATAGTAGGAGACTACTGAGGTCATAGGGCCACATGCTGCATTACAAATTAATACTATATCATCATTTGGACATTTCAGATTTTATCAAATCTGACTTGCAGATTACTTTTTTAAAATAGGAAGTATAATCCGTTTAGATATAAAATTCTATTTTAGTTAGAATTATTCTATTAATATATTTACCTTGATAACATGTAAGATTATATTAGAACTTTAGGTGAAAATAAACTCTTGAAATTTGAATTAAATTATATAATCTTTTCTAAAACTAATAAACTCATTTATCTTATTATGAAAGTCTTTAAGAAAAAAAAAATAGTATTTCTATTTACAATTGATTCATTTTTCTTTTAAGACACTGCTAGAATTTACCTAAATTTTGTTAGTAATTAAATCAATTTTATCGGAAAACAAATTTCCTAATAGGGTGGGAAGTACCGACGATGGGATATGGAAGGTGGTTGTCCCTCTGCTCCACCCTATCTCCATTATTGAATCTAATAGACCTAGCTATTTTTTAAATAAAGATCTTTGTGTTTTTTTAATCAATTACGATCAAATTTTTTAATTTTTAAGATTATGTCCAACCTTGAAACCCTTTTTGCAATTGTAACCAAAAAGATTGATTTCATCTTTTAAATTTATATCTTTGTATTATTATCAATTATTAAAAAATTGTCTAACTTTTAAAAAAAAGGCTTCTAAATTAGATATAATTGTAAAAATTAAAAAAAAATGGTCGTAATTGATAAAAAAACGCAAAGATTTAGATTTAAAAAATGATTAGGCCAATCTAATACTATGATAAATTGAAATATTATATCCTTTTCATGATGTTCGTTTTTTATTTTATTTTCAAGTGGATGGTAAAAAACGAATATTTAATCCAGTTAATATTTAACTTTTTTTATCACTTTGATTATTATGTTTATATCAATTAACTTGTTATATATTCAGAACTCAACTTAAGACCTGGATTAGATTATTTATAAAATAAAGATCAAATTATTTTTATACTACAGTATATAAAAGTTAAGTACTTTTAGAAAGATTTAATGACTAATTAAATTTTTGAATTTATTATCCTTTACAATTAATTAATTTTTTTTATTTTTACAATTGTATCACAGCCTTTAGAGTTTGTTGTAATTTTATTCTAATTTGTGTTTATGTAAAAAAAGATAATTACAATAATAATCCAGTATGCGTATCAAACTACAACTAAATTTGGTTGATGAAAATAATGAAGCAAAGAAATGGTTGATCACATACGATGATTAAATATCAACTGGAAAATGAACATTTGACAAAGTGCCTCAAATAATGATAATATATTAATTTTATATTTTTATTCTACAACTTTAGCAGTCTTTCCTTCATCAACTGTGATTGTGAATAGGATTTGGTCCGCCCGGCACTTTTCTGTCGGAGCCAATCGGTGATGGTAATGAGTTGATTTTGCGATTGCTAATACTAATAGCCTTCTCCACGGCGGAAACAGTTCGCTGAAACATAAGAGAATACTTAGGATTAGATGCATGT
This sequence comes from Mercurialis annua, assembly GCF_937616625.2. Taxonomy (NCBI): domain Eukaryota; kingdom Viridiplantae; phylum Streptophyta; class Magnoliopsida; order Malpighiales; family Euphorbiaceae; genus Mercurialis; species Mercurialis annua. The sequence goes on along the minus strand of NC_065572.1, from coordinate 75,619,054 downwards.
CGTTGTGTCCCCTTCATCGGAAAGTATTGGTAGCGGCTGTCGGTGCCATGAAAAAGAGCTAGCACAATCAAGAATATAAGCACCAATTGAGACATTTTGATTGCCATACTTAACTAGAGCGATTTTTCTGTCAGTTTGGCTTAATTTGTAGGAAATTTGAAGTTAATTTATAAGAGGTGATTACTAAGGCAACGAGCTACAAGTTTGCTTTGCAAATTAATACTAAGATCAACTAAAATATTTTAGATAATATCAAATCTGATTTTTAGAAAACTTTATAAAAATATATTAAATATGTATGGAACTTCTTTTTGTAGAAATGAGTGTTTTAAAAAACCGAACCGATAGCGAAACCAATATGGCCACTGGTTTTCGATCCGACCATATGTGAAAACGATTAAGCAAAATTATACTCCATATAAAAGAATATGTCTAGTTTATATTTGTTAAAAAAATCATATCAAACCAAATTGGATAGGTACTATGTTTTATCATATAATTAGTAAGATTTTATTTGGATAATAATATTCAATTATTTCATTTACCATTTCAAACTCCTAATATATTATCATACCTTAAAAACTATTTATAATTATTCTCAAAATCAGATTGCTCAATCTCATATGAATAAAATTTGACTCCAATCAACATAGAAATAAACAATATATTTGACTAAAAAATTGACTTGTCATTTTAAACTCAATCAGTAATTAAAACTATTTATTATGATTTATTCACAAATACTAAATAAAATTAAATAAATATTACACCATTTAAAGTTTTTATTTAGCAAATAATATTAAAATATAATCATACTTTCAAAATATATAAATTATTATAACTCTAATCAACTTGAAAACAAACAACTCATTTGATTTTATTTTTTAAAATTAAGTTATAATTATATTTTCAAAACCACATTAATCAATCCCACATTTAAATAAAATTTGACTCTAATCAACATGGAAACAAACAACTATTTGACTTAATTGTTTAAAATTTGCCCCTTTCAACATAATTAGTAATTAAAATAATTTATCATGATTTATTACCAAATTAATGCTAAATAAAATCAAATACATAATTTCAACCTTTTAAGTTTTAATTAAGCTAAACTGAAATATAATAATGTTTCAAAAATAACATTGCTCAATCTTATAAATGAATTAAATGTGATTCTAATCAATATGGAAGTAAACAATCAATTTGTAGAGGTGGCCATGGGCTGCTGATTTGGCCCGTGAACCGGCTCCTAGTTGGGCCGATCAAACCCTAAACCGGGCCAAATCCGGTCTCGAACTGAAAACCGCTAGCTTATTTAGAACATGAGTAAATTTAAATATGTGCACATGTGTTTACTGTATAATAGGATCTAACTGAAAGAAAAGTTTTACAGTGTGATTGATTAAATCGGTTTGATTGGAATGAGCAAAAGGTTATGGATTATAAAGAGGAGGTAGACATTCATAAAGGGCTTAATAACATCTATGCTATATGAATATTAAAATAGCATGAAAGGTGTTTGAGTGTTTATCTCATGCAACGGATATGCCACGTCATTTTTATAACAAGCCAATAAATATTTGCGACAGAAAATCTTTATTTATTGCTTATTTTTTTATCATTAAATATTTGCACATGGCTAACGCCTTATTGGTTTGTTGCACGAATGATGTGGCACAACCGTTGCGTTGTATAATTATCCAAGGTATTTAAACCTTTAAAATTATTTGATGTGTCAAAATTCGATTAGAAAACTTATTAAGTCTTGGTGACTAATCATATAAGAAGAAGTTCTATATATTTCTAAGCTATATTTCACCTCTTCACTCCAAATTTTTCATGTAGTGAGGATTTATAAAAAAGTTGTAAGGCAGATTGATAAGTGGTTTTGTCTAATTAAGTTGTTAAGTTATAGTACTTTATAACAATGTGAGATTTTTTAAGAGATATATCATCAAGACACATATGCTATAATGCATTAATACATATACATTCTTGTATTAGTATTACAATAGGGATGGAGTATGTAAGAATTTAATTTGGCTAATTAAGAAGCAATTGAGAAAATTATTTAAAAGAGAGTGTTGGCCTTTCAAGCCATTTGGAGTTTTTTCTTATTGCCAAATTCTAATTTTAATTCTTGTCAAACTGAAAAACTATTAACTGTTGGATTCGTCTGCTCTAATGAACACAAACTTTACATCATCGATATAAACACAAAGTCAGCTTATTTCTCTATTTAATATGATAAATGCATACATAATCATAATCCACTGAGCTTATCAAACTGCAACTAATTAAGTTTGGTTCACGAAAAGAATGAAGGAATATGAAAATTTGATCTTTTTCTCTACACATTCTTTCCAAGATCCAAATAGACTTTCTTAACTAATTATCAACCAAAAATCGTAAAATTCTTCATGGAATCAAAAAGAAAAAATGAAAAGAAAATTTTATCAATTGTGAAGTGGGTTTGGTCCACCCGGAACAAATTTATGTGATACACCATAAGCTTGGTTTGCCTTGTCCTCTGCAGATTGGACAGAGTCTTGAAAAACAGCAGAAGTAGATAACTTTGTGTTTGTTCTTTGATCTGTTTCCTCTTCATGTGTATGCCTGCAAGAACCCAGATGGACTGTACATAAAATAATTGTGACAGCTACAAAAAGAACAAGTCCATAGCTATAATTTCTCATGATTTCAGAGAATACAAGAAAAGAAAAGACTGCAACAAAGAGTATGAAACTTCAAGAGTCTATTTAAAATCAAAATAAGTATGTGTTATAAATATTAATTCATGTTTGGCAACTAAAATTTGCTGATAGGGATGTATCTTTTTCATTTGAAGTCGGCAGATTAATTAATTAGAAATTATATGAATAATTTTCAGAGGACATATCGTGAAAAATAATTGCAGCAAAGGGGCCAGGGAAATTAATTAAAAAATGTTGGCATTCTGATAAGATAGGTCAATGGCCTATTGAACTGGCAACACTAGAAAATGAAATGTGCGTAGTCATATTTAGCCTTATGGTACACTCATTGGCTAAACAAAATCTGATTTCAAAGGCAAATGGAGATTGCCAACCCTAATTCACATTTTTGTTATGCTGTAACCAAATAAAATTTACCCAGAAAGGCATTGGGGTTTAAATAACTTAATCAACGTTACAAAGATTGGACTTGGCATTTCAGCAAATAATGTGGCATGTTCAGTAAAGTTGTACCAGACCTAACTCCTAGTGCAGGAAATAGACCAATGCAACTTCCCCTAACTCCTTGCCACTGCTTCACAGTTACTATACATGAACATGCAGCCGCTAAAATTTTAACTTGTAATAATAGTAACACATTTTGAATTGGTCAATTGCTAGTTTGTGATAAGGAAATTATACTTTCATAATGTCTTAACTGCTGTGGTATTTGTGACATTTTTCTTGTCTAAACCGAGTCTTCATTAATTAACGCTATATATTTAATTCTTTTTTAATGATGTATTGTCCATCTTTATGACCAATGTAAAAAATGTGTCCATCTTTTAAAATATTTATGGCTTCGCTTCTGATTATGTGAATGTGTTCTATGAAAACTCGATCTAGATAAGAATTTTTCCACATTTATTCATTGCATAAAAAAAATCATGCTGACATGCAACTTCAATGGTGGCAGTTATCCCTTTCAAATTATCAGTGAAGTGGTTAATTAACTAATTCTGTACTTGACTAAATTAAGAAGTTGAAATCATTTGTTCAGATTAAGCGAAGGAAGCAATAAATTCTACCTATAATTCAATGAAGTTAAAGATAAATGGAAAGATAAAGTTGCTATAAATTACAAAATTCCAAGCAAATTGAAGCCAGTGGCTATTCGAGTAATTCATGTCATCTCATTCTCAACATTGAACTAGTCGATTACAGCCTATAAACCCAGATGAGAAGGGAAAGAAATGGTTGTCAAAAGTATTATTACCAACATTACAGTTTATAATGGACAGACAATTCCAATATGAGATATCCTAGAAGTGTATGTGTTTAAAACTTTTCTTCCAAAACTAGCATGTTAGGCATAGTCAGTTTTAAATTTAAATAGGTCTATCCAGATGTTTGGATGCTGGTGGTGAAATATGTCATACTGGACGAATCAAAAACTATGTTCTCTGCAAGTTTCAATAATAAAAGTATCTAATTATTAGATCTAAAACAGTATGATTTATTTGCTTCTTGTTCTGTTCACCAACTTAAAGCATTTTAAAAGCCAAAATAAATGGACTAGATAAGAAAATCACATATTATTCTTAAGTATCGCAAGTTCTGAATCCTCTGGATTGTTGAAATAGTGCACATTAGACATTTGGCTGATGGATTCTTGAAAGTTAAAGATACCACATTATTCTTTTACGGTCTCAACGCTAAACAAGTTTGTAACAGAACTATACTACATTGACAAAATACTCTATAATGTCAAACACAGTTCAATAAATACTTGCATCTGAACAAACATTGGCATCTCTAAAGGTAATTATTTCCGAGATTTCTGATAATGTATGCAAGTCTCAAAATTATTCCTTAGCTTCAGCATCAGAATGTGATTCCACTGCTGGAGTAGCCAATGGAACATCTTCGGCAGGTTTAGCAGCATCAGCATCTTCAGCAGGCTTAGCATCACCAGCGTCTTTAGCTTCAGCAGGCTTAGCAACATCAGCATCTTTAGCTTCGGCAGCTTCACTAACAGAAGCAGCTTCATCAGTAACTGGAACCAGCTTCTGGATGGTTCCGACCTTGACATACTTGCTCATGAACTTGTACTCCCAATCCTGCAAGGCCTCCAGCTCAAACGGACCAAGATCAGAGATGTCGCCAGTCAAATCTTTGTCCTCAAAGGACATCTTTGCAAGAGCCTTGCTGGCATCCTTTCCAGCAAACAATGCGTACGGTCCACCTGGTCCGTAAAACATCCTACAACCATAGGATCACATACGATAAAACAAGCAAGCACTGATGGAAATTGTTCAAATCCCAACCACACAACATATACTTAAAACTAACTACGCATTGGCTGAAAACGTTAATACAACATATCAAATGGGAAAGTTTAGCAGATTAGTGAGAGCATGTATACCATTAAATGTGATATTCTCAACTACATATTGCATCATCAAAAAATTACTCACAAGAAGGCTAAACATCAGCAAAAATCAAGAAATACGACCTTTAGATTCACTCTTTAAAAGATGAATTCAGTCTTGAATTGATCGGTTTCTATTACTCAGATATCTAGCATACAGTATTTATGAAGATAAGTATAGAACAAGTCGAATTATGCAACCATAGCGCTAAAGTTCAGATCATATCCTAACAAGGAACAAAGCCAACAACTGATATCCTATCATCTCAAATGTTCTCAAAACCGAAAACCTATAGCTTTAAAGTGAATATGATCGATTGTCTATTTGTACTTTGCATATTTGCCATTCAAATCTATATAAAAAAAACTTAAAAAGTTTGCAGCTTTTTTTATTTTCTTGTCACTAAAGATGCAAAAGTGCATCTTTCACCACAAAGTAACAAAAGCAGGTCAAGAAGCACCAAAAAAGTGAAAAAGGGTCAATTTGGGAATCATCTAAAGAAAAACCCAAAATTTACAAAACCCTAAGTAATCAATTGCTCCAAAGATTTCTGATTTATGTTAATTGAAACACGGGGTAACCTAAAAGCCTGGAAATTAGGATAAAAATACCTGCTTTGAGAGACATCATAGATCTGACCCTTGATAGCCATAAGCAAAGGTTTTTTAGGATCAGAGCCATCATATTGTTTGAGGTGTTCTTCAGTGACCTCACCCAGCTGAACTGGAGGTGGAAGTGGCTGCTGTTCCTCAAAGCTTCTGGGTCTTTGATGATGACTATCCGATGATCCAAACATCCCGGAAATCACATAGTAAACGGCTAAACCCAAAGCCAGAACTGTAAAGAAAGTCGCCGGAGACAGACCCGTGTATACTGTGATGGCTTCTTTAAGCGTTTCCCATAGCTGCAAAGCCATTTTTTTTACTTCCAGAGAAATGAGAAGAACTGGGGAGAGTTTTGGCTTTGACTCAATAATACTATTATTTTAGAAAAAGTTGCAGAGCTTTATTTTGCAAAAAGAAAATTAATAATTTAACCAAGAGTTTATAGACGGCTCAGATTCCTTAGCATATTTGATGTGGACATGATTCATTTGTCAAGATTGTCGTTTTCTTTGAATTATCAAGTTACTAATTAGCCATGGTTAGGTAGGCCAACATAATTGTCATTTTTTAACTAATGCTCTAGTTTGGTAAGTTTCATATCATTTGTGTAAAACAAAATTCTAGATAAATAAAAGGTTTCATAAAAAATATTCATGACAAATGTTTTTGTTATATAACTTATATTACCTGAAATAATTGATCAAATTAAATTAAATATGAATCAAATGAGGTTTTTAATTATTTTTTTATTATTAAACTGAGCTACCAATAAAATTTAAATTAAATTGTTGTCATTTTGATTCCATATAAAAAATTATATCGATTATACACATTATAAGTATTATTTTTGTCTAATATGATAATAAAATTTAAACAAATATTATGTTTTGGATAGAAAATCTTATTTTATATATTATTCTGAAAATAAAAATTTAGACTTTCAAATAAAAAATTCAGAAAAACTCATATGCAACTAAGATGTACTATTTTATATTTTTTCTTTAACTAATCGAAACCAAAATTTATGGATAGTAAAGTCATTTAACTTTGGAAACGTGTTAGATATTGGTAGGTGTAATGGCCCATCAAATGTGAAAAATGCAACGCAATTAAAAATTTGTAGAGCTTACAAAAATCCTCTTTTCTTTTGTACTCCTATATATATTTTAGAGAAGATTAGGATAATACTCTATTTTTTAAAATAATTTGATTTCCTACCTCAATAAAGAAAAGATAGAGAAAATACCTCATCATTTTAATGCTTTTATTTTTTTACTCTAATGCATGTATATATTATAATTATATCTATTTTTTATTAATTTTTTACTCCAAGTATATATTTTTACTTTTATCATGTGACAACTGTCATATTATTATATTTTTCTCTCTCCTCTTTCCTCTCTCCTCTCTCCTCTCTCTTCTTCTTCTTCTTCTTCTTCTTCTTCTTCTTCTTCTTCTTCTTCTTCTTCTTCTTCTTCTTCTTTTTCTTTTCTTCGTCAATTTTCTTCTTCTTCTTTATTTTCTTTTTTCTTCTTAATTTTTCTTTCTTCGCAGTTCCTTCATCGCATGCCGCCGTTTCTTCATTGCTCCACCGTCGCTGCATTGTTCATTCATATTTTATTTTTTCTTATGGTGATTATTGCGATTTTTTAATATTCAGATGTAAATAATTTACTCTTGAATTTTTTTCAATTTTAGATCTAAAAATCTGCATGAAAAATGATATTATTATGAAAAAAAACAATTTTCTGCACAAAAAATGATTTTCTGCAAAAAAATAGCATCTGATTATCATATGATTATCATAACACTGCAGAAAAAATAATTTTTTTGTAAATAAAAGCCAGTCTCTGATTATCATATGAGTATCAATATATTATCATGTTGTTATCATAACACTGTATAAAGAAAAATTTTCTACAAAAAAATTGATTTTCATGTTGTTATCACTGTATTATCATCTCGTTATCATAATATAATCATATGATACCGAGATGATAATGTATTATTGTACCTAAATGAATGTTACGACAACGACATAATAATAAAATTATGATAACAGTATGATAATATGAAACCTATATGAAAAACATTACATAAAAATTATGATAACGAGATGATAATGTGAAGAAAATAGTATGATAATGAAGTACAATAAGGGCATATTATCATACTATTATCTTCACATTATCATCGTATTATCATAATTTTTTTGTAATTGTTTTTTTCATACATGTATCATATTATCATACTATTATCTTCACATTATCATAATTTTTTTGTAATTACTTTTTTCATATATGTATCATATTATCATATTATTATCTTTACATTATAATCTCATTATCATAATTTTTCTGTAATTGTTTTACATATAGGTATAATATTATCATACTATTATCATAACTTTATTATTTTATTATCATCTGATTATCATACTGGTGTCATGAATTTTTTTGTAATTCTATTTTCACGTACGTTATTCCAGTTATCATAACCTTATCATAATTCATTATCATCTAATTATCATACTCCAGTGTTATGATAATGACATGATAATCAGACACTATTTTATCATACATTATCATAGATATTATCATATATGTACCATAAATATTATCATCTCGTTATCATATAATAAAACATTATCATATGATACTATTTCTGTAATTTTTTTTCCATGTAAGTATCATATTATCATACTGTTATAACTTATAAGCTTATCATTATATTATCATAAAAACATTATCATACTATTATCATTATCGTACATTTGTATTATCATAACCTTATCATAATCATATAATGTTATGATAACGATATGTTAATCTAGTGTTATTCATATGATAATCAGACACTTTTTTTTTAGTAAAAAATCAATTTTCTCAGCAGTGTTATGATACTTACATGATAATGCAGTGATGATACTCATATGATAATCAGAAGCTGTTTTATTTGTACAAAATCGTTTTTTGTGCAGAAAATCGTTTTTAATACAGATTTTTAGATTTAGAATTGGAAAAATTCAAGAGTAATTTGTTTAGATCTGAAAGTTAAAAGAAATCGTATTAAGCATCACGAGTTGAGGAAAATCGCTAAAATCAAATATGAAAAACGGCGGAGCGACGGCAGAATGATGGCGGAACGACGATGGAGCGATGAATTAACGATGAAGAAGAAGAGAATAAAAATGAAGAAGAAGAAGAAAATGAAGAAAAAGAATGGCGGGAAAAAAGAACAGAGAAGAAGAAAGCCATGGAGAAGAAAGAGAAAAAGAGAGAGAAAAGGGAAAAAAAGTGACAGTTGTCACTTATGAATTACTACTAATATAGTTAGAGTAAATCAATAATAATGAGTAGGTATAATTATAATATAAATAGATGTTGGAGTAAAAAAATAAATATATTAAAATAGTGAGGTATTTTCTCTATCTTTTCCTTGTTGAGGTAAGAAATCATATTATTTTCAAAAATAGAGTATTTTTCCTAATTTTCTCTATATTTTACTTTTTTAATATCTTCAACTATACAATATTTTTTTGCCAAAGAAACAAACTATACAATATTTTTATTTAAGATATTCCAATGCCAACTAAGAGATCCAAAATAGAGGTATGCCCATTTCTAAATGTAGCTAAAGAATTAAATATTTATTGAAAGACAACTCACAACCATAGAAAGAAATGTTCGCTGTAAGAAAAGGACAAAAAAAAGTCATAAATACTTACAAATAGAGGGCTTCGTATAAACAAAGTGGGCAAGTCATTGGGCTCCAAATTGGGCTTAATAAACCCAAGAGACAAACCATTAGATGCTTGCTTTCCCTTCACTACTAACCAAGAAATGCCGAGACCTCCGGCTACGGTCAGGTAGAGAGGCTTAAGGCTGCTTGCCGACAACTTATTGCTTTTATCAGAGTCGTCTTCTTGAACTGATCTTATTGCTGCAGTTTTTAAGTTTCTGAATTTGAGTGGCGATGAAATGGTGAAGTTTTTTGAAAGTTTAGGCAAGGGATTGAGGTTGAGTGAGAGAGACATAATTATTAGTTTGATTTGAACTTAAAATGGTACAGATGTTGATGAGCAACAGAAAGAGAAAGACAGAGAGGGTTTACTAGGTTTTTTTTCCAAACTAAAACTATGGTGTGCGGCAAGTGACATCAGGCAGCTTCTGCTATTGATCTGTCTAAGTGCAAAATGTCACTTATTTATTGGTGGGGGTGGTCAACTTTCTCGTTTTGCCTATGGTGATGACTTTTCTTCCTCTTGGTTATTCTGGTTTGGCGGCGAGGCTAACAAGAAGGATTTAACTTCAAAGAATCAATCCTATGGTACTCTAACATAATCTTCCTAATCAATCTCAATATTTTCAATTTTGTCACTAATGACAAAATGTTGAACCATCAAAATGTTACATTATGCATTTATTTTGTACAGTTTGAGAACAAATTAACATAAAATTAAAAGATGTTATCCTTAGATCAAAAATTTGGCGAACATGTTCACGGCTAGCAATGACCCTTTGCTCATTTGTAGAAACTAACAAGTATAAACAGAGCAATATACACTTCATCAAAACCTTGACAAACATCACAGACAAGATAGAATGAAAACATACACTAGAATTCCTTTGATACATAAGAATTAAGAGAGGGTGATCTTGAAACACCAGAAAATGGTAGAATACAACGTATATACATTATTACTACAGTTACAAATGACCTCTACGGAAGGAGCAATTAATAGGCATATACCAACATCTGTCCAAAACTACTCGCTGCCACCATTTTGTATCATCACAACGCAATGAGGGCAGCTTTTTACATAAATCCACTCACACATTTTATTAGCATTCAGAAGCTATAAGTTTTACAATGCGCTCACACGATGCCCCAATTAAAGAGCAAGTGAGCTCACCTCGTCTCTCTTCCACATCCCTTCCTCATACTTGTACCACCGCATCAGTCCTTCGTCGCTTTTCGTTCTCTGGCACATCGTGCACGAATCATCCATGCAAGTTAAGAATTCGCGTAATCGGGAAGCTTTTTGAAGGATAGATTGATCAAGCTCCCTGATTATCCGTTTCGGTGCAGGAGGTGTAGGGACTTCAATCAAAAGGCAGTGTGAAATATTAAGCACTTCAAGACTTTGCAAACTATCCAAAATTAGGATCAAAGCATCTTTTATCAACATCGAACAGCGAAGACTCAAAACCCTTAATTTTGGAAGATACGTAGCTAGAGTGGACGCAAAAAAAATCTCAAAAGGTCCCATGACCTTGAGTTCAGTAAAGTTTCTACAATTGTTGGCAATTTCCTCAATCAGATAAGGAGGATTCGCTATGCTGGGCATTGTTAAGGATTCAAGATTTCTCCACATTCGAATAGCCTTGCATATTCCAGTCTTTTTTATCCGGTTCCATGCTGGCAAAACAAGTCTTTTGAGTCGTGGACACCTGCACCAGATGAATTTAGCAGTTTAAATTCACAAGCATGAATATTATGTCAACAACAAGTGCTTTTTACTATAATAAAACTATTGAGCAATAAGTTATGCATAAGCTGGGAAAACAGCATTGAGTAATTTTCACCTTCCAAAAATTGAAATGAAAGGTGACGCTTCGATCACAATTATGTTACAACAAATTGTGGATAAACAGATGTGGATATGGAAGCTACACACAGCTTAAAGTAAACACTGTGTCAAGCCATCAAATGTTTATGGAGCATTTCTATAACAGCCACTGTGTCCATTTTTCCTGGCCTAAGTATCATAATCATATTGTAAATTGTCATTCGACCATAATGGAGGAAGAATTAACCAGCAGACAAGACGATACAGTCTTACACACTTATCAAAAGGACATATCCAATTTCAAAGGTAGAGCATATATTATAGAGTCATCTTAGTTGAATTGGAAGAAAAAAAAGCCATGGACAGCTACAGTGACATTGCCACTCCATCGTCGATAATGTTATCTGCTTGTTGTCAGTCTAAGGTCACTCATGATAGTACAATGCGAACGTCTCTTGTATAAATTTATTCAATGATTTCAATAAACAATCCTAATCACCTGACTCATCACTACTCAGTTCACATGTCCTTCACTAAGATAAAAATAACTCAAAGCACTTTCCAGCCACTTTCATGCATCTAGATCATTACCAAAAATCACTATTTTTCTAAATCCTTACTATATTTGAGCCAATCCAACCTAAAAACTCAAAATTACTTTCAAGTTAAAGGCTCCAAATCAATAACTTCATCAAACACACAAGAAGATACAATCGAATTTACAAAAACCTCTATGTTGACACCATGAAATACTTAAACAGAGCTGAATATTATAAACAGAAATGCCGTAAAACTTACCTTTCAGCAGTATAAGTCAACTGGTCGTCGCTTACATACAGGTTAAAGTGAAAAATCAATGAAGTTATGTTTCCCTGGCTAAGATTCAAGGAAGTCTTCAACACACGGGTCAATGTCGTATCAGAACGGCCATCAACATACACATAAGGCTCCAAAGGGATCTTAATGAAATTAGACTTCAACATAGACAAATCAAGTGTTTTCCAGAGCAAGGGATCGCAACAGGCCAAACGCCACGAACTGCAAACGTGAGCAATGCCTGAAGTCAGCTCAAAGATGTTGAACGACTGGAATATCTTCACCAAAATATCAGTGTCCAAATCTTCCCATTTCCTCACCATGGAGCCACCCTCCTCCATTGCATCAGCTTCACAAAGATCCCAATGAGACATCATGAAACCTACACAGGCGAGATAAGAGATAATTAATACTGGGATTGTATTTTGCAGCACTAAAGTTTGTTTCTGTATACATATAAAACTATGTTGGAGTAACTAGTATCAGTAAAATTACTCCAAATTAAACGAAAGGCTGAAAATTGACGAGGACAGTTTAAAAGTACAATGAAAAGAAGTAATATTTACACATCAAAATCAAATCCATAATTTCCAGAACTCAATTATTAATGAAAAAAACAAGAAACATAACACAGATTTGAATCGCATTGACAATTGAGATGCAGTAAACAAAAAAGAGAGAGCGTGCACTTGGCAAGCAGTAGTTGATCCAATCAAAAACAAGATCCAAACAGATCTAGAAACAAATAAATAATTAAAGAAAAGAAGAACATACCAAATTCTTTGTATTATGTCACAAAGATGATGAATCAGAATGAGAATCTTGAGAGGGGCGGTGAGAAATGTTTGTTTACCAAGAATGCCCTCTGGCAAGTTGTTAGTATTATTGTTAAGTTTTTGTAACGGACCTACTACAAGTTGCAGACTGTGAGTCTGCTAGCTCCTCGGTCCTCAATGTTTGTAAATTGAAATGATAATGGTGGAGAGTTGTTGTACTGATGATAAACGTGGTTCTACATACACAGCTCACGGACCAATCCTAGACTGGTCAAACCCTTTTAAGAGTTCTACTTGCCTGTTCTTCCTTCACGTGTACATAATATATACACAACTCTAATTCCATTTTTTATTTGAACTACAGCTTTTTCATATTACAATAGCATACATAATTTTAATTTTTTTTTACAGTTTCATACAATCAGTTTATTCAAAATGGATATTGTGTACATTTAATTAGCCATGTCAACTTTAGATGTTTGTGAGATATAAATTATTAAAAATTTAAAAAATATTTATGACATTACAAAATAAGAAAATATGATTAAATTATAATTTATTAAAATCTAAATGTTATTTTAGTACCTAACCCTAATAATGTATACATTATATTGATAGTGGTTATGTTAAAATAATAGTATATTTATGTACATGAATTTATATTTATATTGATATTTTTTTATTCCCTCAAAAAAAATTAGGCCAAAGATATATATATATATATATATATATATATATATAATCAAATTATTCAAAAAAGAGCACATAATTTTTTCTAGTTGTTTTTTTTTACATTATCTCACATTTTTAGTTATTTCTATATACATTTTCAAGTGTGACGATCTATTTGCAATGCTTAAAAATATTGAGGGCCTAATTGGCCGAGAAAAAAAAAGACTTATGTGCTCATTATGAATAACTTAAAGAATTCTTTTATACCTTTTGCCTAATTTTTATATATTCATAAAAATAATTTTATCAATTCTAAATTCTAATTAAATCGGACTAATAGGTTCAACTGGTTTGATTAAAATTTAGCGGTTAATTTGATACGAATGTGGAAAAATTACAAATTTGGGTCAGATAGTTAGTATGATCGGTCTGATAAAGTTTGAACCGTTAAATCAATATAAAATGACTTTCTTAAGTAATAAAAGATAAATAAAATATCTTTTTAACATACCCTTGAATCAATTCTACTTACATAAAAAAAAAACTTAAGAAACATGTAATGTGAAGTTTAATTAGGCCAAATTTATTTCTAGTGAAAAGAATAATACATTTTGGCTACTATTTGCAATGCAGGAAGAGGGGAAAGAAAAACATGGTTGATGATTGTTTCAAGATTTATGAAGTTCTGAACTCAGAACCTAAATCATAGCAAATCAATCAAAAAATTATATATCATGTGATTACGTTCTCTGGCTATTTATAAATTTCTTTATACAAAAATAATCTACAGACCTGAAAGAAATCATACATAAATCCTGAAAAATCTCAAGTTTTAGCATTCCAACTCCATCCATTTGCTTTCTGCCTGCTCTTTATCTGTACAGTGTTAGTGTACAGAGATAAAACAAAATTATGAAGGACAGAGCCATTAGCTAGCTAAATATACAAAAATCCCATCCATCCCCTTTGACCACCTATTTAAGTAGGTCCGTAACAAAGTACGGTATAAACCAGGAAGCAGTTCCGATAGCTTTTTTGTTTGTAATGAATGCCAGTGTATATGCTAAGAATTCAATCATAATGTTATTTATACCTTTGCAATTAAAAGATATAGATCCTATCAAAGAGTAAAAGAAACCATAAAATGAAGTGCAATATGTTAATTATGATATTCTATTGATTATAAATGAAAACAGCAAAAGAAATTTATTTGGCCGAAAATCACACATGCAATAAAAGGAATTGTAAGCATGTGAAAAATGAAAATTAAACAAAGAAGGAAGCCAAACCTTGAATAAAAGGCTATCACCCAGAAAAATGCCATATGAATTATTGTAAGGAGAAATTCTTGTGTGAACCTAGTTCGCCACATAGAATTATGAACCGTCCATTAAATACATGACACGTGACGTAATTAAATACCATAACCAATTAATAAATATAAAATTAATTAGTGATCTTTTAATAAAAATTAAATGCTATTTATTGATTGGTTAAAAAATAAAAAATCATTGTAAGAGTGCTGGAAAAAGGAAGTTGAATTTTTTTGGTGAAAGAACCCACTGCAACAAAATCCAGAAAGCAATGTCATGAGAATGAAACACTTCTCAATACTTTGCATACACATAAACTTGTCTCAAAGCAAAGAAAACTTGTCCCACATCGGGAGTTAAGCCATAATTTATCTCAAATATAAACTCAACCGAGGAATTGGTAGAGTACCTAGTGGGTGTGGGCTTGGGAGTGGTATAAGGCTTTTTCTTGCTAAAACCCTAGAGCAGAGATTGTTGGACTCTGTAGTGTTTGGGGGTCGTTTCCCGGTGTTTCCCCCCTGGTTCTCTAAAAAAGAAACATCGATGCCCTACAATATAATTTCTAATTGATAATTAAATGAAAAGAAGAATAATAATCAATAGTTGTGTTTTATTAATAAGATATATATTTTTTAATTAAATGATTAAATTGATCTAATACTGCTAATTTATTTTTGTTTTATATTTTGATGTAAAATTAATAATAAATAATTGTGCTTCAGATTTTTTATTAACAAAGTGTACTTGATATGTTTTAGATAATATAATAAAAAAATAAAAGTTTGGTTTTAACTTATTTGGATGGATAGTATTATTTTAAAAAAGATAAAAAATTATAGTTATTAACTTGTTTGTTAATAATTAATTTTAAAATTAAAACTTGTAGTATGTATTATGAAAAGTGTCATATATATAGATGTTACTTAAATAAAAAAAATTCAAAATTTAAAAAAGTGAAAGAGAGAGAGGTTTCCCTCTTTGAAAGAAGAAAGTGATGGGAGTGAAGAGCTTATGGGAAATCTTAGAGTCTTGCAAGATAATCCTTCCGCTTCACCATCTCCAGTAACTTCTTCTCTTATATCTTTCTTTTAACATTTAGAATTTATGTAATAATTTGCTGTTTTGATTGGTTTTTGAATTGAAATTAGAAACAAGAGAGTGTGTATAGATCTATCATGCTGGATAGTTCAACTCCAAAATGTAAACAAATCTCAAAGATGTGCAGTTCAGGATAAGCTCTATCTCAGGGGTCTCTTCCACCGCCTTAGAGCTCTCATTGCTTTGAATTGTACTCTTATCTTTGTTGCTGGTATTTTATTTCTTCGATTTGTCCTTTATTTTCTTGTTCTACTGTGTAAATAGAATTCACGCGATGAGATGCTTAGTTGTATTTGTTGTCTGTGTTATTGTAGATGGATCAATTCCTGGTATCAAACTATCCACTTACAGGCAGCGCTTGAATTCTGGACATGAGGTCATAATTAAGGAGTCTTCTATTGTTTTTATGCTTTTCTTCGAGAAAATTAGGTGTTCTTTAATATAGCATGATTGCTGCAGGTTACTCAGGATGAAACTAATATGCAAGAACCAGCAAGTTCACTTCCTAGAAATATGGGATCGGAATTCTCTCGTATGATTAAAGAAGCGAAAACCCTCGGTTTATCCCTTGGGATACCTTGCTTAGATGGGTAATTTATTGCTTGATGATAGGTTATTTCATTTTTCTTATGTAGAAGTGGAACCCCCTTTTGACTAGTTTTGGTTTCTCTTTTTAAAATTCAGCTTGGAAGAAGCAGAAGCGCAGTGTGCATTGTTGAACTCGGAATCATTATGTGTGAGTATGAATTCCTTCTACACTCAGATCATCGGTTGGGGAGCCAACCTGGCGTCTTCTTCCGTTTACTAACTTTACTTATCTCCTTATTTTAAATTGTGATAATTAGGATGGCTGTTTCACTTCAGATTCCGATGTTTTCCTATTTGGTGCAAGGACTGTGTATAGAGACATTTGCCTAGGTGAGCACATGCTGACTTTTTCACTGATCAATTTGAATTCGTCAGTAATATTGCTAATAATTTTATTTTTTTATTAGGGGAAGGTGGTTATGTTGTGTGCTATGAAATGGATGATATAGAGAGGAAACTTGGATTTGGAAGAAACTCTCTAGTAATTATCTATCCTTCTTGTTATCTTATACATTGGTAGAATATATTGTTTTTCCCAGAAGTGAACCTTGTTCAGATGTGTTAATTTTTTTTTTCATGGTAAGTAACATCCTAACAAAGAATGAAAGAAAGTTCATGGTATGCACTTTAGTCCGTGGCACATCAGGATGTTCATTTTCAATCATCAATTAGAGAAAAACTATCCTAATATAATGGAAAGGATGTTTAGCAGCATTAGTCGATTCTAATTCTAGTTTTGGTATTAGGGAGAATGGGGAGATAAATTTTCTATGTGAACTTTAGTTAGTTTTTCAATTTTCAATTTTTTCTATTGCAAGACATTCTGTTTGTATTATGTAATAAATGTGTTTTACACACATAATTTGCATTTGTTAGAAATAATCTGTACCTCTTAGATTTTCCTAAACTTGGTTCATTAACAAATGCGTGCAAATCATGTGAATATCATATGGTTACTTTCTTTGTCTGTCTTTCGTATTTTACCTGTGATTATCAAATATACTTTTTTAATATATTATCTTATCATCTTTAGATTACTCTGGCTCTTCTTCTTGGATGTGATTACTCTCAGGGAGTTCGTGGTCTCGGTCCAGTATGTCTCAATGTTCTTTTGCTTCTTAATTTTGATTAAATAAGTTATTTCTTTGTCCAAGTTTCTATGATTATTGTTCATTAGTAGGCAACTTAAAATAAAAATTCTTATAGTGTAGCACATTTTCTCCCTGCCGACAGGAGTCAGCATGCCAGATTGTTAAATCAGTTGGGGACCATAATGTTCTTCAACGCATTGCAATAGAAGGAATGTCTTTTGCAAAGAAAATTAGAGCTCCAAAGAAACAGACGAAGTTACCGTCTCCTGATTTAAATGTTGAAGGTAATGCAAAACAAACACAATTCACTGTGTCCAGATTTTGAGTATTACATTCTACTTTGATATGTCTTTGTCTAGTTGTATTTCATAGCTCATAAGCTTTTAGTTAAAAAAGAACCACTAATCAAATGCTTATTACAGTTTTAAAGCTGCTTCATATTTTGGCTGTTCAAAATTGCTATAAAGAAGCTTTTAGCTTGACTTTCTGATTAAAACCTCAATGCTTCTGACAGAGTTCGACAAAAATTTAGAAAAAAGGAATGAATTTGTGCAAGTAATCAATGCATATATGAAGCCCAAGTGCCACTCAGCAGATTCAGATTTAGTCTACAGGTAACGTTTTTTTGTATATGTCTTTCTATTTTCATTGACTATGGAAGTTACTGTATAGAACATAACATCAATGAAATGACTTTAGCTGTTGAAATAATCAACTCTGTCAAAAAAAATAAAAACAAAAACAGAAGTCTTTGCTAGGGACCGACTTCATTTAGCTAAAAAGTCCAGTTGCCGCTCTTCGGAAATGGGGCTTCCAATATATGTTCATTTTTAGCATAAAACAAATTAACACAGATTTTGTTTTAGAAAGGAATATGTAATTTAAACTTGTTAGCTCGCTGTATGGTGACCCAGTAATGGGTTTTGCAAGTGGATGCTCTGGCTCCTAAGCTCCTCTTAGTTATTATGTGCAGGATTCTTGCGGCACTGCCAATTCAGCGTGAGAAACTTCAACGACTATGTGCTCAGTTTTTTGGATGGTCATCAGAGAAAACTGGTTTGTCCTGCACATTTAAATAACAAGCATTGTATATTTCCATGCACAAACACATGCATATAGATGCAAGATTCTTATGGCTGCATTTTATAGATATTTAGGTTATATTCTTGGATAGGTATTTCAGTCACACCTGTTGAATTTTGTTAGTGCTGATATTATTGTGCGCAAATATTAGTTTTTTTTCTCAAGAACAAATTCAATCATGTTTAAAGTTTGTTCAGCAATTTATTTATTAATCACACTTACTTTTTTTTTATCTGAAATTGGTCAAATGTGATGGATTCCGTTGCATGCAAAGTTTCTGAAAAGTCATGTGGCTGCTTATAGTGTGTGCTGTGAGAGCAAAATAATAGTGGGAAAATGAAATTTTAAATTTATAAACTGGGGAGTGTCATGCTCTTTTCTCTCTTGAATAATATGAGCAAGTTCTGTAGTGACTTAAATGAGGTCTATCTAGCTTTCTCCTGTTTTTGTTTATTTAGTTGTTTGAACTTTTTGGTGCCCTCCACCTTACCTTTGATTAAGTAGCCTTTTTCTGCATAAGATAAAGGTTTCCTGACTTTTTGATATTTTTATCCATTTATTGCTTGGATTAGATGAGTATATCCTTCCAAAAATTGCTGAAAGAGATCTGCGAAGATTTGCCAATTTGCGTTTGACATCATCAGAATTAGGAGTGAATCTTCCTATGTGTGAGGTACTGTTATTGAATTTACAGCTAGCAATATTTTTGGTTGTCTTATAGTTGCTGGACTCAGTGGCGGAACCAGGACTCCAATTTAGGAGGATCGAAATTTTTACGTTCGGTTATTTAGAAAAATAGAAAGGCAGTAAATACATGCTAATCTGTTAATTTGTAGTTCTCTACAAGGAAAAACCGCCTCTACCACATGTAGGGGCGGTTTCTAGGGGCGATTATAACCGCTCCTACGAAGAAGAAAAAACCCTAAAGAAAATATTATTTTTTTTAATTTTTTTCCGGCGAGGAGGGTCGGCCGACCCTCCTCGACCCTCCCTAGTTCCGCCCCTGGCTGGACTCTTTAAGAGGCTGGTTAGTCTTTAACTGCATGTGTAAATCAAATATCAATCGATCTTAATTTTATATACTGCTAGGTTTAGACTGGACAGGAGGTTGCAGCAGAATTATGAGTTTTTCTGTTCAATATCAACAACCAAGCTCATCCATCAGAGCCTCAGAGGAGCCTTTTCTTTTAGCATTAACGTGAAAAACCCAAAGTTGTTGGTTGTATGCTTGTCTCTGTGACCAATGCCATGTTCATTGTCATAATTTATTTGAGAAGTTCAATAATTTATGAATATCAGTTTACTCTGTCTTTTGGAATGAATTATATGTAACAAAAACTTCACAATTTGCAGATACCAGTGAAGTGCCCTGTATCTGAAATCGTCAAATCCAGAAAAGTGCAAGGAAAAGAATGTTTTGAGGTGCGCTGGGAAAGGCTAGATGGACTTGAAACCTCTATAGTTCCAGCAGATCTTGTAGAGAGGTAATTGTAAATGCTGTATAATTGTCATCTGTTTTCTCTATTCACTTCGAATTACAAAAAGTCAGTTGAAACATGAGCACATTGCTAGACCTTTGGCTGATTTGAGGATTTGCATATTTACCTTAATAAGAAGGGTTTGGTCAAATTATTTGAAACAAGCAAAATAAATAAGACCTTCTTATGTTGTAATTGCAACTTGGTCAAATCCTATGAAAATATCATTCTGGTATCATATCCCAGTTCGAAATTTTAAAGTTGACCTTGTTTCTTGCTTATATACAGTGCTTGTCCGGAAAGGATTGCTGAGTTTGAGCAGAAGAGAGCCTTGGGGAAGAAACAGAATCACCGGAAACCAAGAACAAAGAAAGCAGAAAGCAGATCTACAGTAGCTGAAATTAATTTAATGCTTCAAAATTTGATGCTTGACATTGAATCCGAAAGTAATACTGCACTTAACGATTCTGTTCCTTCAAGATCAGTGATTTCAGGGGATTCCATTTCTTCGAAATCTGTGGTATCGGGGGATTTTGTTCCTTCAAAATCAATGATATCAGGGGAGAGAACAAGCGGAATTGCGGTTCGTTTAGGGTCGAAAAGCAATTTAAACAACAATGCTGCCTCATCTTCCTGTTATGTTGGTGCAAGTCTTCCTAAGAATGAGGTCATTGATCTTTTGAGCCCTTCTCCGGCTCCACCTTGCCGTATGGTTTCGAGATGTCAGCCAACCAATGATCAATTTATCGATGTGATAAATTTGAGTGACTCAGAAACTGAAATGTCACCTGAACATGTGAAGAAAGGAACAGAACTAAGTTCGTTTCTAGCTAGCATTAGATATGACATTTCTTGAATAGAATAAATAAATTTAATTATATAATATCATTGTACTTTAATTTGTAGAATAGGATCATAATGTCATGAATAGGATTAATTTAGTAATTCATTTGATATGATTAATGCTATAAATATATAATATATAATTTAGAAATTCAGATTTCATTTAGTACTTTTTTGATATAAATATAACTAATCCTATAAAACTTATAATAGTAGAGTTAAATGAATATTTGAGTAAGCAATTACAACTTCAATGTTAAAGAATGTCTAATACTGTATTGGAAAAAGTCTAAAATGTCAAAACAGTTGTCAATGTATATATTTGCTCATTGAAGAAAGAATAGGAAAAAGAAAAAAAAATGTCAGTGGCTTTAGGCCGTAGCTCATACTGAAATGGTTTCAAGAAATATGAAGTTTTGAACTAGAACCTCAATCATAGCAAATCAATCCAAAAAGAATAGGTCATGTGATTATTTACAAAATTCTTTATACAAAAACAATCTACAGATTTGGCGAAAAATCATACATAAATTCAGAAAAATCTGAAGAGTTAGTGTTCCAAGTCGATCCATTCGATTTCTGCCTGGTCTTTATCTGCACAGTGCGGTTAATTGGGCCGAGATAAAACAAAATTATCAAGGACAGAGGCATTAGCTAGCAAAATATACAAAATTATCAAGGAAGGAGTTTAATTGTACCGTGTTATCATCCCCTTTCACCTGATTAAGTACATCCATAACAAAATTTAGTATAAGGTTGCAAATTCACCTGTTTATTAATGCCTTTGCAATGCTTCTAGCATTCTCCAAGTACTGAAAACCTCTACCAGGTTCTCCACTGAGTAATGCGAGCCTCAAGTTTGAAAAGAAATTCTCGTAACAATCGCTTAGTTCTTTATGATTCTCAGTCTTCTCATCCTGGAAGAAATCAGAAGATCCTAAAAGGTTTTTTTGCTGATCACTTGACAGTGTCTTTAGCAGCTGACCTTTATCCAATCTGTTTCTCCTTTCGCAGCTTACCACCGCTTCCAGTCTTGCCGCCATGGCAGTAGCACGTTTTATACATGACAAAGGTAACTGCAATAGGATGCAGAGTGCTCATGTAAATCAAACAAATTTCTGAAAAGGTATGATAGCTTAAGATCTCAGATTAAGCTATAGTGAGCAGTGATGAGCACTTATGCTAGAATATATGCTAAAATATCAATCATAGTGCAATTGAACCTTACCTGTGCTAGCTGCGCAACCTTAAATCCAAAACTCCTCTCTGACACACCAGGCACCAACTTGTAAAGGTAAGTGACATCTTCATCAACAAAATTCGACTCTGCCACAGACCCATTTTTCTCTGCAGTCAGATACGATACATGGTATGCCCCCACAGAGTTCGGAAATTCATTTTTGATGTCAGCAATTTTTGGGTAATGGGTTACGAAGAGGACCATGCTTCTTTTTTGCTCTAGAAGATGGTGTAATGTAGCATAGGCAATAGCTTCCCCGTCATGTGTGCTTGTGCCCCTCCCAAGCTCATCGATAATAACCAGGGAACTTGCTGTGCATTTATGGAGTATATTAGATGCCTCACTCAGCTCTTCCAAAAAGGTGCTTCTCCCTTGTTGGATGCTGTCAGAAGCTCCCATTCGAGTGTAGATGCCGTCTAACACATGCAATCTTGCTGATGATGCTGGTACAAAGGAACCAACCTTGAGGAATCAGAACCAAAAAGAATATTATAAGTTGTGTTTAAAAATTGTTAATATAATGCAAATACTAGGTTCCTGAAGGTGGCTAAAAGAAAACAAATTTCTTGAACGCAATGCATAAGGTTAAGACAAGAGAACATCATATAAACAAGAATGTCAGTTCATCTTGCACCTGAGCCATCAGAGTGATGAGAGCAACTTGGCGAATATAGCAACTCTTGCCCCCCATATTGGGCCCAGTGACAATCTGGCAATGCTCTCCATCACCACATAAGTGTGTATCATTTGGGATAAAACTGTCTTGTAAAATGGTCTCCAAAACCTGGTCAAAATTTCCATCATGCAACAGATAACCAAAACGAGATAAGATACAAACAAATGATAGCATATTATGACCCTCAGGAAATGTAGAAAAGGCCATCTATGAATTTTAACCAAGCGAGTCAATGAACTAGAGAAGATTTAGTAAGACTTAAGTTTTGATTGATTGTAAGGAAATCGTAATATTTTCCTTGCAAGTTTAGCAGGCACAGAATATTAGAAAGTTTTAACATGAAAGTACATACTGGGTGACGACCAGAGGATATATGTATCTGAACAGGTTCATCATCATCCACAAACTGGGGACGGACATAATTCTGCAGAGAATTTACTAGAAAGGTCATAATGCTTCAAAAATAATAAGAAAACATAATCAAGTTCACAAAGATGTACCTTATTCTTTGACAGAGTGGCGAGCGAGTGCAAACAATCCAAAGCAGCAAGTGCTTGAACAACAGATTGGAATTCAGCATAGTGTTTGGCAAAACCTCTTAGAAAGCTATCCCATGCAGCTCGGCAGACAACCATGAGCTCCTCATTAGCCAGTTTTGACTGATCTAAGGCAGCTAATACTTCGGGTGGGTGATAACGAATCATCTTCTTTGTACTGTTAACTTTCACCCAGCTTAATGGTACTTTGACATCTGCAGGCAACTGTACTCAATGTTGATCAAGTTCTGGATCTACAAACTATAGGAAACCTAAGGTTGTAAATCCAAGCTTTGTTCACTTCAATTGGGATTTTGCAACTAGACAATCTCAAACTCAAAAGGCACAAAATACACTTGCCTGACATGGCTGATTGTCTTACCTCTATCAAATGAGTGATTCCGGAGACGGTCATGAATTCCAATCTACACATTCTAAGCTGCTTGCGATATAAACTTATCAAAGACTCCAATTTAGACTTCGCCAATTGAACTTCTTTTCGGGATCTTGCAACCTATGCATGGAAAACATGAAACACGCATGCATATATAATAGA
Organism: Mercurialis annua; assembly: GCF_937616625.2. Lineage (NCBI taxonomy): Eukaryota > Viridiplantae > Streptophyta > Magnoliopsida > Malpighiales > Euphorbiaceae > Mercurialis > Mercurialis annua. The sequence goes on along the minus strand of NC_065572.1, from coordinate 75,594,983 downwards.
GACACAGAGAGATGAGAGAGAAGGTAATGTGATAAAACAAAAAGGATGAAAGTAAGAAAATGAAGAATTTCATAGAAACACAAACCTCTTGGAATTGGCCGTTAGAAACAACGATTAAGTTTGCCATGTCCCCATTTTCAGCAGCTTTCTTATTCAGGGTAGACAAATATTTTGCAGCAACAGCTAGTACACTGGATGATGACACAGTCAAAATCAACTTTCTTAATAGAACTGAGTTCACAGTCCTTGCTTCAACTCTCTCATTGTTCTGCTCTTCTTCAATGTGAAATCGCTGAAGTTGTTCCCCGGCATTTAATATGGCTTGAATAACTGCAATGAACTGTCATTCAATAATCTAAATATGTTATTACCTACACAGAATATGCAACAATAGGAACTAACAACAGGTAGCTCTATCACTTAAAAAACGTCAGTTCCAAAGCTAAAGGGCTTCAGTGTTAGTAGTATGTGCCCTAGGGCCATTTGATCATGTATATTTGTAGAACTAATCTCAATGGCAAAGATATATATGTTCTAATTGAACTAAGTGTCTCATCAACTAAGTGTTCATTTATTACGTATTGTCCTTATCACATTGTGGTAGAATCTATTCTTAAGGTGTTAAGAATATGAGTTACAGATTTTATTATACATGTGATCTAAATAATAGTTCATGATCGATGGGGTCCTACGAATAAGGGCATCGTATTATCCCGGAAAGATTGTCACCTCTGTTTATTCTCCTGATTAGTAAGGAGTTACTAATTATAGGAAGTAGTGAGTCTCATACTACTTGATGGAGATCAGGATAAACATGTGGACACTCAAGATGTTGAGTGGGTCGAACAAGTGACGCTAGATGACTTATACATGGTATTTCATCAAAGTCAATTTAATGTCATCTAGTTCATAATTGTACATATGTCCTTTGACTTGCGGTGACACTATCTTGTATATAGGTGATTAGAGTTTGATACTCCTTATCCCTAGATCTTTCATGAGCTAGGGTCGCGGGATGTGTTGGCTCTAGTTAGTTGTATATGGAGATAGGGGTTTAACCAAGAGAGGATTTATCACTCCGGATGAACGGAGAAAAGATTCTATGCTATCTCAAATTGTTCTTGATGGATGATAAAACCTGCGCGGGTGTATATGACTTACTTAGAAAGTTGTTTCTAGTGGAAGTCATATTTATCAAGAATAAGAACTGAGATGAGGTCATATGATTAAGACAAACAGTGTTTGACTTAACCGTGACACTAGTCGAGATCGGAATCTTAGATAAAGGGAATTTTGAGTGTACGGTAATTATGAACATTGGTTCATAAAGAATGCATCGAAACATTCATATCTATTTGGGGGTCGTGATATGTTGCTAGACGTCACTCACGATCTACGAGAATTAATAATTAATGGGATTTAATTATTTAATATAAGAAAGGCGTTTCTTATGACTCTCGTTGCCATATAGATGTGAACCTAGTTAGTCACACACAATAGGGTGTGTAACCGATTGAGTTTACGAGAGATCGATTTCATATAGATACTAGCATATCTCGGAAATTAATCTAAGATGAAAAACAAGTATAAATTAGGGACTAATTTGTAAGAGTTATAAATTAGTAGGCACCTAATTGTATTTTATCCAAGTTAATGTGATGATGTCATGTGATGATGTCATGATGATGTCATGTGATGATGTCACGATGATGTCATGTGATGATGTCACGATGATGTCACGATGATGTCATGTGATGATGTCATATGATGATGTCACGTGATGATGTCATGTATGTCTCTGTGTGTGACACCTAGCATCCGACGTGTCAGAAGGTGGCAACACCTATGCTTGATGTGTGACACCTAGCATGTGATGTGTCAGATGGTGGCAACACCTATGCTTGGTGTGTGACACCTAGCATGTGAGGTGTCGAATGGTGGCAACACCTTTGCTGGGTGTGTGACACCTAGCATGTGAGGTGTTGCATTCTTAAGCAAAGCTCTACCCTATAAATAGAGGTTGCCTTTGCTTATTCTACACCACACCACACTAAAGAGACCATATTTGAAGGAGTTCAAGTAGTCATCAATCACAGAAAAGCTTGGAGAAAGTTTTTTATACATCCCAGCAAAGACGTAATCGAGGCAAGAGTTTGAGCTTAGGGTTGCTCGGCAAGAGGAACTCTAGCAGATTACTTCAAGGCGAGGATTCAATCGGACGCATACTCGTGTGGACGAGCTTGAGGTCGCCGTACTATCGGGACTACAAGAATCGTTGGAGAATCGACATAGGTATTCTTCTTACGGTTTCTAGATGCGTGCTTTAATTACTAGATGATACGACGATCCATTTGTTATTGATATGATCAATTTCTGGATCCGAATTGTTGGAATTCCAATTTTGAATTGAAATATACGATCCGGACCCTCACGTCCCGCTGCACCAACAGTGGTATCAGAGCAAAGGATAATGTGCATGGAGATGCAACACATGGAGATGTGTCGATTATCCGATTCTAGGGAACTCTCACTCATGATCGTGTGACGAAGTGAGGCTCTCCACCCTAGAGCGTATGTGATGCGTGCTTTGGTAGGTACATATGGATGTCACCCTATGAGATAGGATCGAGTCCATATTGGTCCACAACCTCACTATTGGCTGGGAACCAACAGTGGTATCGGAGCCACCGTATCAGCAAGTATTAAAGCTTTACGATTGAATGCATGTATTAATAATCATGGACTTAGGAATTATTAATTGGCATGTAATTTATAATTCCGAGGGCTTAGGTCTTCTTTGCAAAAACGAGCAAACAATATTGTGACATTAATTACATTTGATTAAATTCTGTCTAGGAGATTGGTACTTAAGTGGTCCGCTCGTGACCCTCCAATCTATCCTGGGAATTTTTCTAATGTGATTATTTAACACAATACGTGACTCGCTTGTGCATTATGTTGTCGTCAACAAAACATGCGGAACAAATAATAGTTTGCTCATTCTTTTGTGGCTAAAGAATGAGACCTAGGAAGTCCATGATCATACATGTGTGATTGCATGATTCATTTTAGCTTTAATATGTATGAGATGCATGCTAAAATGTGTTGTGGGCTTAGTGAGACCGGAATAACTTAAAACCCTAAGAAATCTTCCTAAAAGTAAAAGGATTAAGTTTATATTGATTAATCATTAAATTGATTTATCAATGGCTCTCCATTGGAGCAATAAACTAACACGCTTTGAGTTATCATCTTGTCGGCTATGGATACATAGGGGTGAGATGATATCGTCAAGAGATGTTGTCGAGTTTATTGTTAAGCATGCGATGTTGCGGGTGTAGTCGATATAATATACGGCGAGAAAGGCAATTAGGCGTACCTGAGTCGTATATTATTCAAATCGATACATCTTAGTTGATTCAATGGGTTAAACTTAACTAATGTGGAAACCCAAGAATAGCATTAAGTACTTGAGGGTGAAAGCATTAGGAGCCGGAAATGATTGAACCTCATATGAGATATGATGAACAAGTAGTTGTTCACTTATATATCATTTTGATCCCAAGAATAGCATTAAGTACTTGAGGGAAAGATAAATGAGTATAAGAATTCAATCACCCGCTTGAAATCTTTTCCAACAAAGATTCACGTTTCCTATTTTGGAAGTGTAGGATTCGAAAAAGATAGTGGGAGGCCATTTTGATAGAGACCAAATCATTATGGTTAAATATACAAAATAACACGAATACTAATTGAAGATCTTTGCTATCTAAAGGATAATAAGATTAAATAGAATCCTTTTAAGTGACATTCACGATAGTAATCGGCTAGTGGTTTAAAACCATTTTTTGATTGATTAAGATATTTAGATGCCTCCAAGGCTTTTGCGAAAAAGAAATGCACATTGGTTAACAAAGAAAAGTGTTTTCGTTTGTTAAGATGTAGGACAGTATAAGTCATAGCCGGAAATATTTGGAATATTTGAAAGGCGGTTCGGTCAATAAAAGAAAGTGTTTCTTTTGTCAAACCGAAAGACATTGAAATGGAAATTGCATTAAGTATTGTGAATACTTAAAGGGCAATGACTGGAGGAACAACTCCATCAAGAACATGTGTCTATCTCATGTTCCAATGTCAATTGCTCATTTAAAAGGTTGGGTATTGAATACCGATGCTCATTCTCACATTTGTTTATCTTTTATGGATTTAGTAAAAGTGAGAAAGAAAGGAAAAAGATGAAGTAATCTTAAATCTCGGGAATGACGCAAGCGTTGTGACAAGAGCTATAGGTTCAACTTCAATTTTCTTAAATAAACGTAAGTTGTACTTAAACAAGATTTTTGTACTTACCCAATATACATAGGAATATCATGTCCGAATTTGTATGACAAATTTGGTAGTTGATTTTCTATTTACAAAGGATGTTTGTAGTATTATGTTTGATAATACGGAGTTGGGTATGGATATGTACAAAATATTCTTTATGACTTGAATAAAGATGTTTAATGCAAAAGATGTTTTGGAAATTAATACCATAAGTTATCAAATTTCTAAACAACTTTGGCATTTATAATTAGGACATATTGCAAAAGATAGACATAACAAGTTAGATAGGATGGGAATCTTGAGCAATCAAGATTTTGCATCTCTTCCGATTTGTGAGTCGTATCTTAAAGGCAACATGGCCTGATTATTCTTTGTGGGACAAAGAGGTAGAGCTAAAGCCGTTTAAGAGATCATACATAGTGATGTAAATGGTATGTTTATAGAAACGGACCAAGGTAGATACTTATACTTCATTTTCTACATCGATGATTTATCACGATATAGTTAAGTTTGTCTTATGAAGAACAAACATGAAGATTTTGAAATGTTCAAATGACTTCAAGAATGAAGTAGAAAACCAAATTGGAAAAGGTATTAATACTTTACGATGTGATCGAAAAGGGAAGAATACTTGAGTACAGAATTTGGTATGTTCCTAAAAGGAATGTGGTATTATTTTTCAACTTACTCCTTGGGAACACCATGGTTGAATGGTGCGTCTGTCAAGAAGGACGTATCGTACATTGTGGGAAATGATACGATCAATAATGAGCTATATACTGACTTATCCATCTCGTTATAGGGTCAAGCACTTCTTACCGCAAATAAAATTCTAAATTAAATTCCAACTAAATTTGCACCATAGATACCTTATGAGATATGGTATGGAATCAAGTCTTAAGGATGTTAAGATTTGAGGGTTTTCGGAACATATCAGGAAACTGATATCCGATAAATTTGGAATCAAAATCAATCATGGAAAGGTTATGTTGGATATCCTAAATACAGTTTAGGATATTGTTTCTATATTCGAACCGAACAAACAATTGTTGTTTAACGGTGGTAGTCTTTCTTAATAAAGCGTTTATTCAAGAGGGACACTAAGAAAGGATTATAGAATTAGATGAGGAGTCATCTAGTTACCAACAAAATAATGAATCAATGAAGATTGATCAAACCCACTAAAAGCCGGAGTTAGTAAAAGATGTATCTACATTAACAACTCGAAGATTAAGTAGAGTATCTCGTCCACCGTAGAGAGATGGTTTTCCCACATGATAAACAAGAGTTGTTTAGTCATGGAGTAAAAGATCAAGTGTTGATCCCTCTACTTATGAGGAAACTATATGTGATATAGATTCTTCAAAATTGGTTTGAAGGAATAAAATCTGAAATGGATTCCATATAAAGAAACCAAATTTTAGGAGCTAGTCGATCCATTCAAAGGTATTATACCAATAAGGTTTAAATGGATCTTCAAGTGTAAAATTGGTACTAATGGAAAGGTGGAAACATTTAAAGCAAGGCTTGTTGCAAAAGAGTTTTGCTAGAGGCAAGAAGTTGTATTGTGAATACACTTTATCGCCGGTAGCCATGCTTAAGTCCATCAAGATTTTTCTTACCAAGGCTACACATTCAGATTTTGTGGTTGGACATATGGATGTAAGAACCACATTCCTTAATGGTTAAATTAAGGAGTATATCTATATGGAACAAGCCGAGGATTTTGAATCCGAAGAAGGTTCCGAGGCGTGTAAGCTAAAATGATCCCTAGTGGATGGAAACAAAGCTTCGAGATTCGTCGTCTTGATAAAGCCGTAAGGAGTTACGAATTTATTAAAAACGATGATAAACCCAATGTTTACAAGAAGGTTAGTGGGAGCAGACTCACTTTTGTGATCTTGTATCTAGATAACATATTACTAATACATAATAATATCGGAATGTTAACTTCTGTAAAACTTTGGTTTATCTAATACGTACTCCATCAAAGTCCTCGAAGAAATAACTTATATTCTCAGTGTTGGAATCTATGGAGATAGATCTAAGAGAATAAGTAGTTTCTCCTACAGGCTCTTCTTAGAAAAGATATTGAAGTAGTTCAATATGGAAGTTGTAATAGGATTGATACTAGTTAGCCATGAAATTCTTCTTTGAATAGGAATGTCTTCTGAGACTTCTGAAGAAAGAAAGAATCTAGCAAAGATACCATAGGCTTCGGCAATTGGTAGTCTGACGTATGTGTTGTCACTTACAAAGCTAGAAATTTGTCTATGCGGTTAGTGGGACTAATCAGTTTCAATCAAATCCATGTTGAGAACATTGGATGGTCGTTAAGGATATCTTTAAGTACTTATGAAGAACTAAAGATATGGTCTTAACTAATGGAGAACAAGTTTTTTTTAAGTAGACCGTTTTACAGATTCTGATTAATAAATCAGATATGGATGATAGAGAGTCTATCTCCAGATTCATATTTATCTATAATGAAGGAGTAGTAAGCTAGAAGTGTTCTAAGCGAGAATCAACTCCAGGTTCCATTATAGAAGCCGAGTATATTATGGCATGAGATGTTGTAATAGAAGGTGTTTGGATAAAATAGTTCTTAATAGAACTAAGTATGGTTTCTTCCATTAAGTCGACAGTTCCTCTTTTCTGCGACCACAATGGTGCTACTGCCATAGCAAAGGAAACTGGGTCTGACAACTTATCCAAACATAAGGAAAGGCATTATCATATTATATAAAGAAATTGTTGGAAAGAGAAATTTGTTTCTCTAAAAGATAGCATCAGCCAATAACACACGGCTGACCCACTGACAAAGCCCATGACTTAGAGTCATTAAGGTTTACATGACATAGAGTCATTAAGATTTACATCTTGTAAAGATGGGGCTTAGATATAGTTGCCAATGGCACTAGTGCAAGTGGGAGATTGTTAGTAGTATGTGCCCTAGGGCCATTTGATCATGTATATTTGTAGAACTAATCTCAATGGCAAAGATATATATGTTCTAATTGAACTAAGTGTCTCATCAACTAAGTGTTCATTTATTACGTATTGTCCTTATCACATTGTGGTAGAATCTATTCTTAAGGTGTTAAGAATATGAGTTACAGATTTTATTATACATGTGATCTAAATAATAGTTCATGATCGATGGGGTCCTACGAATAAGGGCATCGTATTATCCCGGAAAGATTGTCACCTCTGTTTATTCTCCTGATTAGTAAGGAGTTACTAATTATAGGAAGTAGTGAGTCTCATACTACTTGATGGAGATCAGGATAAACATGTGGACACTCAAGATGTTGAGTGGGTCGAACAAGTGACGCTAGATGACTTATACATGGTATTTCATCAAAGTCAATTTAATGTCATCTAGTTCATAATTGTACATATGTCCTTTGACTTGCGGTGACACTATCTTGTATATAGGTGATTAGAGTTTGATACTCCTTATCCCTAGATCTTTCATGAGCTAGGGTCGCGGGATGTGTTGGCTCTAGTTAGTTGTATATGGAGATAGGGGTTTAACCAAGAGAGGATTTATCACTCCGGATGAACGGAGAAAAGATTCTATGCTATCTCAAATTGTTCTTGATGGATGATAAAACCTGCGCGGGTGTATATGACTTACTTAGAAAGTTGTTTCTAGTGGAAGTCATATTTATCAAGAATAAGAACTGAGATGAGGTCATATGATTAAGACAAACAGTGTTTGACTTAACCGTGACACTAGTCGAGATCGGAATCTTAGATAAAGGGAATTTTGAGTGTACGGTAATTATGAACATTGGTTCATAAAGAATGCATCGAAACATTCATATCTATTTGGGGGTCGTGATATGTTGCTAGACGTCACTCACGATCTACGAGAATTAATAATTAATGGGATTTAATTATTTAATATAAGAAAGGCGTTTCTTATGACTCTCGTTGCCATATAGATGTGAACCTAGTTAGTCACACACAATAGGGTGTGTAACCGATTGAGTTTACGAGAGATCGATTTCATATAGATACTAGCATATCTCGGAAATTAATCTAAGATGAAAAACAAGTATAAATTAGGGACTAATTTGTAAGAGTTATAAATTAGTAGGCACCTAATTGTATTTTATCCAAGTTAATGTGATGATGTCATGTGATGATGTCATGATGATGTCATGTGATGATGTCACGATGATGTCATGTGATGATGTCACGATGATGTCACGATGATGTCATGTGATGATGTCATATGATGATGTCACGTGATGATGTCATGTATGTCTCTGTGTGTGACACCTAGCATCCGACGTGTCAGAAGGTGGCAACACCTATGCTTGATGTGTGACACCTAGCATGTGATGTGTCAGATGGTGGCAACACCTATGCTTGGTGTGTGACACCTAGCATGTGAGGTGTCGAATGGTGGCAACACCTTTGCTGGGTGTGTGACACCTAGCATGTGAGGTGTTGCATTCTTAAGCAAAGCTCTACCCTATAAATAGAGGTTGCCTTTGCTTATTCTACACCACACCACACTAAAGAGACCATATTTGAAGGAGTTCAAGTAGTCATCAATCACAGAAAAGCTTGGAGAAAGTTTTTTATACATCCCAGCAAAGACGTAATCGAGGCAAGAGTTTGAGCTTAGGGTTGCTCGGCAAGAGGAACTCTAGCAGATTACTTCAAGGCGAGGATTCAATCGGACGCATACTCGTGTGGACGAGCTTGAGGTCGCCGTACTATCGGGACTACAAGAATCGTTGGAGAATCGACATAGGTATTCTTCTTACGGTTTCTAGATGCGTGCTTTAATTACTAGATGATACGACGATCCATTTGTTATTGATATGATCAATTTCTGGATCCGAATTGTTGGAATTCCAATTTTGAATTGAAATATACGATCCGGACCCTCACGTCCCGCTGCACCAACATTCAGTCCAGACACCTGGCAATATCTAGGACTCGAGAATACTTTGGAAGATGAACTCTCAAGAAGTGGAGGTGGCAAATGTTAAGGTCTCGTTCTCTCTTACATAGACTAGAAACAAAATCAATAGCTTCATTGCACATCATAAAAAATAGCATGAAAAAGAAAAAACAAATAATACAGTAATCAAATCCAACTATAAAGCAGGTCACTGAAAGACGCAAAATTCTAGCAAAATGGAAAAAAGAAGAAGAAAACAACGGGTGGTAATAAGATTGTCTATGCACATATTTACCCTGCAGCCCACAAGAGTACAAGATAGAAGGGTTGATGATCAGAAAGACATATGAGGCACATATTTTAAGAAGTGCCATATATGAGCAGTCTCAGCAAGAAGATAAAAAAATCACCTCAGATGCAGTGGCAGTCCGATGAAAAATTCTTGTAATTCCGCGCTGAATATCAGGTGATTTTCCCAACATTGTCAAAACGGAAGTAAGCAAGCAATAGAAGTCAGGCTTTTCAATTGAAAAATTATAATCCTCTTCCCCAAATTCACCAACATTTTGTGATGCGTTATAAGACATCATGGATTCTGAAATCTCAGAAACAGCATCAAGACGAGCAGATATCATCTCTTTATCACATAAAGGGTGAGCCACCTGAATCACAAAATAGGACATATAAATAATATATTGGGAGATGTCCGAGAGAAAAAATGTTGCAAGAAAGATATGTTGGAACTTGGAATTACAATTATGCCATACCCAGTGTCTTATTAACCGGGAACCAGAAATGGTAATAGTACAATTCATGATCTGCAGCAAGGAGCCAGACTCGGACCCATTTGAGTTATTCCTCAAAACCTGCATTCAGTGACACGTGCGTTTAAGTATTACTAAGGCCTGAAGGATAAGTGAAAGTCATAAAATAGTGGGAATAACAATTCAAGATTAGCTGGTGAAGTGTCTGGCAAATGTTTACACCTTGTACACTGTATAGTTATACTCCATGCAAATCAATGAAATAGTTCCAAGTTCAATTAGTAGGAGGAAGGTATACAATGAAACTTTGCTGACAGTTTAATTGAGCTAAAATCCACAATAACGAATCTTTCAGAACATTAAATATTCAATTACCTCTAATTGTTGAAGTGTATTGCCTGAAAGGATCATCTCCATGTTGCTAGAGAATGGTCGAAATGAAGCTCCAAGACTCAAAATTTGTTCAAATCCAAATTGTTTTAAATGAGAGATGGTTAAGGCCAACGCTTGCACAGCCAAATCTGGCATGTTCATGATTCCCTTTTTGGTGCAAGAGATTTAAGCGTTAATTAAAAAAAAGACTAATAAGCATAATCAATGTACAAATTCACATCTAGCCCGTAAAGAGGGTTGAAGAAACCTATTTTTTTCTTTGCATTGGTTTTATGTACTTTGATAGTGTAAAAATAACGATGGAATATCGCACCTCAATAGCCAAGGAAGTATTGCCGTGCTCTATCATGTCCGTCCTTTGTTGATCCTCACAGACTGCCGTATGTTTACTCGCCGTCTCATATAAAGACATCACTTCAGCAAGTGCACCACCATCACTTAAGTGAACTCGCGAGGTTCGCTCCACTCTGACATTTGAGGAAGGTCCAGCATATGCAAGGAGCAACTGATTGAAGAAATAGAGCCATTTATCAGTCTGGATCGACATACAAAACTCTAAAATTCATTCTCTTTCTAATTTTGACAAACCAAATGGCATGAAATTGACATTAGTTCATATGTTCCATAACAACATTAAAAACACCTTCCCTATACAAATTACAGATTCCATATAATTATGTAACTAAAAAAGAAGTACCTTCTCAGTTTCTTTAGAAAGCGGGTCTCCGAGCAGCAACTCAGCAGGAGCCAAACTCAAAACAGCAGCCTCAAGTCCACTCCTCAAAAGACCATCACTAAACTCACCATAAACAACATCACCAGTTGAAATCTCCACACCAACAAACCCAATCCTCGTATCAAACTCACCACTCTCACTTTTATCAACAACACAACACAAATAATTGCTCCCACCCCCACACCGCTCTTCTCCGCCACCAACATCCGCCGCAGCCTCCAAAGTCGCCTTCGTATACAACGCCGACAACCCTCTACAAAATGGGCCAACTTTATTATCCCCATGTGCTTTAATAGCAGCAGTCTCAGTCTGTTTAACAACCCCAACTTTATAGCCAGCGCTAACCAATCTTCTGACGTGGACATTTAACCGATAAGTTGGTATGCTGGCCGTCATAAAGTTATGATCCTTATGTGCATAAATCCCTAATACTGTAGCCGCAATTTGAGCATCTGGTCCGAAAAATCGGTACTTGTAACCAACTTCAATCATTAAAAGAACATCAGGGTACTTGGTTTTGAGGTTAACTACTTGCTGCTCTAGTGGGGTGTACTTGATATTAGGACATGATGAAGAGGGTGGTTTTATTGAGGTTTCAGGAGAGGAAGGTTCTAGAAGTTTGTCGAGGAATTTTTGGTGGAGAGATGAGGAGGAGGAGGAGGGGGTAGGAATGTCATAAGAAAGTTTGGGTTTTTTGGGGGTGGTGGTGAGATGGGTAGAGAGGAGTTTGCGTTTGGCGGGAGAGAAGGAGACGGTTGTTGAAATTTTGGGTGGTGGAGAAGATGATACTGGTGGAGGCGGTGACGGTGGCGGCGGGTTATTTGTTTCAGGCTTTCGTGCGAAGAACCGGGAAATGACCAGTTGTTTTTGCTTGCCCATGGTTTATGAAATTTGAAAAGATCGGTCAGTCTCTGAGCAGCTTCGCGCGCTTCTTGTTCTTATTCCTCTCGGTTTTTCAGTGGGTTGATGACACTCATGTTCTGATTCGCATATCGGGCCATCTGGGTGCTGTCAAGCCCGGCCCAAATACTTTATATTTTGAGGAAATTACACCATTTACCAAAAAAATGAAAATAATTACAAAAGTATATGTTGACTTTTTTCATTTACAAAAATATTAATAATATTTACAAAAGTACAAAAAAATAAAAAATAATATCAAACATACGGTGTATACTGTGGGTATAATGTTAGTACACTAATAAACTAACATTATATCAACATTGTACCAAAATTATACCAAAATTATACATACTGAGATTTTATTAATATTAAATAAAAATTTACCAAAATTACATCAAATCGTATACTGAAAATTAAATTAATAATATACCAAAATTATACCATCAGTATACCAAGAGTATATAAATTTTTTTGTTCATTACCAACTATAGTAAAAAATACACATAAAAAAAAATACATGTTATCAACTAGAAAATATATATAAAAATTTATAATCAATATACCAAAAATATACTGAAATTATACCAATAATAAACCAAATATTATTTTTAAATTATCTGATTTATAGTTTTAATATTCCAAAATTATACCATAATTATACCGACATTATACAAATCATACTTTTGTAATTAATTTTTATTTTTTGATACTTTTGTAATTAATTTTAAATCAGTCGTATTTTTGTAAATAAAAAAAGTTTACAGGTACTTTTGTAAATATTTTTAAAATTTTAGGTACTTTTGTCATCGTCCCTTATATTTTGACACAGTTTTTTCTTTCTAGACCTATTTTTGGATCCCTAAATTATACGGTTTTGATTCATCGGATCCTTAATCTTCTATTTGTCTTCTTCGGATCTCCGAATTTTTGTTTTTACTTCATCAAATCCCTCATAAATCTCTAAAATTTTATTTTATGGTTCATTAAGTGCCTAAACTTTTGTTTTTTTGTTTAATTGGGTCCTTAAACGGATATCCGTTTAAGAACCTAACGAATCAAAAAAACAAATTTTTAGGTATTTGAGGAAGTCAAATAGAAATTAAGGAATCTGATAAACAAAAAAAAACAAAAATTTAAAGACCTGGGTAAACCAAATAAAATTGAAGGACCTGATGAACCAAAAAATAAAAATTTAAAAACCTGAAGAAGCCAAATATAAGTTGAGGAACCTGATGAACCAAAACAATATAGTTTAGGGACCCCATAATGAATTTAGCCTTTTTTTAATGTCGTCATATATCACAATCTTTTGCGTATTTCTCGATTTAAACACAATTTACAAAACATCTCACACAACACCTCAATATTTTTAAACTTTTCATTCTAAATCCCAGTTTATGTTTTATGTTTTATCTTTTTGTAACAATGATGTTGTTTTTAACCGTGTGAATGACCAAAACGGCGTCATTTTATACATTTGCCACATGATAAAAGATTGAAATAATAGGTGAGACGTTTTAAAAAAGATGCTTTAATCGAAGAAAAAACATAAAAAAATGTGATATATGATGGCACTAACCTCTTTTTCGTCTGATTTTATTTTAAAAAATAAATAAAATTATTTGTATCATTGAATTATAAAAACTAATTTGTTTAATGATTCATATATAAGAGATAAAATATCTCAACATGTTGAACTAAAAAGGTTAACTCTATAAATCAACACTTTTCTTTCAAGAGTAATGTATACTCGGCCAAAACATTATGTTTCGAGTTCATTAAGTTAAATATGAGTTCATAATATTACGACGGCAGTAAAAGGTAAGAAAAAGCAAGAAGTTACCAGGTCAAACATCGAATTTATAATAAAGATAATTTATTAATGTGTTGTCCAATCATGAATATGACTTAATTTACTGTTGGAAATTAGCTATGTTTATCTAAAACTAATTTGTTAAGTTTAATTATTTTATAAAAAGATAGTGATCCGAATTATGAAAAAAATATGACAAAGACAATTGAAGTGGCAGCCATTAGTGAAGTGAAATAAAAAATTTAATTTAAGTCGGGAAGAAATTGGGATAAAACCAATTAAGGTGGCAGCTCGCCCCATTTTATTTTCACCCTTTGTCTAGGTACTCTTTTTTTATCATATAAACTCATTCCTTTATTCTCTTAATTAATATTTTTTCTATAATATCAATTTATCATTCGTCTTCTTTACATTCTTATTCATATGTTAAACGTCATGTCTAATAGAATGTTTTCTCCACTTTCATAGCCATATTAAAGTCAAACATTGACCTTGTAATATTTTTCTTAAAGGTAATTTATTAACGTATTGTCCAATTATAATCATGTCTTAATTTAATTTTAGAAAATAGATTATATTTCCTTGGATTTATGTGTTTGGTTTAATTATTTTATACAAATATACAGATCTAAGTCATAGAAAAATTGGGATAAAGTCGATTGAAATTGTAACCACTGATGAAATAAAGGTGTTGATCTGAATTATGGAAAAACTGAGGTAAAGCCAATCGAAGTGGGAACTCATCCCACTTTACGTCTGCCCCTGCATTTGGGTACTGATATAAGCTCATTTTTTTATCCTATAAGCTCACTCATCTATTCTCTTCATTGATATTCTTTATATAATATTTATTTATCATTAATCTTGTTCACGTCCTATTCGTATATAGTTGTATGTCATGTCTAATATGATTTTCTCTCACGTACTGTCTAATAATGATTATGACTTAATTTAATGTTAAAAATTAGTTTGTATTTTGTTTGAAATTAATTTGCTATGTTTAATTATTTCATAAAAAGATGTTGATCTAAATCATGGATAAATTGGGGCAAAGCCAATTGAAGAGGGAAATAGTGATAAAATAAAAGTGCTAATCCGAATCATGGAGAAATCGGAGCTAGGCCAATTGAAGTAGTAGCTCGCCCCGCCTTACCTCCGCTCCTGCGTTTGGATAATAATATAAGGCCACTTTTTTTTTAATCTTATAAGCTCACCCCTCTATTCTCTTAATTAACTTTTTTTTATATAATATTTATTTATCATTCATTTTTTTCGTATTCTTATTCGTATATATCTAATAAAAATGTATTTCCGCTTTATAATACTTTTGATCAAGGTAATTTAAAAACATATTGTCCAATTAGGATTATGACTTAATTTAATATTAAAAATTAGTCTAAAAATAATTTATTAGGCTTAGTTATTTTATTGAATGATGCTAATCCGGATTATGGAAAAATTTAGGCAAAGCCAATTGAAGTGACAGCCAGTGGTGGTGCAAATCATCAATAAAACTGATAAGAAAATGATTTAACCCTAATATCACCAATGCCATGGATCTTACCCTACACAAATTGCTGAGATGAAGGGTCATGATCATGGCTGCTATGAAAGCTCTACAGGTATTCATTTTCGATTTAAATAAAGATCCAACGCCACAACGCTTTGACGATTTTGTCAATAATGTCTGAAACTCCAAAGCTATCCGGCAGAGATGCGTAGTTGTTGGAGATAAGAGCTTTCATCTTCTTAACACCACCGGTATAGCTCCTGTAGAGTTTGTAGTGATACGATTTATTTTAGGAACAAATAATCTAGACCTCATAGTGCATATATTAACTTTATATATTATGATTTTCAAAGTTTATCATAGAATTGTTGATACTAATAGTAGTAAATGGATGGAAATGGCTTGGGAAACTATATTGGCACAAGCACCTGATCGCAAAAAAGTAATATATTCTCTAAGTTTGTGTGCAAAATCTGTTAAAATAACTATGACACTAACTTATGAACACTTTTTGATTCATAATATTAACCTATCGTATCATAATAAGGTGGTGATCATCATTTTTCACCAACGCTCTCCCTAAAAGCATAAGTTATTAATTCAGTAAAGGATTAAAGAATGGAATAAATCATTTACACTCCTTTCTAAATTTAATTAATTCCTCATATTGATTTCAAGTTTAATTAAATTATAACATAAGACACTTGCGAGGTTCATAACTAAAAGAGAGAGCTTATATAATAGAAATAATTTTGATGTTGTTGATGAGCGCTATACTGAGGTAATTTTTATTGCTATCAGGCAAAGGCAGAAGAACTATAAGTCAGGTGGGACGACATCTGTCAAAACGTCCTTTTAGCGTTATATATTTGTTAAAAAAACATACATCAAAATAATATGGTTTTAAATTAATTAAAACAAAGTCCTTTTGATAAATTTTATTAAAAAATGAAACATAAACCTAATCTAATTATCGCCTTCTTTATGTCTTTTTTTGTTACATGTTTTATGACAATGGTAGCCAATGGTCAAATCAAAAATATAATTTAGGAGAGTCACTCAGTTTACATAAGGTTGACCAATTTAAATTATACTTAAATATTTAAGTAGTTAAAATTATTGTTTCGGGCTTACAACAAAAATCAATAAAGAAATCTTCATCCTAAATATATAATACTATTAATTATGAATTGACAAAAATCCCAATAAAATCATCATTTTATTTACCGTTTTTTATTAAGAGATACATCTTTCTTTATTAATAACCTAAATCGCAGTAGGTAACAATTTTTTTAAAAGCGATAATTACTACATAGAGGTAATTTTGTTCGACGACGATAAACAAAATTTATGATTTCGGCCAGTGGTATGGGGGGCGTCCGCCACAACTGGCCTCACCTTACCTACGCCCTTAAATCCTGCTATCGTACTTGTTTCTCGTGATCAAATAAGTTATATTTATCATTTTTAGTCAATTAGCCGAACGACGATGCTCGACTATTTTTTTTAAACAATTATATATTTTCAAATTTTCTATATTACTTAGTTTGTTATATTTGAATGATTTAATAATGTAATGTTATTTGGAGGGCTATCAATTTTAGTAATAGCTAAATTGTCCATTTTTCCAAAAAAAATAAACAATGAAACACCAAACTTGTGTCTCGAAATCAAATAGATTAATTTAGTTAATTAAATTTCCAAATTTATGTCTCGAGATTAAATAAATCACGCGTTTGGAATATATAAATTAGTAGTTTGAATTCTAAGTGAATAAAAAAAATAAAAGTGATTTATGTGATTCTAAATATAAATATGGGATCTAATTGATAAAAAATAAAATTAATTTATGTGACGCAAAAATATAAGTTCGAATGTTGTGTGGACCTGTGTTATTTGCCTATTAAGAAAATTACATAGAATGCGTTAAAAACCCAACTTAATTTCACAATTACGACGCTATTTTCCTTTTTGTTAAAACATGTTGTGCTGTTTTCCTTCTTTTGATTTTATGTTTTTTTGTTTAAATTTTACAGTTCTGCAATAACCACATAGTATTGGAATCTGTTTGCCCCTTTTATTCGCCCTATTCTTTCATTATTCTACCGCAACCACACCCACAATAGCCGGCTCACCTTTTGCCGGGATCATCTACCGCCGCCGCTACTACCCCTAGAGCTCAATTAACGGCAAATCATCCTTCAAATTATTTAAATTATATTCTTTAAAATACAATTTTTTATTATTTTTGTCGATTTTCTGCCGCCGCTATTGCTCGGTTTTCTTTTTGATATTTCGTCCTAATTTTGATAGTTTTCTAATTATTTCGGAGTATGTTTAGTGTTTGGCTCATGATCAAGTTGTCGCTGCTTTGATGTTGTGCATCAATTAAAGTTGTCGTATTTATGTTGCAATTGTATGTATTTGCTATCATGATGCTATGAATTTGAGTATAATTAATAACAAGTTCTTGTTTGTTTAGTGGTTAAAAGTTTTATATGCCTTCATAACTATGTTATGAATTTCAATAAATATTAATTTTCTATTTTTTATTTGATTCTAACTGGATTATATGTAAAGTAATGACTGTGAGTAAACCGTTGGTAAACATATATTAAATTTAATTTTTAGCATATCCTTAGCAAGTCGTTGGTAAACTTAAAAATTGTGATAAATAAACTATATTTTTTTAAAATTTATAATAATTTATTATTAGTATATATCATTAGTATACTTATAATAAATTAATATTTATTACCGTTAATAAACCATTGATAAACTTAAACCGTACCATAGACACCTATTTTTCGGACGGGTAAAAAATGATAAGGGACTGAAGTGTCCAAAAGGATGATTTCTGGAGAAATTTATCCGGGCGACGAACTATTGATTTGCTTGCTGGAATCTAAGCGGGCTAAATCGGTGCATTGCGAACTTAATGGGTTATAATCTAATTAGCCGTGCATAGCCATAAAAAGTCCGAAGAAATTGTAGTTCAAGCTCACAAATTGGACTAATTGCAATATCTTAGAAGTGTATTGGCCAATTTACATGTTTTGCGGCCTAAAAATGACTATACTTAAATCCATACGGTCTTGGAGAACCTTTTAGACACTTGTGACACCAAAAATAGCTTTTAGACATGTTTTTTTATAGCCATTAAAATTCAATACGGGATTACTCCCCTGAAAGTGTTTTCTCATAATTCTAATTCCATAATTATTTATCTTAAAAGCTTTAATTAAAATTAACAATGGCATAAAAATAATTTGTCATTGATAAAACCCAGCGGGCGAATTTTCCATCTCCAAGGAAAACTACTCCGATCTCCTATCAGAAAAATCCCCAATTCACCTTTTAACCCTATAAACCCTAGGTCCTCCCCAACTTCTATAAATAGTGCTGCTAGTCAGCCTAGCTAAAGACCCGATTTTAAACCGAAAATTTTACAAATACCATAATTTTAGATTAAGAAAAAAAGTACAAAATCCCTATAAAAACACTGAGATTGTTGCCCCCTATTTCACACACACACACACACACACACATTAAATCTGGTCAATTTTAAGCCTTAGAATGATGATAGGGCGTTCTAATATATCAAGCACAAGCAAAAACGCGCATATTTCAAGCTGGATTCCATGCCCAACTCACCAGTAACGAGCCAAAGACTTAGAACGGTACTTATAAGAAATCTCAATTAAACCTCTATCACTTTTATGCCATATAATACCATGTTTAATTTGCATCTGCTTAATATTGTCAATTAGGATGCATATTAGTCTATTTTTATTAATTATTGCCATAATTGCTAAATTTACTGTTTTTGATAAAATTTCCATCTAAATTAGGCTGCCTTTATACTCTTTGTATGCTAATAATCCGGAATTCATATTGATTACGTCGCTTATAACGCATGCTAGGATGTTTGTTGAGCTATTTACCTTAAATTGTTCTTACTTAAATTGCCATGAAATTAGTTATTTAAGTGTCTTAATTTAGTATTGGACGTGTTAGATCAATCTCAGCACATGTTATTTGCATTCCTTGCGCAATTTTATGAGTTTTTGAGCGATTTTGCATGAAAACCCAAACTGAACCGAACCGGAAACAACCGAAACAAACTGTTGCTGCCTGCTCCCAACACCGGCGGCGCCGCCAGATTGAACCGGCGGCGCCGTCGATACAAGATGCCGGCACCGGCACTGTAACTAGTGATGTGCATTTGGTTTTTTAGTTCGGGTTGGAAGTGGAATTATTAAAACCGATCGGTTTTTTAGGAATTTTAAAACTTGTATGAACTTTGACTAAAAAATCGGTTCGGTTCAATTTGGTTTTACCAAAATAGGAAAATAATTATTTTTTCTTTAAATTTTACTCATAATAAATTGAAATTAAAATTAAATTAAAAAATTCAAATTCAAATCTAAGCCAATTGTAATGTTTTACACACAATAACACTTAAATATGAAAGAAAATAGTATTATTTTTTAAACATAATAGTAATATTTCTATTATAAATTTAATAAATTTTACACACAATAACACTTAACGTTTCGTAGCGGTTTAAACTTTTGGCTTAAATTTTTAATAAACTTTTGGCTTAAATCTGTAATACTCCCTCCGTCCCACTTTAGAAGTCCCATTTGACTTTACACACAGATTAAGAAAACATTAATTATTCTTGTCTTTTTATGTTTTTTCATGTTTTGCCCCTATTAATGATAGTGGAATTTTCCATAGAACTCTTTTAAGATAACTAAAATAAGGGTAAAATAGGGTATTCAATGGAAAAATATTCTAAAAATAGTAA
The DNA here is from genome assembly GCF_937616625.2 of Mercurialis annua. NCBI lineage: Eukaryota > Viridiplantae > Streptophyta > Magnoliopsida > Malpighiales > Euphorbiaceae > Mercurialis > Mercurialis annua. Next base: position 75,574,801 of record NC_065572.1, on the reverse strand, counting down.
TGAGACTTTTTAAATGGGACATCCCAAAATGGAATATGGGACTTCTTAAACGGGACGGAGGGAGCAAATTTTAAAAACTGAACCGAACCAAAATGTATAAAAAAATCTTAATTTTAAAACCGAATTGGCAATTTTTGATCCGGTTCCGTTCGGTTTTGCGCACCCCTAACTATAACCGGCGTCGTGTCCTTCACCTCCATGCTCTCCGGAATTAGTTCCTAAATCTTCCAAACTCCGATCCAGATTTCAATTAGATTTTCGGGCCGCTCAGGCTTGGAATTCGGCCCAATTTCAACCCTGATGTATGGTTTTAGTTGCATGACTTGTTTGTAATAGCTAATGAGCTCGTCCCTCTCTTTATTTTAGCCTCGAAGCCCAATTTGTAATCTTTCCAGTCAACCAGGTCTAGAAGCACATATCTAGCCAACCAGCAACTTCCAGACTCGATTGCGAGCCCATTCGAACTCAGAATTGACCCCAATTCAAATTAGCAGACTCATATCAACGAGATAGACGACTTCCGTGTTTTGTCCGAGAACCAATTCTGACCACACCGACGACCAAAACATATCAAGTGACAGACGTTCCGGTCTACGAGGTTTAAAAGTATTTCTAACCTCATATGTATATCAACTGCCATTGCGTATGCTTGTATTGTTTAAACGCTTTTCAAAAGCAATGATCCAATCCAGAGTTAATAGGCTAAAGAATTAATCACGTTAATTAGCTAAATCCTATGTTACACAGACTTGGATATGGGTGTCCAAAATGGGTAAGTATCAGCATATCTGACACGCTATTTTTCTTAATAGAAGATACGAGGACATGGATCCGATATAGGACTCGGGTACTTAGATACGAATACATATGTATAAACTAGACATGACATGAGTATTCAAATGTTAATCTAACAAAATAAAATAAAATAACTCAAATAAAAGTTTATAACAATAAATACAGTCTTCGCTCTTAAAAACTGAAACATGACACCAAGCACAATACATGATATGACAACTTTTCGTGAATTCTATCTCTTGAAGTGTCCACCTGTCAGTTAAAGAGTCGGACCCATATCATGTGTCGTGTCGGTGCCATGTCATGTCCGACACGGGTATGGCAGGACAAAATGAAGAGTCCGGGTAACATAGGCTAAATCAATCAAATACCAGCAAATCACCTAAAAATCTTAGGACTGTCACATAAAAGTAGCTAAAGGTTGTATAGGTCGTTCAAGATTCACCTAATAAAATCAATCAAACATAGAAAACCGATTTTCAGACTTTATGTATGTAATCAATCCAGACCAGCTGGTCCTACGTTATTTGTTAAAAACCTTCAAGGCTATATGAATGCATAGGAGTAATTTCTAAATGCGAGAATCGAGTCATATGACCGTCTTAAATTGGGTCCCTTTACTGTTTCCATCTGTATTTAAATTTCCACAATTTATATTGTGAACTGCATGAATGTCGAGACGAGATAAAACTAATACATCAAGTATAGCAAAAGTGACTGATTAGTCAAATTTAAGAGTTTCGATATAATGTCACAGATCCAAGTCTTTAGTCGGCGTAAGGTAATCTTATCCATAAGCGAGTAAGGTTATCGAGTCGATATGAAAGACATTCCTAGTTAAGATAGGTGGCGACCCCATATTTTCTTAATGTGTATTTTTGAAATATTTTACCGTTTTATGGGTTTTTATTGAAAAAAAAACCCATTATCTATTTGACTTCAACTTATGAATGTTTGGGCTGGTCAAAGCCCAAAAGAAGTGGGATAATCTATATATGAAAAATTATTACACGCAACCGTTGCGCCATGTCATTCGTGCAACAAACCAATGGTGCGTTAGCCATGTGGAAAAATTCATAATAAAAAAATTAAGTAATAAATGAAAGATTCCTATCGCAAATTCCCATTGGCTTGTTGTAATTATGACATGGCACAACCAATGCATGGGATAAACACTCTCTATATATTATATAATTGAGAGGACCAACGGAACTCTCTCATTAATTCTCACTAAATGAAGCATTATGGTGAGTTCCCACTTTTTTTAAACTATTTATTTTAGTTTATTTATTTTAATAATTTTTAATATCGTAAATATAAACTTAAATTATAAAAGCAGTAATTAGTTTTGAAAAGGAGACTATCACTTACCTGGAATTAAATCAAATCAATCCAATATTTTGATAACTACGTATGGTAATTAGAATTAACTAATTAAACTAATAGACTAACAGTGCATATGATTGTTTTTGATATAAACAGTTCTTAACGAAATTTTACGTGTTTCACTTTGTCAATTCTCATGTTAGTAACACTATTGTTTAATTCTTATGCGCTTATGTGGAAGATGAATATGTGATGAATCATGACTCCTACAATTCTTTGATCCTATCTCTATTGTCTTATTAAAATTTATAAATTTCATGTATAGTTTAGATGTTTTAATATATTTAAATATGCAAACTCTTATTAAAATATTAATTCACTACACACAATACAATTTTTTTCAACGAAACAGTAGAAATAATAAAAAAAAATAGAAAAAAGCTTATATATAAGATGTGATAAAATTGTGAGACAAAAATAATTTCTTTTTGCCAATCTAATAACTTGACAGATCAATTTATGAAATTTATTTGTATTTTATTTCTAAAATATTATTAATAATAAAATATTCTTATAAATTGATGTGTCAAGTTATTTTTATAATAAGCAAGCAATCAATTTGTTTATTTGTATCTTTTTTCTAAAAAGATAAGACAAACAAAATAATCTTTTTATATAAATAAAACTAATTAGTTTTATTTGTATAAATTATTTATTCATTAATTTTCAATTAATATGAGTTATTTATTTAATTTGTTTTATTATATGAATTATTCTTCTAAGATTCTTTAATTTTCATATTAATTTTTTACTATTTCTAAAATTATTATCAGAAGAATAATAAAGCTTAATTCATAAATTTTATGAGTTTTCAATTTATAAAATGTTTATTTTTTATTAAATTATTTCATCTGAAGATACTTAATTCAAGATTTATCTAATTATTACTATTAATTAATAAGAAATCGACTATATATATTTAAACTTATTAATTTTAAATCAAAATTTATAAAAAACAATTACAATTATAGTGCGAAATTGGTAGATAAAAATAAAAATGCAAAAATATATTATACATATTCAATACTTTAAAAACAATTTATTATTCAAATTATTAGAAATATTAATTTTTATTTTATTTTATTTCATTAATTCACAAATTTTGAGTTTTAGTATATTCCCATTATTTGTACTAATTTTTATTGATACAATAATTAGAAATATTAAATATTAATTTTATTTCGCGCAAGTGCGCGGGATTACGACTAGTTTACTATAAAACACCCGTATTCATACCAATTGTAACAATTAGCTTTGTCAACGTAGATCAAACATTTCGTAGCATAGATCAAACGGTCATAAGCGAGATCCGAAGATCCGAATTCTGTAGAAGTATCGGGTGGGTACCAATTGTATATCACTCGTTTGTCGCGGTTGTGCGCTCGATTCCTTCTCCGGCGTCACATTCTAAACACCGGGAAGATCGTCCGATAATAATTTATCAAGCTCAAACTATTTAATTTTAATCTTGATTGGAGGCATACAAAAATGGTGAACTCATCGGTGGTGAATACGTATCCACTGTCGAGCTACACATTCGGTACCAAAGAGCCCAAAATGGAGAAAGATACCTCTGTCGCTGATCGTCTCGCTCGTATGAAAGTCAAGTAAGCATGGCTTTCTCTCACTTTTGATTCTTTCTTGTGTTCAATTTTATTTTAACTGTTCAACAGTTGAAAACCCTAGAGAAACCTTTGTCCTCTTGTTTTAACTTCAATTGATTGCTTTGTTCATTTGGTTGGCGATTTAAAACCCTAGCTCGTTTTGTCTTTTAATTATTGTTATTTGCTGTTTCTGTGTTGCAGCTATATGAAAGAGGGGATGAGAACGAGCGTTGAAGCAATATTGCTGGTACATTTATCACAATTTTACTTGCTCATTATGTTATTGTTGTGGAATGTGAACAATTTTTTACATACAAGCCTGATATTCTCTTTTACTAGTAAATGCTAGCTCTTCACTAACTATTTGGTGGAGTTACTTTTCGGTAGCCTCACTCTAGATGGCTCTTTGTGTTATCAGTTCTTTACTTGTAATTTGTACATTTTATTTGATGCCAGTTGAATGTGCCTATCTCAAATTCCTAACTTCAATATCTTTTGATAATTCATCCAGTCCCGACAATTTTTTTTATCTATGAGAAGAATTTTCCACAATCCATAGACTTTACCTATTTGATCTTCCCTCTCTTTCATAATGGGGTCATTCATTTAAGATGGAAATCAATAAATGACTTTGGGTTATTAAGGGCTTGAATTGGATGGATCTGAAAATCAAGTTTTAGATGTACTTAATCTATGAATGATATTAGCTGCAATTGTGTTTGCAAGTTAATACTGAATTTAGGATTTTAATATTAGTAATAATTCTATTTACTTCTCCAGGGTATTGGATGTTGCTTCTGGGGATTGTTTCCCTTCTAGACTTTGGATTGTATTAGCAGGACTCAGAGTGTGCTTATGACCTCTGTTTTACTACTATTCTATACGTACTTTACATTTAGCAGCCTGCAGTATTGTTCAACTTGATTGCTGCATATATGGCTGGATCGACTGTATTAGTAATCGACTCTGAGATAGAATCAACTGGATAGGGACAATGTAGTTGGTTTATTAGTTTCTCATGGGCAGCTGTTCTCCACTTCTGTCAGTATCGCTTACGAAAGTGCTTAATTACATGCTGTACATAATCATCAATGAGGGGGTGGAATATCTGCTGCTAGTTGATTTTTCTGTTCTTTTTCATTTTTTTCGGTTTGCATATTTTTCTTTAAAAGATCTGAAGAGTATATTTTGCTTCTTTAGATAAGAAATTATGCTAAATGAGTAGAGCTCCTGCTAGATGAAATTACCTTCTAAGAAAAAAAATGATTTCTGGTTTTACTGCAAGAAGCTATCTGTCGAAACATTTTTAAGTCCAACAATACGTGTTACAAAAAATGCGGGTTCACTTAGTTGTCATTGTCAAAAATTGTTGATGAGAATCGAACTAACAGCTGATTAATTGCCTTCATCGCCTCGTATAACACTCCCAGTTCAATTTCTTTTGTTGTTTCGTTTGCTTTATTTTTGTCTATGTCATCCTTGGTGTCTAGAATAAGAAAAGGCATCAGGGAACATTATAACATTTAAAGGTGCAGAAGGGTATGTCTATCTCTTGGCTCAGCTTATAGTATGGCTTATTGCAGGTGCAAGAGCATAATCATCCTCACATACTTCTTCTGCAAATTGGAAACACATTCTGCAAACTGCCTGGCGGGCGTCTGAAGCCAGGAGAGAATGGTATTCTACCATTGTTCTTTATCTATTTTTTACTACCAAGTCTTCTCTGCTTGGATTGTGGTGCAATTATTCTTTTCTGCATCTATTCTTCAGGTTTTGCATGTTTATTCTAAACAGTGTTTTCATGTTAAACAGAAATTGAAGGTCTGAAAAGAAAACTAACAAGTAAGCTTGGCGCGAATTCACCTGCTTTGGTTCCAGACTGGCAGGTATAATTTCTTCATAAACTTTATTTGAATGTGATTTTTATGCGGACATCTTATAAACTCATATATATAGCAGTAAGCATATGAGAAGTATTTCTAGGGTTGAGTGGGCTAGATGAGATCAAAGAAACAGAAAAAAAATAGACATAGAACTTATGCATATTGCTGTATTGTTCACAAATGTTAATCATTATTACCAACCGCTGTTGATGGATCGTGGGTAGTTATTTTGTCCATTGGACTGTACAATAATTAGCATCCGAAGCTGCTTACTTTGAAAGTCGCCATTTTAATGATGAATGTTTTTATTGTGCATCTTCATGCAGATTGGTGAATGTGTGGCCATCTGGTGGAGGCCAAACTTTGAAACAATTATGTATCCATATTGCCCTCCCCACATAACAAAAGCTAAGGTTGCTAAATGAATATTCTCTTGCTGCTGTTTTATTTGGTATTCTTGATAGTTGATATGTTTTCCATATAGTTGTATGGTTTATACCTGTTTACTTCCCCCTTTTGGTAACACAGGAGTGCAAGAAGCTATACCTTGTTCATTTGTCTGAAAGAGAATACTTTGCAGTACCCAAAAATTTGAAACTTCTTGCTGTCCCATTGTTTGAACTCTACGATAATGTGCAGGTATGGTAATTCAGGATTTTCTTTTAAATATGGAATTTTATTTTCTGTTGGATTGTAGTTTCTTTGCATTCTTTATCTGTTATTCTGTTTATTTCTTTATTTTTTAATCTTAGTGCTTATGCACGCACAAGTGATCTGTTTTTGGAATGGAATCTTTCATCTGATCCAATCGCTGATAATTCAGTGCATCTGAAAGCTCATGTAACTGAATCAGTCACTTTGGTTTAAAGGATGTATTAGTTAGTTGTGTAGCATTGTATTAATATTCTGTTGCTTGATTGCAGAGATATGGGCCTGTTATATCAACTATTCCTCAACAGCTTTCTAGATTCCAGTTCAACATGATTACTGGATGAAGTTCACCTGGATTTCAAGACTTACATTTCTTTTAATGTGGTTCCCGTACTCCAAAAGGCTTCAGAGAATTTAACGAGGATGCGGTGCGGAGAGCTGATACTATCGTATTTCTTGACATAATTTATAAATTTGAGAGTTCTTAACTAACCTTTTTTAAGTTGGTCGACTCAAGTTCATAGTTGTGGTTGACTGTTACATGCTCCATCTCTTTATAATGGATCGTACTCAGACTTTTTCTGCATGTAATTTGTGTATTAGTGATAAATCACCAAATAGATCTGATCCGCTAAAGCCTGCAAACACCAATAAACGGAGGTCAGAAAGAACGCCGGAGGGGGGTCTCCGGGCGTTCGCTCCGACGCTCAAGTCAAACTTTGTAGTAGGGGAAAGAAGAAGAAGAGAAAGAATAATATTGAGTGAGTAGAAAGAAGTACCTTAGGGTTTCCTCATAGTGTGACTTATATAGACCATGTCTCGTGGTTCTTTTTCCCCTGTTAAGTAGGTCCGTGTTATATCCCGGTATTTTGTATCTCGGAATCTCGGTGTTACCCTATTAAGTAGGTCCCGCGTTATATCTCGGTATTTGCATCTCGGTATCTAGGTGCGAACGCCGGAGTCATGTTATCATCGTGGTGATGCTAGGTACAGTTTATTCATAGTTCGATATTAGTATCTCGGAATTAAGGATCTCTGTAAGGTACATGTTTTTGTATCTCGTCCAATGGTATCTCGGTTACCGATCTGGCATAGCTAAAGCTCGGTTAGTTGGACTTCGTGTCCTCTCATTTTGTCGAGGTTGCTTCGCCCCTGTGATCATATATTATCCATGTGTTATCACTAGTCCCCCTCCTGTGTATCGGACATTTATGTCCGTGTTGCCATGGTTAAGGTTATGCCAATATCTAAGCGTGGAGCCGATAGCTCGACGTTTAACATGCGTCTCGGTGTTGAGTTAGTAGCTTGGTGTGACGTTGTATCAAGGTGTTAAATAGGTAGCTCGGCGTTTCACTCGTGGTGGCGTTAAGCCCGTGTCTCATCATTTCTTTGTGTCTTGGCATTAAGTTTTGTAGCTCGGTGTCACGTTGTATCTCGGAATTACATCGTATCTCGGCATTAAACCGAAAGCTCGGTGTCACGTGGTATCTCAGCGTTAAGCCGGAAGCTCGGCGTCACAATGTATCTCGGCATCAAACTAGTAGCTCGGAGTTACACTGTATCTCGGCATTAGACCGATAGCTCGGCGTCACGTTGTATCTCTACGTTTAAGTCAGTATCTCAGAGTCACAATGTATCTCGGCATCAAACTAGTAGCTGGGAGTCACGTTATATCTCGGCGTTACACTGTATCTCGGCATTAAGATGGAAGTTCGGTTTTGTGTTGTATCTTAGCGTTACGTTGGTATCTCGGAGTTACACTGTATCTCAGCATTAAGCCGAAAGCTTGGCGTCACGTTGTATCTCCGAGTTAAGCCAGTGTCTCAGAGTCACGTTATATCTCGGAGTCACGTTATATCGCGGAGTTACGTTATATCTCGGCATTAAGATGGAAACTCGGTTTTGTGTCAGTAGCTCGGAGTTAAGCACATCTCTCAGCTTCAATCTTTAACAATGCTTCTTTCAAAATTCAAGGCTAACAATGTCTGGTTCCTCTGTTAATGATCAGTTTTTCTAGCTATAATGCCCCCTCTCCCTCGGTGATACAGCTGGGTTACTTTGTTTTTGCATTTTTGACAATTTTCTCTCGTTTTCTCGGAGTTGTGTTTGTTGGATTTAGTGACTTTTCATCTTGTCGAGGTTGCTTCGCCCCTATGATGATACGTTACCACTAGTCCCCCTCCTGTGTATCGGACATTTATGTCCGTGTTGATCTTATCTCGGCATTAGGGTGGTATCTAGTTCTCGGTGATGTAGTCGGTTTGCTGGTTTATTTTGCCCTTTTATTTGACTTTGTTCGTTTGTTCTAGCAATTTTGCTTGTTTGTTTAGCTTAGCCCGTGGATTGGCGCATAGCCCGTAGATTTGGCACATAGCCCGTGAATTTGGCACATAGCCCGTGGATGGCACATAGCCCGTAGATTTGGCACATAGCCCGCTGGTGGCACATAGCCCGTAGATTTGGCACATAGCCCGTAGATTTGGCACATAGCCCGCTGGTGGCACATAGCCCGTAGATTTGGCACATAGCCCGCTGGTGGCACATAGCCCGTGAAATATGGCACATAGGCCGTATATTGGCGCATAGCCCGCTGGTGGCACATAGCCCGTGGAATATGGCACATAGGCCGTATATTGGCACTAGCCCGTCGCCCGAGGTCTTGGTCTTATATCGATGCCGTACCCTTAGGTCTTGGTCTTACTCTTATGCCGTACCTTTATATCGGGGTCTTGATTTTATATAGATGTTACTTCGCCCCTATGATTACACATTGTAGAAGAGTTAAGTCGAAACAAATATTCATAACATTATTCTAACCATGTACCATTTAAATCAACTGTAGTTATAATTTTTGAACAATGTACTCGGAATTAATCAACATGGCAATTTCTATCGAGTCACTACATAATAAATTAAGCTCATCGTCTCGTCATATGTCACACGGCAAATTAAAATAGTCATGGCAAGAAACATTGATACAACATCTCAGTAGCAATTCATGCTTTTTGATCACTGAGATAGCTATAATGTGCAAAGTTTTAACATGTACACATATTGGCACTTTTCAAACCAACAATAAAATATTGTCAGTGTTGATGTTTCTTGCAAGATAATATTTATGAATTGATTAGGCAGAAAAATCACCAGGCACTGACTTTAGGAATATAACATTCAAAACATAGAAACATGTCACGTGGATCAATGTCATTTTCCAAAATAATCAAAAATATGGTAATCCAAAAATGCACAGCAGCTAGCCCAATTATCAAATTTAAATTGGCTTATTTCTAAACCGTATCCACATGCTCTCAAGTTCCTAAGAATTGGTCGCCTCCATTAATCTCAAAACATTAAATATAAACATGTTCACGTAGAATGGTCAGTGTTTACTCAATTGTTCACATGCTCATTCAGATAACGTACAAGTATTAGCGATACAACACAAATCGCATGTGTAAACATGTCGAATTGAAAAGGGTACTGATTATATAAATCACAGGACAAACCGCTAGTTCCAAAGCATGTAAATATGCAAATGTTTTTTCTAGAAATCAGAATGTATCACAGTTAAACCGTAACTAGGAATTCTTTGAAAATAATTCACTAGATTATTTGAAATATCAAGTGACTTGATAATTATATGCCGTGTAAAACGGATGGCAAGAAAACAAGTTGCGCTTTTCGCTCTTTAGGCACTTTTGCCGGTTTATTCATTTCTCAGCACCTTTGTTGTTCATGTATGCGCAAGAAATTGAATGTCTAGAATATCCAAGTGAATAATGGCGTATTCTCTAAATTTTCTTGTGATCTGTTTCTAATTTTTTTGAACTTGAATGCTAAATATTTCTTAACAGTAGCATGGAAAATCATAAATGCTCTAAAGTGGCATGACTAATTGAAAAGCACAGGTCATCAAAGTACTTTGTGGTTCAAAATAAAGGTAAAAGGCCATCTTTAACATTTAATTACAACTGATGCCTATAACTCATTAAATCTTTTTCTCCCAGTACCTCTTGAATACAACAAAGTCCAGAGAATTGTAGGATTAAATTAAACAATGTATCACATAGCATTTCAAAGGGAAACGTGTAAAACATTTCCAAAAATGCAAAAGCTCGACATATCAAATTAATGATTTAATGGATGGTGAAGTACCAAGTTAACCACAAGCCGGTCATGATACTATCAAACGTTTGCATGAGTAGTCAACTGTCCATGGATATCAAATTCAATACATGTATTACTGAGGTTTCAAAATCAAATTATAAATGAGAGCCAATTATATTCAACTGATCATCCCCTAGCAAGTGTGCATCAATAGAAAGAAAGGAGTGTCAACCTAACAAAAGATACCCAGGTCAAAATGAATGTACTGCCGGCCAAAGATATATTATTAACATTGCAAAACGCCCTCCATTTCTAAGAATTAGTTGCATCTGCCGATTTCCAAACAAACCGAATTGTTTTCACGACTTGTAAGCAAGCTCTCTAGATTTTTATATTGATATTCATGACCAAAGAGATTAAACCAGAACATGTCAAATGAAAACAGCAAAACTCAGCGAGACGTTGAATGCATTGAGTAGCTCAATTGATTACATGTTGTAAAACATACTTAAATTACTCTAGCATGTCAAACAGAAATCAAGGCACATGAACCAATAACTGAATGTACGAGCCAATGCTAGGATGATTCCTAAAATGATAAATTTATAGTTGTTACAAAGAGATTATTCAATCATTGCATGATCAAAGTCAAGATTAAAGCATTTCAGCAAAATTAGTTTCGAAAAATATTACTGAGACAACCAAACAATACTGACCTCTGAGGCTAACCAGTCATAGTCGTTTGTTCCGTATTCCATAATCAATTTGTTCAAGACAAGTGTTGCTTGTTAATCAAAAGAGATCCTAGCTCAGTCCTTGTCCTCAAAAGTTCTTCAAGCTTTCTTTAGTTCCATTTCCAGATTGTCCCCTTTCTAATACCATTATAGATTGAGTGAGATCAAAGATTAATGAGTCTGGTTCATTCGAGAACCTCAAACCCCTGTTCCATCAACTGGATTTCCACGCCCAAAGAGTTCAGTTCGGAGTCCTTCTCATCGGAGCTCAGATGCCACGACCTGAACCTGTTTTGAAATTCATTTTACTTGTTCTTGTTTTTATGGAGCTTGATTTTCCATCTCTCTTAGCAGAGTAGGTCTGGTAGTTGCTTAGATTCAGCAGTTGACGCTTATATGCTATACATCTTTGAAAGTTAACAAAACTGCCCAAAAAGCAAAAATATATACGGATAGCCATTAGCATGTATGAATCTGTATAACTGTTCGTAAGAATTTTCATTATCGCATCAAGTCAGCTAAGTGAAAATGACTATGCATGAGTTGACGAATTACGTTTACAGATTGAAACTGAGAGCATTACAATTCTTGTTGATCACCATTCAACTGTTGGACATGCACATATTATAATGGTTCAATCTAGCAATGGTCATGATATGCTCAACATGTATACCTCATGATGGCAGTGCAAGATGCTAGAATCTATTAGTTTGACTGAAATTGAATTGCGAAAGAAAAGATTGAACACTTATCTTTTGCGCTATTCTTGCTTGGCATGAGCTGTTTATTCCAGGTTCTCTTTATAGTGATTTGTAACTCAGGCGAAATTGTTTGAAGTGTTATACTTCAGTTTCCTGCTGGTAAGATATCATATGCTAGTTCAGTTCTCAATCTGTGTGTAGAGATCAGTGTAGTCCATGTCGCCATATCCATTATCTTCATCGGCTCAATTCCTCGCTTCTTATTTTGATTACCAAACACATGGTAAGATAATTAGTTGTTCACTTCACCTTTGTAATGTCTAGCAATCACACCCTTGGACCTAAATGTGTCCATTTGTCCTCCATCTCCTTGCACTGTTCTGAATATCTCAAGAGTTGCCTGAAGCTTTTTCTTTTAAGTTTTCAGCTATATGCCAAGTACACAGAGCAGTAACTTTGAGATAACTGCCGCCGTTCAAGGACTTCCAGGTGACCTAAGATCTTCTCGGTTTATCATCGAATTGCTCCGGTTCTCTGATTCTTGCATCAAGATCCTCGTACTCGATTGTTCTTTTTCTCTCTGGAACTCCGTAGGCATTGTGATGTTGATTGTAATATTCATTTTCTTTGAGACATTTCATCGAACAAGTGAACTGCACTATTTTGAATCTCACAAACATGTTGCAAGGTAAGGGAGGTTGCCATCTCCTCACCAATCTCCACACCAGATTCCTTTAGCTTTTCTAAATTTTACACAAGTGCCAATAGATTGCTAGAGTAGAAAACCCCAATCTTTGAAATACAGGTTGCTTGATCCCTCATGGTCGATCAACGGTGTCAAGTTCTTTAACATGTATCATCGAGCTCCAAGTTGGCTCTACTCAAGTTGAGCAAAACCCAACAGAATGTCGAAATCTTTCTCCTCGTTTATGCATTGAATCACGACTTTAGAAATTTACATCTTCGCACGCGATTATATCGGCGGGAGTTCCTTGTTTCGATTTACTGCTGGCGAAGATGTCACTAGCGAGGAAACAGGGCCTTCGTCTTTGTTTTCATGTCAAAAACCATAGATCCATTAGATATATATTTTTTATCCATAGTTCACGGAGAGAAAATGTTCAAGAAAAGAAGACTTAGCTTATTCGATGTTGAAGTTGAAATCAGAGACATGTTTTCATGTCAGGTAACACCCATTGTCGGACCTTCCCTTTTCTAGTGATACCCATTAAAGGCATTCTGGATATCTTTCTTTAGCACAGCAGATCTGGAAATCAGCACCAGCCAGGCCTTTGAGGTGCTCTTTTAGGATTCTTTCGGAACCATATTTTCTAACTTTCTTTGTGGCTGTTGTTTCGTCAACTGCTGTCACCGGAGGATGGTGGATTGAGACCGAGACGAGCATCTGCTCACCGACGATACCAGGATCAAAGGAGATCTCCGATGCATCATGTTTATCATTTTTCAGAAACAAGCTTGAATCATTCCTTCCATTTCAGTACATCTCTTAGCCGCGTAGATGTGTTTCTCAGTCGATGATCCGTTTCTCTTGACAGTAACCAAAAAAGGGAATCAAATCGATTTCCCACAGACGGCGCCAAGTGATAAATCACCAAATAGATCTGATCCGCTAAAGCCTGCAAACACCAATAAACGGAGGTCAGAAAGAACGCCGGAGGGGGGTCTCCGGGCGTTCGCTCCGACGCTCAAGTCAAACTTTGTAGTAGGGGAAAGAAGAAGAAGAGAAAGAATAATATTGAGTGAGTAGAAAGAAGTACCTTAGGGTTTCCTCATAGTGTGACTTATATAGACCATGTCTCGTGGTTCTTTTTCCCCTGTTAAGTAGGTCCGTGTTATATCCCGGTATTTTGTATCTCGGAATCTCGGTGTTACCCTATTAAGTAGGTCCCGCGTTATATCTCGGTATTTGCATCTCGGTATCTAGGTGCGAACGCCGGAGTCATGTTATCATCGTGGTGATGCTAGGTACAGTTTATTCATAGTTCGATATTAGTATCTCGGAATTAAGGATCTCTGTAAGGTACATGTTTTTGTATCTCGTCCAATGGTATCTCGGTTACCGATCTGGCATAGCTAAAGCTCGGTTAGTTGGACTTCGTGTCCTCTCATTTTGTGATAACACATGGATAATATATGATCACAGGGGCGAAGCAACCTCGACAAAATGAGAGGACACGAAGTCCAACTAACCGAGCTTTAGCTATGCCAGATCGGTAACCGAGATACCATTGGACGAGATACAAAAACATGTACCTTACAGAGATCCTTAATTCCGAGATACTAATATCGAACTATGAATAAACTGTACCTAGCATCACCACGATGATAACATGACTCCGGCGTTCGCACCTAGATACCGAGATGCAAATACCGAGATATAACGCGGGACCTACTTAATAGGGTAACACCGAGATTCCGAGATACAAAATACCGGGATATAACACGGACCTACTTAACAGGGGAAAAAGAACCACGAGACATGGTCTATATAAGTCACACTATGAGGAAACCCTAAGGTACTTCTTTCTACTCACTCAATATTATTCTTTCTCTTCTTCTTCTTTCCCCTACTACAAAGTTTGACTTGAGCGTCGGAGCGAACGCCCGGAGACCCCCCTCCGGCGTTCTTTCTGACCTCCGTTTATTGGTGTTTGCAGGCTTTAGCGGATCAGATCTATTTGGTGATTTATCACTTAGTTTAGGTTTTCTGTCCGTGAGATATGTGCCTTACAAATTATTTAGGATAATGTAGTTACAGCTCAGTGTGCTAGTGTAAGAATGTCCGCGTGCTGTCTGCATGATTTTGGCAGAAATGCTCTTGCAGAATTGGTGATGCTGAAATTGTATCAGACTATCAGTAGTAAAATGAAGTCAGAGGCTAGTTATGTCTGCCTACTATGTTTATTGTCTCTATCTTCTTATGCCCAGATGTTTCTTGTCAATTTGAGAAGTATCAATTTTGTTAGTGTACTGTTATGATTGTGGTCTTCAATTCTGCTTGCAGTTATGGAATTATGTCTCTCTATTACAGTTGAGCTTGAAATGGTCAGACCATACTTTTGGTAGGTTCATTCCCACCGTATTTGGTGGAGTTGCTCTGCCCATTCTAAGATAGATGGCTGGTGTAACCATGTTTTGCTTGAAAGTAAAAATGGTTAAGATATGCTTTCTAGTTAAATTCAACAGATTGGAAAAAAAATTATTTAGTTTCTTTTATCCTTTCTGCAGCTTTTCAAAATTAAGATTTCTCGCTATTCTTTTTGATAATGGTAGTTTGTGCAGAAGCAAGCCTTACTATAGCTAACTGTTAGGTAAATCTATTCGATCATACTTGGTAAATGCCGATCATACTCGGTAAATGCTGTTTATTGGTAAGCAGCCTAAAATACAATGCTGCTCCCTGTTTCTTTCCTTATTTTCTTCTCTTCCATCTTTCCTCGTGCACCTTGCGCCTCCTGCCACCGACACTCGGAGGCATAAATATTCGACAAGAGCACATATACTCCCGAGTCCTCTGTTTCCAATTCACAAACTCTCTTTATTGTCTTTTCTACCATATTCAAATTATTTGTTATGCTGCAACCTCCAAGCAAAGACCCCCAAATTGCAATATCAGGTTCAAAGGGCATATCTTTTAGTACAAGTAGGGCTTCTTCCAGCTGACCATTTCGACTAAGCAAGTCGATTAAACAAGCGAAATGTTCGATTTTAGGACTAATCTTATAGTCGTTCTCCATACTATAAAAAATTCTACGAGTTTCTTCCACCAATCCCCCATGGCTACAAGCAAATAAAGCACTAGTAAATGTGAAGTCATTCGGCTTCACACCGACCTTTTGTGCCGAAAAGAAAATCTTGACTGCATCTTCAGTTCTTCCATTAATGGCTAAACATCTGATCATAACATTCCAGCAAAAGATATCCTTATTTGGAATCTTGATAAACATTGCAAAACTTGTATTAACATCTCCGCATTGAGCATACATTTCTATAAGGGCAGTCCCTACCATGACTTCCATTTCAGAAAAGTCTCCAAGTAGACAGTGTACGTATTTTCCATACTCTAGGTCACCCAAGTTCGAACAAGCTGACAAAACAGAAACAAAAGTATACCCATCAGGAATCACTCCTTCTGATTGCATTTGGACAAAAAGATCCAAGGTTTCTCTAAATTTCCCATGTTTAGTGTAACATGAAATCATTGAATTCCATGAAACCACATTCCTCTGTGGCATTCTCTCAAAAAATCCTCTCGCTGCTTCAAGGTTACTAGCATCTTTATATAACTCAATCATCAAAGTCCATGAAATAACACTCTTCTCCGGCATCAACTCGAACATTCTTCTTGCATTTTCCACCTCTCCAGCTTTGACATAACCTGAAATCATAGAATTCCAAGAAACAACATCCCTTTGCGGCATAGTTTCAAACAATTTCCTCGCGCACCCGACTTCACCAAAGCTGACATACTCATAGATCATCATGTTCCATACTTCTACTGGTCTCTCGAACATATCATCGAAAACCCTGCGAGCATCACTTAACTTGTGATTTCCAGCACCACCAATGTCAACAAAACCCGGTCTTTTTATATACATATTAAAAAGAGCATGAGAAACTGCAAAACTGGATTCAAAACCAGACTTTATAATCTGACAGTGGACTCTTTTCCCTTTACTATAACGCCTCAGTTGGCAACACGAATTTAACACATAGGGGTACGTGTAGTTATTTGGTTTCAACTCTCTCTGAGACATTTCATCAAACATTGATATGCATTTCTCAGAAGGACCATTAAACGAGTAGCCTCTAATCATGATGTTCCATAACATGGTTTCTGAGTTAAAATAATGATCACCCATTTGGGACAAAATGATATTAGAATAATCCATGGAGCCAAACTCGGTGCTTCTGCGAAGAAACTTGGAAAATAATTGGAGTTCTTGTGTTAGAGAAGCTGTAAAGATTAAGGCATGGATTTGCTTCAGATGCTGGAATGTACATTTTGGCAATATGTATGAGATTTCTAGTAGAATGTTACGAGGCATATATATATAGATGTGTAATAATTAATGGATTTTTGAATTGTTTATTACATTCAACAACAAAGCTAAAACTTTTGATTCATGGTAGAGAACAACATGATCGTCCCTGCTCAATTGTTGAGTTGGTTGTTGATGGGCCAGTCATTAATTTCTTGAGCCGTTACAACTCATCCTAATCCTAAGCTAGGAATTGACATGGGCCATTATCATCAAACTGTTTCAAGTTCAATCTTCAAAGAGCATCTTTAAGTTTGGCTTTGACTTGTGCAATAAGCAAAGGGTCAGCCCAATTTGTATCTTGAGGTTCAATAAACTTTTAACTTTTTTTATTCAATTAGATCCAAAGTTCTCTAATTTAGGTCAAGTACCCAAAAGTATAACTTATTTGATCCTGAGACAAATTTTAAAATATAATTGACTGAGAAGTTACACTTGACTTATTTTAAGGGACGAGCAAAAACCGATCCGGAACGAAAAATTGAACCGAACTAAAGTTTGTTGTCTGCTTCGGTTGTTCGGTGAAAACGGTTTGGTCAGATGGGTAATTTAGAAAAGTTTGAAGCTCGGTTAACGGTTTGTTTCAGGGGTTTGTAAAACAAACAAAAAACGACTGAACCAAACTTATCAAGATTAATAAGGGTTTTTTTGATTTTAGATATAAATTTTGGAGTTTTTTTTATTATTTTGCCTAAAATTTTAAGATTTTTATTAAATTTTGGAAAGAAGTCCAAACCGAATCAACTAAAAATATTGTTCAAAAAATATTTCGGTGTTTGATTAAAGAAAACTACAGTTCGATCATCCGTTCAGAAAATTTCGGCACCGTCGGTCGATTCCAAACCGAACCGACCGATGCTCATCCCTACTTATTTGACTCAGAAACATAAATTCTGAGATCTATCTAATTGATTAAAAAAGTTAATTGTAAGTTATTTGACTTTAAAATATAAGTTCGAAAACCGATTTGACTTTTTTCTGCTTGAGCCTACATACTAAAATTATGATCGAGTAATAAAATTACGCTTCTGAAAATGGGGTTTTTTCCCATAAAATTGCCCCCTAAATATATAATTATCAAATGATGCCCCATCATTGAATCCGCAAGTATGACTTGCGGATTCATTATGAATCCGCAAGTCATACTTGCGGATTCAATGGCTATCCCTTAATCACCTTGTTAAGGGTGATTAAGGGATGGTTACCAATTATTGGGAGACAACTTTTATCTCCCAATGATTGGTGTAATCATTAGGTTAATGATTGGGTATTCAATGCCCAATCATTAACCTATATTATTAAAAAAAAATTAATTTTAATAAAAATCTATTTTAATATATATCTAATAATTGAAAATTTAAAAAAATATTAAAATTAAATATAAATTTTAATATTTATAATAAATCAAAAAAAACAATATATTTTAAAATTGTAAAATTTGTCAATTTTACCCTATTTTGCATTTTTATGTTTCAATTGTATCCTGAAATATTAAATTGACGTTTTTTTCATTTGGAAAATTTTTAAAAACATTCTCCACGTCTAGCATATATTAATTGTATGTTTTTCAAAATTTATTTAAAGGTGAGGGGTTTTTAAGTGATTTGGCCTTTTAAAATTGTTTACAATTTTGGTACAAAATACAACAAAACTAATCACGAAATCGGGCCGATTTTGAACCACCGTGATATTCTGCTCCACGGGGGGAGTACAGAATTTTCCCATCATACCATATCTGAAACGATATATTGTGTCGACTACAAATTTCGTTAAAAAAAATTAAAATCTCTATTTTTAGTATTTGTGCACAAATTATAGCAATTTCAAATGCATATCATTTTTAACGACATTTTACTTACAATAAATAATTATAACAATTATGAATTTCTAGCATTTTACTAAAAACATATAATTAACTTCAATTTTAACAATTACAGTTCTCTAACATTTTTTAAAAGTTAAATAAAATAAAAAAATTTATAACATTCTCCTAAATTTGACTAATCCCTAACATTTTAATAAATACTATTAATTTTTATAATTATACTAAATTCTTTAATTTATTACATTTTTCTAAATTATAATAGGTTTAAAAAAACTTATCAGCAATTTTTATTTAATATCAATTTTAACAATTATAATACCTACCATTTTACCAACATTAAATAATAAATCAGTATAGTATAAAAATAAGCGTTGGTACAAACATTGATTTATTTCAAATCTTAAAATAATATTATTTTTTTGATTTATTACAAATATCAAAATTTATATTTAATTTTAATATTTTTTTAATTGTTAATTATTAGATATATATTAATGTGGAATTTTATTAATTTTTTTTTAAAAAGTTTAGGTTAATGATTGGGCATTGAATGCCCAATCATCAATCTAATGATTACACCAATCATTGGGAGACAAAAATTGTCTCCCAATGATTGGTAACCATCCCTTAATCACCCTTAACAAGGTGATTAAGGGATAGCTATTGAATCCGCAAGTATGACTTGCGGATTCATTATGAATCCGCAAGTCATACTTGCGGATTCAATGATGGGGCACCATTTGGGAATTATATATTTAGGGGGCAATTAAATGGGAAAAAACCCTCTGAAAATGCTACTCAAATTAATTCTCCTTTATTTGATAGTTGAATGATTTGGTATATAGTGAAGCGTGTTTATACAAAGATTCTTCTTACTCCAACCAAACCAAAAAATAATTGTTTTAGGTATTAGTTCGAATGATGCGGATTAATTGCGTACACTATTTTTTCTCATACGTAAGAAAGAAATACATTCGAAGGCTTAGCCGAATATAAAAATTGTAAGAATCAAAACTCAAAAGCATCCAATGTAAAACTCATTCTTATTAAATTGCAAGTATCAAGAATTAATACCATGCTTACGATTATTACTTAAATATTTTTCTCGTTTGGTAATCTCTACTTAACTAGTCTTCTTTCTTATAAATATCAAGAGGAATTAAAAATATTTAGAAGAATCATTGTTTAGAAATCAAATAGCATTATAACACGTAACACAATTCTATTGAGCAGACGGCATGACATATGATAATATAGTGAAGCATCACCCTCAACACTAATCTCCATTATTCTTGGTTAATTATTCTCATTAAGTTTAATTATTGATTTAAGATTAAACAAGTCTTGTCCTATGGAAAGGGAGCATGCAAAAGTTCACTCTAAAAGAAAATTAGCCAGCTAATGATATTATGTATCGAATTAATGGAATATCAATCGTTTCAATTAAAGATCCATAAGCTATTTTAAAGTCTAACTTAAGCTTCGATTAGGAAAAATAAAATAGTGAGAGAGAGTTTTATTTTTAATTAATAATCTTACACAGGAATTAGTCATCATAAGTTGCCTAATAAATTGCTACAAGCAGGCCATAAAGAAATAATTAAAGTTAAATTTTGATGATTTACATTGGCAAAATTTGATAAATGGTAAAATTAATGTGTATACCTTTATGATTCCTGTTTTGTTTTTCTATATGACGTGTGGCAAAGTTGTCGTTCTTAATTTAAAACATCTAAATAGTTGTCGGTTTTTCAACTGCATTGTAGTAACTAGTAGTAAGTTAGTAACACTGATAAACTGCACTTGTACTAAAACATGTCTAAATTTTACGAATTACTGTATTTTACATTTAGTTTGTGATAAAATTTAGTAGTATTCAATTAGCACCTAATTTGGTCTTAACCAACAAGAATCAATTAATTAGCACTATATTCATTTAATTAGTAGAAATACGCTTATATGCTCAAGGTTTTAAATTTATAAATGAGTAACATATAATACTGTTGCTTTAACCAGTGTAACTTAAGATGACATGATAGGAATTCAAATGACATAACCGTTATTTATTATTCTAACAACTACAAGTATTAATCTGGTAATCCCAAAATTCAAACTAAATTAATGTCAAATCTACTCCTAAATTAAGATTCATCTAAATTAAGATTCAATTGGGAAATTTAAAATAAAAAGCTGAATTTTATTTTTGGTTAATTATATAAGCAGAATAAATCTAATTATTTATAAGAAACTCTAATAAAAAAAATTATTTACAGTGAGAGTTAGTCTCTTATTAAATAGATAAATAAAAACTAAAGATAAACAATAATTTATTCTTAAAATGAAATTTTCAGTTGAGTCCATTAGGTTTTTTTTAGCCGGTGCAAATAGCAGGTAAACCTTAAACACAATAAAACAAAACAAAACAATTTTGAATTATCAAAAATTAAAGATTAATAGCTAATAATCACCCATCCCCCTCAACCTTTACTCTAAACTTCTCTGAACCCCCTATACTTTAAAAAACTTCTCTAAACCTCCCGGATTTTATGGCAACGCTCATTTACGCTACTTATGGACGAAATTACCATTACAAAAAAATTTGGCGTCTTCTCAGTTCGTCTAAGAAGATAGAGTTCGTCTTCTCAGACGAACTGAGAAGACTGAGTTCGTCTGAGAAGACAAACCTTGTCTTTTCAGACGAACTGAAAAGACAAACTCAGTCTTCTCACTTCGTCTGAGTAGACTGAGATCTGTTCTTGAAAACAGATGGTCGCCGGAGGGACCACCGGCGGCGGGCGGCAGGCAGCAAGCGGCGGGCGGATCTGAAAAGACGGACAATGGTGAGCGGCGGCGGTTGGATGGTTGATTAAATTTTGTTTGGTTAGATTTTGGTTTGGTTGGATTAAATGTGGTTGAATTTTGGTTTGATTGGCTTATTTCAAGGATATTTTGGGCCTTTTAATTTTTTTGAATTTTTTATGACATGTTAAATGACGTGGCGCCGCCAGCCGCCATTTTTTTTTAAAAGGTAGTTTCGTTCATAAAGATCGTAGGTGGAACCGCCATAATGTGGGGGGTGGGGGGGGGTGTGGTTTAGAGAAACTTTTAAAAGTATAGAGAATTTAGAGGAGTTTAGGGTTATGTGGGTGATTATTAGCAAGATTAATATAGTAATTGTGTCACTTCAGTTTTAAACACAAATTAAAATACTAGTTGGTTACATCATTTACTAATTATATGCTAAACTGTTTAGGTGACAAGTGGAATATACATTGTATATCATATAAGTTTTGTATTTCTTT
This sequence comes from Mercurialis annua, assembly GCF_937616625.2. Classification (NCBI taxonomy): domain Eukaryota; kingdom Viridiplantae; phylum Streptophyta; class Magnoliopsida; order Malpighiales; family Euphorbiaceae; genus Mercurialis; species Mercurialis annua. The sequence goes on along the minus strand of NC_065572.1, from coordinate 75,552,750 downwards.
TTAAATACTACTAAAGATTCTCTTTTGATGACATAAAATTATGATGAAATTAAGTTACATATCTCATTCAATGTGTCAACCCTTTCCAATTAGGCACGTGGAATTTAAAATCGAAAACTAACTAAATTTTGTATAAAAGATTTCAAGTAGTGGTAGGTAAGACATATTTTTGTTATGGACAGAAGACATAATTTTTATTTTCGTAAAAATAATACTCAAACTCTTAATTTAATTTTGGGCACAATTAATTTTTTTAATTTTATAACGGAACAATTAAATCTTTTAAATTTTTAAAATTGTACAAATAAACTCTTTCTTTAAATATTGAAAGCTAAATTGCTTATATAGCAGTTGGTACAATCAAATTTATTAGAAAAAAATAATTAAAAAATGACTTTAATATTTACAATATCTCTCAAATCAATCTTTTACGTGTCTTTTATTGATAGAATCTTTAAATTAGAGATTCAATTAACACCTTTTTATTATTTTAATTTAGAAAAAAACTTCTTCGGAAACTTTAGTGTTGTCTGCCATAGGGACCCTCAAATGAAACCTTCTTTGTCTATTTCGTCTCAAACGAAACAGCTCATATGAGATAAAACTTTGCGTTTGAGCTTTGACTCGGACGCAAATTTACGTTTTAGACAAATTGAGCTGAGAAGTAGATATTCGTCTCATACACAAATATGTGAACTGGGACGGGAGCTTTTTGTTTAAACTTAGTCTCAAACAAGGCGGTGGGTAAGGTTAGCGGTGGTTGAAGGCAGAGGCGGTGGTTATGGGGTCTATGGAAGTAGGTGGAGAGAGGAGAGAAATGAGAAAGATGAAGAAAAAAATTCCGCGAATCGGAAAAAAGCGGAAAGATGAATAAACATCAATATTTAGGGGAAGTGACATTAAATAGGTGAATGAAAGAATTTCGCTCGCCGAATGTTGGTTTTTTCTTTTTGAATATTTTAATTTTAAATATTATTTAATTATTAATTTTAAATATTATCTAAAAGTGTTAAAAAAATTATAAATATAAAATTTATAAAGATTTAAATATTAAGGCTATTTTTAATTATTGTTTTTTTATAAGATTATGAGAGAGATATAAGCAATTAATGATTGTTTATAACTGTGGTGAACAGAAAGGTTTAATCGTGCTATTTTTTTCTTGAAGAGACAAACATTAAAGCAATTACAAGGATTTTTTTTTCCTTTTCCTTTTTTATGCTATTTTTCCTTTTCCCTTTTATGCCACTTTTCAAGGACAAATAGGATTTTTGAGTTTGACATAAACAACATGAAATCTTGTAGAAGGTTCTTAAGAAATATATTCATTCTCGGAAGAAGCTGTGCCTCAATAATTTAGAAAATGTTATTGGAAATTAATTGTTAATGAATGAGTAAAGTATATACAATCTCAATCTGTCACGATGGATATTAAAGGGTAAGTTGGACATTTTCAATTGTAAGTTTCATGAACTAACATAAGGTCAAACTATATAGAATGATTAACAAATAATTGGGACTTATACATCTCACTAAGGACTTGCATTCTTTTGATTTATATATTTTTGTGTTTTTATCTCCACTATTTATTCCTTTATGATTTCTCTTTTATTTATATATCTTATATATCAATAATGCAATCCAACAAATACATCAGATGTTTATAAATCACAAACAATTGTTTGATCAAATTTTAAAAGTTGGTAATTAGTTTTTCTTGAACGAGCTAGAAGTTAATTTTTTTTTTTCAATTGAACATACATGCGTGTGTCGTCCGGCCAGCCGATCCGATCCAGGTCATGACATTTATTACATTGTTTGTTCTTTGAAATTTAACGTTTTATTTTTAGTCAACACAATCCCATGATTTTTGCCACAATCATCTTCCTCATTCGATTAAAAACACACTTTTATACAACAAAAATAAAAGTTCTTTTCTAAATTGTTTCGAGCAATGCAAAAAGGTGTAACTGAACAATTTTCAACGTGCACTGTTAATCGTAATTGTTCAGCTGTTTTCTTGGGGACGCCGTAATTGCTAGTTTGATTGGCACCGTTCTATCAATGTCGCGAAACGTTTTAAAAAAAAGCGATATAGTCCGCAACTCAACCAGAAACGTATTTAATAATTTTATTCCATTTTATAGACTGTTCAACATGATTTATAGTTAAAATATACTGCAAATCAAATATGATAGACTTGCAAATAAATAAATAAATTTAAATTGAATAATATAGATTTCTTTAACTATTGATAGCACAATGCAAAAAAAAAAAACTGCAAACCACTCAAAAGCTCACTTTAATAAAGAGCGAGCTCTAATTATCTAGCATAAGCCATATGTCGAGATAAGCATGTTCGTCGAAATAAATTGCATTGAAATGATATGAAGCCGATATAAGATATAGCATAGAAGTCTTATTTAGACCATGAAACTCACTCCATGACAAGTAAGCCGACCGAGACATATCTCGCTCGGACAATGAAATACATTGAAAAAATCTCTGATACATAAATATCTACTTCGCCTCAAACATTTGATACACTTTGTCCAAAAACATAACTAAATTATATTCATCAATTAGTATAGAGATCGGTGAAAAACATTACAAACTTTCTATATATATTCAAGCTCTTAAAGTCAAACTCTATACACTGCTTTTTTACGCTGATATTCTAATTTTTTTTCTCTACTATATATATTGACTTGCTCGTCAGAATGAATGTTCAGAAACTTTTTCGAACATTCTTCTGATTCGTTTTGCGTCATTAAATTCCAACGTTTACCCGCTTCGTGATTCATGAGGCTGACTTCCGGCTATTTGAGCTTGTACATATCACTCCGTAATTTATCGTGATTCATGAGGCTGACTTCCGGCCATTTGAGCTTGTACATCACTCCGTAATTTATGAGAGAGAGAGAGAGAGAGAGAGAGAGAGAGAGAGAGAGAGAGAGAGAGAGAGAGAGAGAGAGAGAGAGAGAGAGAGAGAGAGAATCTTAATTAAATGTATTATTGGTTTGCTAAGGTGTACATATATGTATATGTAGACAAGTTCATATGCTTTAATTTTTTTTTGAATTCATCGGATCTCATTAAATTGAATATGAAACAGTTACATTTGTAAGAAATTCGGAATAATTTGAAAACTAAATCCGATGACTTGATATGGAACAGACAACATGCTGTTTGATTCGCAGACCTTACTTACGAAAATAAAAATAAATTACTAACTGTTTCGCGAATTAAGTGCAGTCTTCAATCACTCTTCGTTCAAACTTCTCAAAACACCTGCAAACTCATAGCATCTGATTCAATTGACACTTGATATAACTCCTTCTAAAAAAGAGACAACAACTCCTTCTATAAAGGAGACAACAAACCTTTCACAGAAAAAGGACAACAAACCTTTCACAAAGAAAGGACAAAATAAAACATTCATAAAAAAGACAAAAAATACAAAATAAATAAAGCTAGTATAGCTCATAGACGAATCCATTTTGTTACTGAAAGATCTTCAATCTATCGTCGCTTCTTGATAATTGAATTGCGTTTCGTGATGAATTTTAATCCGTCAGAAAAATAAAAAAGAATTAGCTATTTATTATATTTTATGAAATTAAAAGAACATAAATAAAAGGGGTGGATACTGTCAATAGAAAAATTAAGCCATTGACGGTTGTCGAAGAAAAAATAAGAAAAAAGCTCTAGGCGGCTAGAATTTGTTAAAGAGAAAAGAGAAATATGCTTTAATTAATAGTTTTATATAGTTAGTCTACAGAATTTTTAAAAGGTAGGCTAAAACTAATCCGTTTGCTTTAAATACTGAAGCCATTATAGTGAGCTGTTCATTCAGCAGTAGCCATAAATAAGTTGTTTTACCGATCATCTCTCTGAAAGAGACGATCAATCGTGTACCATTGTCGGTTAATGGGTTGCAAATCTTCCGATAAGCCAAAGCATACGAAGGGCTTGTGGTCACCGGAAGAAGATCGAAAGCTCAAAGCCTATGTCCTCAAATATGGTCATAGCTGTTGGACCTCCGTCCCCATTAACGCCGGTCAGTTTTCATTTTGTCTTGCTTCAACCCTAGCTAGTAAATAAATGCAGGCATTGCAACATAATTATCTTTATTTTGTTTTTGCATAGCGTAATTACTTTAATTAGTTACTATGATCGTTCATCTTAAGAAACAAATTCAGATAATTAATCTGGCATTTTTAAGAATTTCTTGAGGTTGATCAGGATAAATGATCTTCATTAGCATTGCTATACACTTTTTTTTTTAATTCTATTACATAAAGTCATACTTTGGCCAGAAGAATTTTAAGAGTAATTAATTATAAGCACGTCATTTTGAAATGGATATGTAAATATATAATGACCGACACTGTTTTATAGGTATTTTTCTACAAATTATTCTATAAATTTTTTTGGTCAATTTATAACTTATAAGAACGTCATTAAAATCATAGAAATATGGTCTTCCAAGTTGAATATTATTTTTGGTGTATATTATACATCAAGTTGAATAATAGGAAAATAATGTAAATTTAAATACTTATCATATGTCAGTGTTTTTAATAAACTTTTAAGGCACAATGGACTAGAATACCCATGAATAGTTGAATTGTTCTTCTCTTACTTTTTTTTATTATTGGATTACTTGTATATAAAAGGCTTAATTTCTTAAAAAAATATTTTTTTTCGTTTATACCCCGACCTTGTAAAAACACCATTTGTACCCAATTTTGAGTTTTTATGTTTCATTTCTACCCAAAAGCATTAAATTGTACTCTTTTCATTTGAAAAAAAGTTTAAAACAATCCTTTATTTTTAACTTATATACTAATTAAATATTAATGTTACTAATAGAACAAAAATACCATCTTCTTCAAAAAAATTAAAAATATAATAATTTTTTTAATTTTTTTAAAAGTATTTCTGAATTTTTTTAATTTTTTTAATTTTTTTAAAAAATATTTCCGACAAAAAATTAAAAATAACAATAATTTTTTTTAACTTTTTTATTATTTTATAAAATTAAAAAAATTAATTAATTATTTGGATGTATTTGATTATTTTTTAAGTTTAAGGATTTATTTGTATTTTTTAAAATTAAAAAAAGTATGTTTTAAACTCTTTTCCAAATGAAAAGAGTACAATTTAATGCTTTTGGGTAGGGATGAAACATAAAAACCCAAAATTGGGTACAAATGGTGTTTTTACAAGGTCAGGGTATAAACGAAAAAAAAGTACAAGGTGGTGGTGTTTTAAGGAATTAAGCCTATATAAAATCCCAATTTTAATGTTTTTTGTAATTTAAGCATATTATCTAAAATTCAGTTTAAAATATCAACCTTTCACTTTTGGAATAAAAAAAAAACTTAATATATTTTTGATATTTTACTCCTCAAATATGTTATCCAATGTCGTTCTAGTCATTCAAAATAGTAAAAAATACACCGTCTTTTGCGAAAATAACGCCTAGAATGGCACTGATTATAGGATGAAAAGTTTGTAAAGGTTGATATGCCGCATATTGAATAATGTGGTTAAATCGTAAAAAACACGAAATGTGGAGAAAAATTATATACAAAAAACCTTTTATTATAATAAGTTCTTATTAGCTATAAAATTGATGAATGCAGGGTTGCATAGAAACGGGAAGAGTTGCAGATTAAGGTGGATAAATTACTTAAGACCAGGTTTAAAACGAGGAATGTTTTCCCTTCAGGAAGAACAAAAAATCCTCAACCTCCATGGCTTGTTAGGCAACAAGTGAGCATGCATCAATTATTTTCTCTAGGCAAATGAATAAATATATTCACAAATGTTTTTCAATAGTTTGGTATAACAATTCAACATTTTGAGTCAATTATATTTATATCTAGAAACAGAAAAATTCTTAAGTAAAAGTGATCTGATTCTAATTGATAAAATAAGATACAATTTAGTATTTTAAGTAATTTTATGATAAATTAGTCCATTTTTCTATAAAGTTAGATAAATAATTTCTTATTTTTTTATGATTTTTCTCTAATTATAGACTAATTCACTATATAAATAAGTTGAAGAACCACATTTTATTTTATTTTTATCGGTTTAATTCTTTATCTTTTATTTGTTGCCTGTTAGTATAAATTATTTAATTTTTTATTCAAAATATATGTGACAAATATACTATAATTTTGCAAATATAAATTCATTTTTTCTTTTATTTATTGATTCAGTCAATGCACCCCAGCCTTAATTAATTACAACTACAAAAGATATGGATGGTCACTCTAAAATTAGGGTACCCCACTCCCCGCATCCTTTAAATGAAAAAGAAGATGAGTATTAGGTGAAAATTGTACCCATAAAGAAAAAATATTGTCAATAATTAACTCACATAAAAGTTGATCTTTTTTTAGATAAAACTCCAATTATAATTTTATTATTTCTAGTTAGAATCTGGCGTGCAAAACGTCTATTAACTATGTTAAATAATATACCAAAAAATTTCGCAAAAAAAAGGTGAAATTTAAAGTATAAGGTAAAAGTACCAATTTTTCAAACAAATAATGCTACCCTTTTATTTTGAAAAAACTTAAAAGTAATAAAATATTATCAAACCTAATTTGATTTTAGTACATTAAAGTAATGATATTAGTGATTGTATTTGGAATTGAGCAGATGGTCTCAAATAGCACAGCATTTGGCTGGGAGAACAGACAATGAGATAAAGAACTACTGGCATTCATATCTGAAGAAAAAGAAAGCAACTTCAGACAATACAAACACTAATAATATTGACTCCTCAGCTTCTCCTTCACCAACAATCCAAACTCCAAGTTTTGATTCATTTCTCAACGTCCAAAAATCGCCAACTCGTTCGGATCAATCCTCTGACTCTCCTAATAATAGACCAACCTCATTTCCTAAGATTATGTTTGCAGAATGGCTTTCGCTCGGTAGCTTTTCGAATTCGAAAGCTTGCAGCATTGATTATGATCCCTGTCGCTTCCAGGAAAGTTTGATGCAAAGCTATACATCGAATGATCAATCGTTTTATAATAATTCGCGGAGGGATGGGTCAGAATCAATCGCTACTGATGATCATATGTTCAATTCGCAGTTCAAATTCGAATTTCAGACTTCAGGAAATGAATTGGTTGACTTCAGCTGTGGAGATGATATAATATATATATAGCAACTTCAATAAATATGAAAAACGATGCCTTGTACATACGAGGGAATATATACATTTCAATAACTCCTCCAAGGATGATTATTTTTAATGGATAAATTACATTAGTGGTGTCTTCATTTTTCCGATCTTCTCTTTTGATGTCTAAATTTTATTTATTTTAAATTAGTATTTCAACTTTCTCAAAGTGTATCTATTTTCCGACCACTAGACTACTAAAAAGGCCGGAAACGATTTTTAAATTTGCTTGACATGGTTTGATATTTTAATTTTATAAATATAAGTGTTTCAAGTGCACACACAATTATTTTATATTATTAATAAGACGTATAGATTTGAGTAAAAGAAGACTTTTTGTATATATTTTAGCAATACTAGTGAACGAAAATGATTAAAAAACACTTGTTTGATACAATTTAAAAAATCGAAACATTAACATAAAAAGTGAAAGTTCAAAATCGAAATAAAAAAATTGAAAAAGTTGAGATACCGTTGATATAATTTTTCCAATTCTAATTTGTTATTAAAACAAAAAAATCAAATAATTGATTATGAATTTCATTTTTTGAAACAAAAAAATAATGAAATGGGCCCGGGTATTGAGGATGTAGCTCATAGATTGACATTAAATGCAAGTAAAGTGATGCAGCGTGAGGGTTAATTATTTCTGATTACTTATAAGTTCGGCCGTGGGTGAGGCTAGACTACAGTAATGGATTCATTTCAAAAGGAAAGCCCAATGAGTCACTACTCTACTCCTGCAGTACGGTGCAACTCATAAATGACCGTCATTTACCCTCAATTCTGCACATTTTATCTTCTGCTCATTTTCTTCACTTTCCAATTATTGTCCAATCAATAACCTATTTGTATTAATGCATGAGCACAGCCAATTTAATTACTGTAAAATTCAAATGCTTACTATATGCATAGACCATAAATCCCATTTCAACAAAATTAACAGTCCAATTTGTTTCATAAAAAAAATCAGGTTAAAATCTAAAATTGTTGATACTATTGTTAGTAGTCCCATTCATTTTCTCTTTTTAAGTTAAAAAAAGTTCGAGTGTACTTAATTGGCATTTGATTGATAGAGGGAGTCAATGAGGTGTAAATGTCGCCGACAAAGCCAGTCTCGATGAATAGTGACTCGTAATCCATTATTTCTTGTTCTTGTTAGAGACTTGAGACCCAAGACACCAACATTCTTCTCGTTTCACTGCTTCAATAGTTTGCCAACACTCATAAGTTTTGTTGATAGCACTCAATTTCATCTCAATGATTTATATTCAATTCTTTAAGGGCTATTTGCATATTAAATTTTAACATTTTACATATATAGCGATTTAATTAAGTTAATTATCTAAAAATTTAATAACCGAACATATTATATTTATTTTTATAAAAATTCTTAACTAATTTAATATAAATTATAAATAAATAAATTGATATAATTATAATAAATTTATTAATATATATATTGACGAGTTATGTTACGAGTCACGTGCATAGCACGTCATGCGAAACTAGTCTTAAAAATGTGTTAAAATTTAATATGCAAATAACCATTTTTTTCTATTAATAGGCGTCATGTTTACAAAAATTAAACTAAATTAATTTTGAAATAAATAATTATTTTAATTAAATATAATTAAGTCCAAAATGAGTGGAAATGATAGTAAAATATGAAGAGAAAAAAATGTAATTAAAACGAAAAAATAGGATAAGAAAATAAAAAAAGTAAAAATATATGAGTAAGCCACTTGTGCATCTTTGCATTTCCAAGGCTCATAGAAAGAGCATTGACTGAGAGAGATTCTGATAATAAAAATAGTAATTTTTTAGTGTCAACACTCCATTATTCTTCATTGCACCTTTTCAACCAACAGAGAAGAAGACAATCGCTCACTTTGATGACTCACAGATTTCTCTGATACTATAAAGCACCGCCAAAATCAAAGAAAAAAGGTATTATTTTATTTTATCCATGTCCACCATTTTCATTTCATTTATGTTCTTCTTCTTCCATTCTTATTAATTTTGTTTCTCATTATCTAATAGTATTTCTATTTCTGCCACCTTTTCTTCTTCTAATAACCAAAATAATCATAAAACGAGATTTGTTGCCATTTTTGTATTTACTCGTTTTGATGAAACCTGACTGGGGTCTGTGGTGGCAGTCGTTTTAAAGAGTGAAGTACATATTTGTATAAATGAGACCCCTGAAATTATAGTCTTGGTCATAAATAATGGCTTCATCACAATGGACAGCAATTAAAACCAATGAAATATCCCATCACTTGATTTTGAGCTTATCAGTAATTAATCCAACTGGGTTTTGAAATTTGTTTCATTTTTAATTTGAAGAAGATGGTAAGAGCTCCTTGTTGTGATAAAGATGGTGTAAAGAAAGGAGCTTGGAGCCCTGAAGAAGATAAAATGTTGATTCAGTATATTCAAACTCATGGTCATGGTAACTGGCGTTCTCTCCCCAAGAATGCAGGTCTCTCTTTTTCTTTTTTTAGTTTTTTTACTAAACATTAAAATTTTCCATTTTTGTTTTCTTTGATGATGAAAGTTCAGATTTTTAGTGTTTTTGATGCTTCCCCAAACAAACAAAACATCACACTTGAATGCGTTACTACACAGAGAAGACTATGCCTATTTTTTTCCTATTTGGCTGTGTCAAAAATGCTTTCTTTTGCCAACTGAATTGACTTTAAATTTGTCGTTTTTGTTTGTTTATTTGTTTAGTTTGTCGTATGGTTAAGCGCCTGCATATAATTCTGTTACTCAAGTTCATATAATCCTTGAACATGGTGGTTTGAGTGTTTTTGTAATGCTTAAGATTTGACTATATATGAAATTAATTTGGACTAATCATTTTAGTAGCTGAAGTTAGTTTGAGCCGGTTGAAACCGAGCTAGCTACTGACATTTTTTGTCAAGTTTTAGTAATTTTAAAGGAGATTACGCTCTGATGAGTAGAATAAGCTGATAGACTGATGTAGATTTCATGCCTCTTTGAAGAAGGGGATTTTTAATGGTTTCCTCATATTTGAATTGCTGGAGAATTTTATGAGTCGTAATTCTGGGAACGATTTATTTTGTTAGGCCTTCTTCGATGTGGAAAGAGCTGCAGACTTCGATGGACAAACTATCTTCGACCCGATATAAAACGAGGTCCCTTTTCCCCTGAAGAGGAAGCTACCATTATTCGACTTCACGCCATGCTCGGTAACAAGTAATTTACTATCTTAATTCCTTCAAATATGCATAATACTTGAGTAGAGAGGATTGTCTTCTATGTTGATGTTCATGAGATTTGTCAAAATCTCAGGTGGGCTGCCATAGCATCCAGCATACCAGGAAGAACAGATAATGAGATAAAGAACTTCTGGAACACGCATCTGAAGAAGCGTCTCACTTTGCAAACTCAACAATCTTGCGACACCATCAATATAAAATGCGAGTCTCCAACAACCAGGCACATGGTACAATGGGAAACTGCCAGAGTCGAGGCAGAGACCCGTCTGTCTATGGAATCACTGTTTGCTAACCCATCATCAACAGTTAAGATTGAAAATGACTATTTTCTCCAGTTATGGAAATCTGAAGTTGGAAAATCATTTCGCAACTTCAAGGAGAACGATGGAGAAGGATCCCAAAGTCCTATTACAACAAAATTAATGTCTGATTCATGTGACAACGAGAAAGTGATGCCTATGCATTCCATCAAAAGAAGTAGCTCATCATATGATACCATACAGGAACAAGAAGAAGACTGCAAACCAATTATTGCCAAAATGACATGCTCAGATTCTATCAACTCTAATGAATTCTCTGATTATTCTGATACAGCATTGAAGTTGTTGTTGGATGTTCCCGGTGGCAATGATATGGAATTCTTAGAAGGGGAGACTGATAATTTTTCCAGCTTCCTCGATCTTAAATGAGATTGAAACTATTTGAAGCAGATACTGAGTTTTTGGCTACTTTTTTATCTGCTGCATATTTAACTTTTGACATATAGTCTAGCTAGTTCTGTATTTTGTTTGTTGGTTTTCTGCTTGATTTCTGAGAACACGGATGCAACGAGGATAAAATCTAGACGCTGCAATCCGGTAACAGGTAATTACCAGGTCCAATCTTACTTTATTTTGTTGGCTTCTCTAGAGTGAATTACATCCCCAGTAAAAAATATCCAGGGTGTAAAAAAGGGGTTTAAGGTTTCGGTTGCTGTATATAGTAGATTTATTTTTACAATGGAAAACGTTCAAACCTGAGACCATAAGATTAGAATATAACAGCTTTATTACTAATTTACTATGCTACATGCTATCTATACAAAAGATTATAGAATGCCTATACAGTTTAGTTGTTTTTCTTGCAGAAGCATAATTGTGCTCTGAATCTTAAATTATTATTCTTATGAACTATGAAATCAAATGAAATAGGTAACTTGCTGGTTGATGAATAATGCTTCTTACAAATTAATTTGAGTAAGGATTTCAAATGGTATATACACCAATACGTGCACACATAATAATAAAATAAACATTTGATTACAATCACACAACCAATAAAGAACAAATAATGAAGTCATAAAAGAAATATACAAATTAAGAAACAATGTTCATTTCCAAACCTGATGAATTTAGCTTAAAAACATCCAAGAAGCTTCTTTGGAGCAGTTCCAGTAGCACGGTACTTGGCTGCGGTCTCTTCCGCTTTTAGAAGATCTTCCCCGCGTTGAGCTTCAATCATCGCTCTTTTTTCCTCTGCCGCCTTATGAGTGATTGCTATTTTATTTTTCATTTTCTCCACATACCCGGCCTTTTTCTTCTCTAGTTGCTCCTGTACATCAATACCAAGATTACATACTGAACAACATTCAAACTTCAGATATTGAAAGAGCATATTTTGAAATATGATGCTGCAAATTTATTACCTCAATACTCTTAAGCTCAGCCTCAATGGTTGCTTTCTTGCTGTTCTCCCATGAAACAATTGCTGATAATTTTTTATGGGCTCTGTTGAATTAGAGATATAACCATGGCAGGATCAGATAAGTAATCAAAAGCTTCACCAAAATTGAGATCTAGGTAGCACAGACACTCTGTCCCGTTCCGGAAACGTTTCAGACACAAAATTTCATTTTCTACATAGAAAATCTTAAAATAACACCAATATCCGTGTGACCGTGTCCAAGTGCCATGTGTCCGTGCTACCTAGATTGAGATTATAGCATAAACAGGGAAGTACTAAGTAATTACTTGTTCTCTGCTTTGCTCTTTTCACTCTCTTCCCATGCTTTGATAAGTGACATTCTTTTCTGCGTTTCAACTCTTGCCAGCACAGCATCTACAGCAAAATTAACACAAGTTAATTAATTGCTTGAATTCTTACCAAAAAACTAATACCATAAAAAATGAATAAAGGGAATTTAAATATGAAGAGAACTGATTAATTCAAGAGGAAGAATTTAAAGATCCAACGGTACCTCGATTCACAGAACCCTCAGTAGTTTTCTGTTCATCAGGTTCTGTAGCCTCTGCCACAAAAGCAGGAAAAAAATAAGTTACTGCGGTAAAATATGTAAATATAAGCATTTTCTGCAATCAACCATACTTATTTTACTTTTCAAACATTCTGAAGAGATTCATCAAATAATAATCTAAGAGGAAACAGATAATTGTCATGCAAATTAAAGTAAATTAACAAGCTAATTAATGAAAAAAAGCATCCATGTATAATTGTTTATCAGAAACATAAATCTAAACAAAGTTAAAAAAAGGGAAAGTATATATACAGTTAAGTAATCCAAAATGAACAAGGCTAAAAAATAAAATAAAAGTGAATTACTTTCAACAGCAACGATAGCTTTAGAGTCATCGGAGGGCTTTTCTTCAGGAGGAGGAACAGCAGGAATTACAGATTTCTCCTCAGCTACATCTTTAGGCGCTTCGACGGGTGGTTCAGCCGGTACCGGAGCCGGAGCTGGCTCAGAGGATTCAAGCTTAGGCGCTTCCTCAGCCATATGAATAAATATCTAAATTTAGAAAGTTACAGGAAAAAAGTGGAAATGGAATTTGGAAAAGATTCCTGAGCAAGAAAGAAAGAAGAAGATAACAAGTGAATAATAATAATAATAGAGTGATGTTGGTTGAGATATTATAGTTGTAACTGTATCTTTAAACTATATATGAGCTGGAAACTAGCGCTAGTTAGGTAGTAATATTTGTATATTTTTTCTTTAACCCACTTGTGCCAACAAACTAGTGAATCTATTAAAAGTTGTGTTTTGAGGTATACATTTTTTAAAGAGAATTGGACGAATTAAATGCTGCCACGTAAAGGGAGACAATGAAAGAGGTACAAAATGGTGGGTTAAATGACATTTTCCTTTATTTACTACAACTACTTCTCTATGCTGGCTTAGAGTGATACTCGCTTATTTTTTACTTCTATATAACGCAACACCTTCCTTGAAAGGGTATATTGTTGGGGTTTTATTTTTAACAAACAGTTAATTTGGCTTTCAAACTTGTATTTCAAAATTAAATAAATATATTTTAATTTTTTTAGTCAATTAGATTTTTAAATTTTTATTTTAAGGCCAAATAAGTCAAATTTTTAATTTTAGCAGATAATTAGATCCTCAAACTCTTTTAATTTAAATCAAGTAACCCCAAATTTGTATATCTCAAACGCAAATTCATTTGACCTTTGAGACACAAATTTAGAAATTTAATTGACTACAGTGATATATTTGAATTCGAAATACAAATTTGAGAGCCGAGCTGACCGTTTTTATATATATGTGTGTGTGTGTGTGAATTCATATATATATATATATATATATATATATATGTGTGTGTGTGTGTTAATTCATGTTTTGATTTTAATATATAGGCAAAATGCATATATGGGTCCTTGAATTACCATATTCTTTTAATTAGGTTCCTTCACTATAATTATACTTCTAATTTCACAGATTAATCCGTCACAAAACGTATTAACAATGTCAAGTCAAACTAAAAAAAACAATTAATGAACTTACTTTCAATAAAAATAAAAGTAGAACTCGATTTAAAAATGTTAATGTAAAAATGAATATTTGTTTTATCTCAATTACACCATCGACGTATTCCAGTAACCTAATTTTATAAAATTGAAAATATAGAAACCCAATGTTAGACAAATAAAAATGGAGAAACCTAAATAAAAAGAAATGTAATAGTGGATCCAATATGTCTTTTTCCCTAATATTTACATTAATCTTGAAAACAATCTTGTTGAAGGCACAGACAGGAGTTTTTGTCGCTATTGATCATTGTTTTTCATTATACGATGACGTATTGACAGATTCCTCTAGTTTCTTGTTTCAAACGGAATCGTATATGTTAGGCCAGATGATAAAGAGAGTAATTATAACCTGCTTTTATTATTTAATACGGACCATTATTAATAGTAATTAAAAAAGAGAAGCAAGAAGCAAGGTGGTCGTTGTGGATTGGGAAGACAAGGTAGAAGAGGGCCATCGCATTCTTTTTGGTCCATGAAGCATAATTGCTAAAAACATTATCAAACATAACAATTCTCACCGCTGGCCGATTAGGAAATCACGTCCCATAGACAAAATTTGTAGTTAATATTCTGTTTTTTAGGGAATATCATAATTTATGTCAATTATACCCTACTTTTCCCCAACCCTCGAACAGCTGCCGTTGCTGTTGCTTACGGAAGAGAAAAACAAACCAAGAGATTCTAAAGTTTTCTATGAATATTAACATCTTACAGTTTAGTTTTCTTCCTACTCGTATCGAAAAATGGAAGGTTTTATCATCAAGAATTGAATTTGGGTTCATGTTAATTTAAATTTAATAATTTAAGAAGACATGGATATATTTATGTCGAACATGTATTAGTAATAATAAGAAAGGCAAGTGTGAACCATATGATGAGATAAATAGGTAAACAAATGTTGAAGTTGTTGGCCCTGCTTTTCTAAAAGCAACGTACCACCAGTCACTTATTAATTTAGAGCCTCTACTTCAACCAATATAATCCATAATTAATTCCCACATGAATATATCATTTCTGGATAATTAATTATAATTTTTAAAAATATATTAGCATATTGGATAAGCAAATTATTGAAGATATATATTTAAATAATATGTACAAAACCTAACTGAACAAGCAATGTTAGGGTCCTCATAAAATGGATTAGGATTCCGAATTTTAAGGGTCATATGTTCATGATCTACATTATTTATTATAAAAAAAATGGAGTAGATCAATTTAATTAAAATTGTACTTTTTTAATCAACATTATCCATTTGATAATGAATGATGTAGATTTATTGAGCATGATATCTCAAATTGAAATTAATTTTGAGGAATCTCAATCCAAAATAAATCAGCCGAGCAATTTTATTGTTGATTTATTATATTATGTGGCCTCATGCTAGTTTGGCATGTTTAACTTTCAAAGTTGATAGATGTAGACGTTTTAATTTTAAAATCGTTTAGTATTGCAATTTGTATGATGCTTGATAGACATAACTTGAATTTTCTTTCCATCTAATTGCTTGATTTGAGGATTAAAATAAGTCCATAAAATCATTTGATTATTTAAGCCTTAATGAAGGCAAAATTCATTCGGCATGTTTGCTAGTCTCCACATGCACATCGCTAGCAAAAACTTGGCGAAGGGATGTATTGCCTATCCAATCTCACAGCCACAGACTTATTTGTTTTGGATAACCATTAATTTTTTATATTAATATTACTACATTTTTATGAGGAAGCCAATATTATTACGACTATAAATGTAACTGGCTGCACTTAGATTGAAAATAAAATAAAATTAAACATTTATAATACGACCTAGACAATCTTGCGGTTGTCATGCTTACCCATGCTGTATCTTCTTCTCTCATGAGACTTCTTTTGGTCAGTCCCACTCTCAACTTTCTGTCATTAATATTTCCACACAAACATAATATTAGTAAAAATGGTGAAATGGTTCAACATTTGATTTGATTATATATAAAGCTGTTCAAATCATATATACGTGGGTTATACATTTTACATGGGATGATATTTAAAGGTAATCTTGATTAAAAAATAAATTAGTATGTTCAGCCTTTAAAAATTGAGGTTTTATGAATTTGTAATTCAAGTAAACCAAATTTTAATACCTTATTGCATATATATTTTCCAACGTATACTTATTGTTTAATTATTCTTCTTATTTTAATATCATAAATATTTCTAAATAACGTTTAAAATAACTCATTAAATAAAATCCAATTTTATTTTTATGTCATTCTATCACATTGAATACTCTCACACTTTATCAAAAAAATCTACTGAAATTAATAATAAAAAGGGATAAACAAAGAAAAACTCAATTTAAAATATAATATAAATAAACAATATTAATTAAAATGAGACATAAACAGAATTATCAACTAAAAGCTAGGTAGCGCGAAAATGGAAGCGAGAAACGAAAACGACACGAAACAGACACAGGAAAATGGAAATTCTTTAAAATGAAGGATACGATAGGTTGGGGGAAACGTGTAAATAATAAAAAATATTGGGATATATATATAATATTAAAATTTATAAAAATTATATATATATTAAATTTTATTTATACATTTATGTCAATTAATAAAATAAATCAAATATAATTAAGTCCAATAAAAATTGTGGGTAATTTATTCAAAAAAATTATTAGTTGACAATTTCTTAAGTTTTTTTTATAACTATGTAATTTTTTTTTATTTACGGAAACGGCCTGAAACGTTTTCTTATGAGTTTCCAAAAGTTTTTGGTTTCCAAAACGTTTCCGAAAGGGACACGCAACTTCATCGAAATTTCCGTGCTCTTTAAATTAAAAGTGAATCGGGAGTATCATTTCTAATAGACTTATAAGCCTTTTTATTTTATTTTATCTTTGCTGTTGTGTGCATTGAATTCAAACCAAATTAAATTAATTTGCTTTTAATAGAATCAAACTAAATAGTATAAATTTTAAAGAAGGAAATTTTTCAAATTGAACCAAACTGGTAAGTTTGATTTTTTTTGGTTAATTTATTTATGTGTAAAATTGAAATGAACCATCCCAAAATAACATCAAATTAAACTTAACCAAATTTATTGATTCAATTTTTGCAAACCTCTAGTTGCTTCCACTGGTTGGCACCAACAATAGCATATGGCTGCCACACATCACTATTAGATTTTTTAATAAAATTTTAAAAATAAATCCTCTAACTAAATTTTAAAATTGTTCACGTATAGTAAAATTAAATGAAATACATAAAGTAAAATGAGTTATGAAGTGTATTGTGATATAAAAAGTTATTTTATTTTATCTCTAAATATGTAATTTAAACTGGATCCTGTATGAACAATAATTTTAAAATTATTAAAAATAAAAAATATGTATTAAATTGTCGACAATACAAACAAATAAAGGCTTCGCTTGATTCGTTTTATAGCAATTCCTGGAAAATTAACTTCCCGGAAAGTATAATTCCTGGGAAGTTAACTTCACAGGAAGTTGATAAATATTGCTTGTTTTGATTTTGACTTTCCGGAAAGTACAAAATTGATTTTTAATTAAAAGACAAAAATGTCTTTTGATAATTTTTATATTATTAAACAAATAAATATTTTATAAATCGAGCAATAAAAAATTTAATTTTTACTTATTAATTCTTATTTTACGATTTAAGAACTATTTGAGAGAGTTTTTAAATATTAAATTATATTTTTTTAATTTTAATTTTACATGATATAAAATATTAAATAAAAATATTTATTTTTATTATAAATAATTATGAAATAATATAAGTATATTTTTTGAAATAAATAAAAATATTTTTTATATGAATTTTATAAGAAAAAAGAATTAAGGTTAAATAAGAAAAATAAAACAAAAGTGCTAGAGAAGTTCTATTTTTTTGGGTTTTCTAGAGAAGTTACTTCCCTAGTTAAAGGGAAGTCAAATATCCAACTTCCCGAAAAGTAGAACGTATAAATTGAACTAAGTCAAAAAATTTGCTACTTTCCAAAAAATACAACTTCTCTAGTCTATTTACCCCCAATCAAGCGAGGCCTAAATCAATGTAAGACAGTGCAAATAAAACTTATACACAAACTTCATTTGAAAAATACATATAAACAAATATTATCAAGAAGAAAAATTAGTTTTGCTAAATTTTTTATATTCTTTTGCAAGTAGCCCAAAAATCTATAAGAGAGAGGGCAGAGCCTGAAATGGGTCGTACGAGTTGTAGCTAAGGAGGATTGAGGTTAAGCATCAAAAGGCACGTTGTAGGGACTATTTATACTCAACTCTCTTCTTCCCCAATAAATGACCTCTCCTCCTATAGCCCACAGCCCCTCTTTTGATCCCCACATATTGTTGTCACTCAGCTCATCAGCTTTCCTCTCAACCTCTTTCTTCACCACCTTAATATCTACAAATTTAGTTGTTTTAAAATGAATTACTACGGATATTACATTCACGAACCTAATTGAATTATGTTCGATATTAAAATTATTAAAAATCATAGGCAATTTGTGTGTACATGATGCTCTCTCGAGAAAATATGGGTCATCATCCATGACATTAAAATGCAAATGAGCTATAAATAAATAGCCCATAAATGGATTGAGTTGACAGAATCAATTAGACAGGAGAAACATTTTTATAAAATAAGCCCTATTGATAATAGACGGAGTGTTTATCCCATGCATTGGTTGTGACATGTCATATTTACAACAAGTCAATTGGAATTTGCGATAGAATTTTTGTTAGTTATTACGTAATTTTTTTATTATGAATTTTTTTACACGGCTAACACATCATTGGTTTGTTGCACGAATGACATGGCGCAACGGTTGCGTGTAATAATTTTTCTAATTGATGTGGTTGTTATGAGAAGCAAATGAAAGATCCATCACTATTGTTTTGGCAGACACTAAAAACAAAATCTCGATCTATTCATATTACAGGTATAGTTGCATATCATATAGTAACTAATAAAGCTAATAGAAAAATGCCAATATAAACAACCCAAAATTGAGAATGCCCATATATATTAGAACCCATTAAGTACTGCCGCATATCTCTCTTAACCAAAAAGCTCTACACGAGCAAAAACTAGAGGGACCAAAGTTAACATGAGATGGATGAACTTACAACAAACACACAAACATTATATTATTATATAAATATACGAAATATTTAAGTACAAATACAACATACGTCCGAGCTTCCAATAAAATTAATCAGTGAAGCCATCCACGTGTACACACTCCACAATCATCTTCTTATATAGCACTGTAGCTGTAATCATCTTCTACAGGAGCCTGACTGAGTGCCGACAATATGACAAGGGCACCATATAAAATGGCAACAATGGCAGTGAAGTTGACAAGTAATGCTTCAGACCCATATTTGGCAATACCACCGTTCTCAAGGAATGTCAGCTTCTCCAAGAATCCTAGTGCTGCATTTGCTACCGCCAATATGTACACAAACACCCCAAATAATACATGCCATGGGAGGGAGGCACTTCTAACCCCAGCTGATGCTCCGGGGAAGAAAAACACAACGAACCCATATATCCACTGCCAAATAACATTTCCATTTCATTTATAAGCTCGACTACTTAAAAAAACAATAATGATGTTATGTATATGGGATTTTAATTTAATTAGTCGGTCGGTGATTACCTGAATGCCGTAAAGAGAAATGACGGTGATCCCAATCCAGGAATGTAAGCTGTATAAGTTAGCAATGCCGCTTTCGTTATGATTCTTGAAAGCAGCGTAGATGCCAATGCAGCCAAGGATTAGTGCAATTCCATGGAGAGTGAGATGCACCAGTTTCTTATGTTCTTTCTTCAAAGGAAGACTTTTGTAACTCATAATAGCTGAGCGGGGATAAAGTGTTTGTTAGTACCATTTTGCTTTACCAAAATTATTAGATAGGCACATGAATTTGTTAAAGAAAAGGAAATGTCTAATTACCTTGGCCTCCTATGATAACAAGTCCAATTAGCATCAGAACAGGGTGAAGCTGTTGAAAGAGAGCAACATATTATCATTTTAACAAGCTCTTTCATAAAAATTTAATAATAAATTAATAAGATGAAAAAAAAGCAGGATAGGAAAGTTTTCATATGAATTTATCATGAAATCTTTTCACAGAAAGTAATTTGCGTATTTAATTGATAGGAGAATTTATGTAAGAGAGGCTAATGATGGATCCATATATTAAGATAGATTTTTCTCTTAAAAGAGGACTAAAGTGATAAAAATGTACTTAAAAATGCTTGCTTTAATGGAATGCATTAACAAAATAAGCAGATAGATTTTTGGATTTAAAATAAATAAAAAGTTTAAAGTTTTTTGTTTTAGAATCTAACAAGTTAAAAGAACACATATCATCATAGTTGTCCATATGTAAAAGCAGAAGCGTGCTGTGTTGGAAAGTCTTCATCATTTATAACAGAGAAAGAAATGTCGGAAATTATTTTCAACTTCGTTTAAGATACATACTCAAAATTAACGGTCATTTAAATTAATTACGTGCCATTTTTTATATTTAAACTACATGATCAGAATATCCAACTGTATTTGAATTAATACTTTTGAGTTAGTAGATAATATTTTTAAAAGACTGTACACATATGACAAATTCCAGGCCACGTTATGAGCTTTTAAGAAAATGGTGGTATTTTGAACAGAACTCTGAAGTACATAGCACATCTATGGAAAAAAGACAAAAAAAGTAGGTGGTCAAAGTTGTTGGTGGATGATCAAATTTTTTAAAACAATAATTATGTATAGTTTTTTACTTTGCCCTATCTATATCTATAATATATATATAAAAGTACGGATAGGAGGAGACAGTCAAATTTACTGAATAATCCTTTTCAATTTACTACTAAATAGAGGTTTTATAGTGATTAACTAATTAGTTATTTAATTAATCACTATATAATTAAAATCCTAATTAGAATAGTTAGCTAAATTATCTCCAATTTAGTTTTTAATATGTCAAAACTAACTAAATTGTTTTCAAATTATTAGAAATACCTATCTTTTAGTTTCAATATATTATTATTTAAATTTCTATCTTATTATTCAGTATGGAAAAATATTTTATAACCAAATATATTATATTTATTTTTACAAATTTTTTTAATTAATTTAATATTAATTATAAATAAAAAATTGATATAATTATATTAAATTTACTAATATGTTCATTGACGGATTACGTTATGAGCCACGTGCATAGCACGTAATGCGAAACTAGTAGCTAAAAAAAAGGCTAAATGACAAATTATTTCATCCTAAAAAATTGATTTATTTTTGCTAATTTTCAAAAAACTGAATGTAATACGAGCTGTAGAATAATGGGCTTAAGAAAAATAAAAGGCCCATGATCAACCTAGTCCTAATGAAATACTGACTTATTGTTAGCTAAGAAACACACCACCAACCATTCCAAAATTTAACAAAAGTAAATAAATAAGATCTCATTCTAATTATTGTAGTGTTAGTCAAATATTAGCGATGTTGATCTTATCTAATCTAACTACTGCTCCTTTTAATTTAGAAAGTCATGACATTGATATTATAGTAAAATACAACTAAAATGGAATTTAATGCTAAATTATGAGTGAAAGACAAAATCGAATAAAAAAATTACAGATGCCAATGAAAAGAAGGAACGTGTTAAGTGAGAGGCAAAACGACACCGTAATGAAAGAATGACAACTATTTGCAGACCCATAAATTAACACGACCAAACAAAAACCTTTAATTCTGATAACTATGTGACCTAAAAAATCAAACCAATTGAAAAAGAAACAAAATTGAGCTCAAAATTTAACCATTTATCAGAAAACATAATTTAGCTGCAAAAGATCAGTAAACCTGTATAAAATCGAAGGAAAACTTACATTGAAGATGAGATTCTTGTTTGTGGCTTCCCAAGCCAAACCGCCTCTAAAGCTAATACACCAAAACAAAACCATAATCGCAGCCGCAAGAGCAAGCGCGTGCGCTACAAATGTCAAGGGTCGTGCCTTCATCTCTAAAGCCATGGCTACCTGTTCTTCTTCTTCCTCAAGCTTCCCTTATGTTTTGTTGAAAGTCTTCAACACCAGAGGGTGAGTAAGAACTTTATAGAGATAATAGATTTTTTTTTATTTTGTGTGATCTGTTTGGATGGGCTTGGCTGTTTATTGATATGTTTGACCGTTAGATTACAATAGATCCTACTCTCCTTTATGTTTGGATGGACGCCACGTTGTCTCTTTTTTTGAGTCTCTAGATAAATGTTTTATATGTGCCAGTTGTCTTTTATTTATAGGCGATCCTAGCTTAACTAAAGTCAGTCTCCTGTCTTTTATTTTTCTATAATTTTTTGACTTTTATTAAGTTTTTTTTATCAATTAAGAATTGTTAATTTGATTATCATTAATCTCATGGATTATAATAATGCTATTTGCCAGATCTTGATCAAAAAATACTGCTATTCTCAGTTTCTCACGGGATCTCCTGCATACATATGATCCGCGTGGATTGAAATTTTTTATAATGGAAAATGTTTTTTCCAATATATAATTGTGTGTGTAACATTATTGTACTAAACAAATATTGTAAATGAAATGAATAATGCATCTTCCAATATAGTATCAATTTCTGAATTGCTATTTAGAAAAAAATATTTTAAATTGAAAATTAGCTGAGATGAAATACATATTATGAGTAAGATTGTTTATTTTTGTGATCTTTTTTTTTTATCAAAATCAAATTTTCATTAATAAGATTGTCAAATAATAGAAATAAGTGCTCTTTTAATAACACTGAATGAGTCAGACTAAAACTGTAAAAACGTGAAGCCTTATTTAATCAATAAATTTAATTAAAATCAGGGTGAAAATAATTGTCGTTTAATTCGATCATTGTTAAAAGAACTTTTTTATTTTTATAAAAAAACCAAACAATTTTTTTAAAGATGAAATGATAATATTATGTAAAAGATAACTCCTCAAATAACATTTAAAATCACAGTGTCTGTTATAAATAAAAATTTACTGTGTCCCCAAATGGGCCACCAAAAGCTTATGACTGCATCACTACATGAAAAAATAAAGTATCACAGACGCTTTATGAGAAAGCTCGATCATAAAATGTGGCCTTTGGCTTCAGGCTTTGCATGATTTTTTTTTCCAAGGCTTTGCATAATTAAATGGATGAAATACATAAAAAACAAATGACACTTTCAGAAAATACAATTTCATGAGAAGGAAGTATGGAGAGGACGTGGCAGATAAATGGATGAAATGAAATACAAATGAGGTGACGTCAGCTGTGACTTAAAATGAAATTGACCCTATTTTCATCCTATAGCCAGTGGTTGCAGTACCATCAATGACGATCGATCGTCACAACAAAAAACTAAACGAAAAAGGACTCAAATTGATTTCGACACAATATTTATGGTTGTGTTGGACACACACCCTTTTTTTTCCCCCTCAATATAGTAGTACCATTCAAATAGTTATATAATATATATATATCTTTATTAATTATACTATGATTTATTACAAAAAAAAACTTAAGATTACTAATTAAATAAACTAGTAAAATATTTTTTATAAATTAAATTAATTCATTTAATATTTAAATAAACTAAATTAGATTTTTAGTATTTATATTAATTTATAAACTGGAAATTATTTTTAAGACAAATATTTATTAATTGTTGCATTGCAGTAATCACGTCGAGTAGATATAAGTAATAAGGGTCACGTGGGAACACTACTTATTAGCCGTGAATGTCTATTATGGGTCCAATTAGTCAAGTTTTTCGTGAAAGCTCGAATCCGATTAAATTTGGCAATAATGAGAGGTTTCAAACCTAATAAGTCTGACACCAAAACATAAACACCTAACCTTTTTTTTTTTTTTGAAACACTTGTAACATAAACACCTAACCTAATCTTCTTACGTGCCTCGTCTGATAATATGCCATACCACATTAAATATTAAACTACTACTCAATATTTGATTGATTTAGGCCAGTATTAATTTGTTCATAGGAATAACCTATTTCTGAATCCTTAAACTATATTTTTTTTTTCCATCCGGTTCTTAAATTATTTTTTATCTTTTTTGATCCTTCAATTTAACGAAAAATCATTTTCGAGTTCTTGAATTGCAAAATGATGCCGTTTAGGGTAATAAATTGTATTTTCGAAAATTACGAAACAACGTCGCTTTTATCGTTCAGGAACTTAAAAATAATTTTTCACTAAATTAAAGTTTCAGATAAGAATAAAAAATAATTTAAAAATCGGATTAATAAAACAGATATAGTTTAAGAATTTGAAAATGAATTCTTCTTTGTTTATATTTTGTTCACCACAATAATGATGTAGATGGTGTGTATTTTTTTATAATGCAATTGAAGGTGACCATCTGAATACGGCTCCATTGCATGTGAGCTGATGATAATCCATACATTGTTGTAATATTTGCAGCCATCTAATGTAATATATCTCCACATCGTGAGCAGATGATGTGCAATCAGCTGGCGAGACAAATTCCGCTTTTACACTTTTATATAATGTTTTATTAATGCATGCACCATCAAATTTCATGTGTTCACTTTAAATGTCAAAACTATGGTCTATGCCATATACATCTTTATGTAATCAGAGATTTGTAGGGAAACTATGTTTCACAATGCATGGCTGTCTTAGCTATGTAATCAGAGATTTGTAGGGAAATTAGTTTTAATGAATGAAATTACATTATAACTGTCACTAGAGGCGGAGTCAAAAAAATTTTTTTTTTTTGATAATTGGAGGAGGGGGGAGCGCTTGTGGGCGGAATTGAACCCACGACCTTGACAGTTTGTTGTCCAGCACTTATACCATTTGAGCCACAACTCGTTGGTCAATAGAAGATGAAATTTTACTTGGGCAAATGGTATATTATGTGATTATCTTTTAAAATTTCTCTATATCAAATGACGATTTATTGTTTTTTTTTTATCAAACGACATTGTTGTTTGATCAATTTTTTAAAAAGTAAATCATTCAGTTACTCCAAATTTTTAAAATAATTATTAATTATGTCAATCTTAAGAACCGATTTCTAATACGATGATGAAAGTTGAAAAATGAAAAAGAAATTGATAGTCCATTAAATTTTTTGTAGTCTCAGTTTTTTTTTAATGAATAGTTTTATAACTTAAATTGTAATAGACACACAACCTTAGTTCGAAGTTTAAAATTGTTTATTCATCAAAAAGAAAAGTTTAAAATTGTTTTCAATAGTAATTAAAATGTCACCTTGATATTTTTGTCCAACTAAAACGTTGCAGTATTATATAAGAAAGTTAGCTTTAATGTGAAGTGAATATATTTTTAAGAAACAAAGGATTAATCTGGGTTTTGAACTTATAAGCCGGGATCAAATATTCACTTTCAATTATTTTATCCAGTTAAGAAGTTCAAAGGCTAAGATGATTTAATTTTATTTTTAATTGACCTAAAAATAAAAAATATTATCTTTATCGGACCAACAATTGAAAATATTTCTTTTAATTGATCAAAATGTTCAAAAGTGAATTATTTAATCCTGAGTAATAAATTAAAAGTCACGGTTGATTCTTTGCTCGAACCATAATGGTTTATACTACATTTCCTTACATAACCTCCATAATAACTTTAAAACATAAAAATAATACATAGTATAATATATTGAAAGCAAAAAAGAGATAAATAGCAGAGAAGTCAGAAGAGCCGCCGGACTACCACGATACCAGCACTCTCTCCGGCGAGGGAGAGGGTCAGTCGCCCACCCTTGTTTTTATGGCTTCGTCCATGATCTTTTTTAATGAGATTAAAATGTGATTTTTTTGTTTAGAATATTAAAAAAGTAATTATTGTTATTTTTTGGATAATTTTATAAACAAATTTAATGTGGATAATTTTATAAAATTATACGATACTTTTTTTTAATTTATATAAAATTTGAAAAAAGATAACCAGAGGAAGTATCAATTTTTAAATTTAGGGAGTAGCTAGTAAACAGGAGTAGATAGGTGGTTCACACCAATGTTATGATTCTTTGTTTTGTTGTGCCACCTTTCATTTGGGTTTAATGTGTATTTATCCCCATGCTACCAAAATGCTAAAATTTCACCATTTTCAATTGGTGGAGTGGATTTTAGTTGTTTCTTTCCTTGAAACAATTTGAATTTAATGTGTGACCCTTAAAGAATCTTTTCGTGTTCACATTGAACAAAATAAGTTATGTTTTCATAAATTTAATCATTTAGTTTAAAATAAATGCTTTAATAAGAGACTTAATAGTGCATGAAAATTCTCGCAAGCTTATTATTTGTAGCGTTCCAAATTATAAGACACCTTCTATATTTAGAAGGTAATTCGAAAACTAAAAGTTTTACTTACCTCTAATAAATATACATAGTTATTTTTAAATCAATTAATTTTCCTATATTCCATAATAGAAAAAATATATTGTTTTTTTTGTATTGTCCATCCGGTTTTCAGGGCTTCGCCTTAACTAATCCGGATACGCCCCGCGTCGCGCACCTGGCATGGTGGATGAGTTTGCCGGCGGGAATTTTCTGCATTCACAAGACTCGAACCCCAGACCTTGTTTAAGCGATACCAAGCCGCTTATCACTTGAACCAACCCCCGTTGGTAAATATATTGTTTTTTAAGACCAATGCAAAACGCACCAATAAAAAAATTAGTCATTTAATATTATTTAAATATTTTAATAATAATTAAAGGATAAAAATCGAAGCTTAGACAAAATAACCAATTTTAACCAATCTAACCATATTTTTTGACTTGTCTTGTTTGTTCAAATAGCCTATCATTTTAGGACGGAGGGAGTATTATTTTAATAAATCAATTGTTCAAGTTTAATTTGATATTGATATTTTATATGAATTTATTTACGGCGTATTTTAATGGTTTTATTAATATATATATAAAATTTGTTTTTGATAAAAATATGAATTTCAAATAGAAGGTGATTATTTAGTTTAAAAAAATAGAAGGCTATACTTTTTAAATAATATTGGCAATGTCGGATTTTTTATATATTACTCTATTTATTCCATTTTTTTATCATTTTCTATTTTTACAGGTATTAAAAATATATTAAATGAGCATACACGGATCAGATCTATTGATCTATTGATTTCGTTCAGGAATAGTGACTCTATATTTCTCATTAAATTTTGTAGTCATCAAAATATAAAAATTTAATTTTTCTTTAATATAAAGAACATTTATATATAATGAAATGCTTCAATTTTTTACATTTAAAATATAATATACTCTTTCCATTTTATTTTCTTTATCACGTTTTACATTGAAGTAATGTTTACTGAATTTGCATGGAGAGATGATAGTAAAGACATGACAATAGGAGACATGCAAAAGAATGAAACAAAAGGAAGATAAGCTTCATTAGAAAACCAAGACCAAAAGGCAAGTATGCCTTATTATAGAGGCCTACTCCCTTAAAAACCCTCACCTTTCAGCCCCTTTTTAATTCTATCCTTACTTTATAAAATTGTCGATTTATCCTATTTTATATTTTTTTCATTTCAATTGTACCCTAATTTTTTAAGTTTTTATAATTTATTTATTTTAGGAATGAAACCATTCAATTAAGAAAGTTTAAGAGTAAAAGCACACTCTTTTTCATTTAAAAAAATTCAAATAAATCCTTTAACTTTAAAAACTAACAAAAAACCCATAATTTAATTAAAATTAAATTATATTTATTTGACTAAATCTAATCATTTTAATTTATATAAAGAATTAATATTTTAAAATTAAACACATCCCGATTCCGGCCGCCGGGTCTATTCTCCGGCGGCCGACATTGGCTCCGGCCACCGGAGAACAGACCCAGGTGGGCTCTGTTAGCCATCTTCCTCAACGAGGAAGATGAAACAGGGTCTGTTTCATCATCTTCCTCGTTCAGGGTTCATCATCTTCCTCGACGAGGAAGATGACATCTTCCTCGACGAGGAAGATGAGGAAACAGATATGTGAACTGTTTCCTCATCTTCCTCATCGAGGAAGAAGATGAGGAAGATCATCTTCCTTCCTCGTTGAGGAAGATTATAAACAGGGTCTGTTCATCATCTTCCTCGAACAGACCCACCTAGGTCTATTCTCTGGTGGCCGGAAATGCCACTGCCAGTCACCGGGAAATAGACTCGGCCGTTGAAATTTAATATTTTTTTAACTGATAATAATTTAGTTATTTTAAAATCAAAAATTATTTTTTTAAAATTAAAATAATTGAAACCCGTTCGAGCGGAGAAAGGTTAAATTGTAGTCGGAGGCTATTGTAGTGTCGGAAATATTTATAAAATAAATTATTGGCATTATATTATATTAAATTAAAAATTTATTTTTATTATATTTAAGTTTGTAGAGAAGGATAATTTTTTGTATAATTATAACATTAAATGCTATTTTAAATATTTGTTAAATATGAAGAACTTTTTCTGAATTTTTTCCACATGAAAAAGGGTCAATTTAATACTTCAGGGTACAATTGAAATGCAATAATGCAAAATAGGGTAAAATTGACAAGTTTACAACGTTAGGGTAGAATTGAAAAGGAACGGAAAGGTTAGGGTTTTTTAAGGTATTAGGCCTATTATAAAAGGCAGTGGAAAGCTGTTTTCCAGTTTGCAATAAAAAAAAATTAATTTTATAAAAAATCATAAACTTTACTTAAAGTTTTATTTTAATCACAATTTTTCAAGATTACCATATAAAACCACGATCTTTTATTTTGTTTAAATCTATCACCGATTATTCTCTGGTGTATTTTTATCTTTTATTTTTTTTCAAATCAGCCTGAATCTGGTTGCCACTTCAGCAAAAATACTCTGAAAATTAATTTGATGATAGATTTGAAAAAAAAAATGAAATTTCATGGTTTTATATGACAACTTTCAAAAGTCGTGATTAAAATGAAATTTCGTGTAAAGGTCATGATCTTTTATGAAATTAACCCTAAAAAAAACAAATAAAATGCTTGTATGGTAAGCATAAGATTCACAAATTCTATGAAATCCTTGACTAAATTGAAATTTCAGTCGATACTTATTAAGATAATCAAATTTCATAAATAACAAATGTTCATGTATATAAATTTGCAATAAGAATTGAATAATGCTCAAGTATATAATAAAGGTTTATTTTACCTTTCAAATTTAGCATATAAGATTTATTAAAAATCAGTTCACGGATTTACATAAAAACTCGTTCAATATAAGCTCTTTGTTTCATTTTATCCCTCATTTGAGGTGTCAAAAACAGGATTATAACATTATACATAAACCAAGGCTGAAATCACAGAAAACTATTGATGAATTTGAAATTAAAGAAGTAAAACAAGATAAAAAGCATACTTTAAAGTATTTTTATTTAAAACCAATTTTATCATATCTGACTTTTTGTACTGTAACTCGTTTGATCCCTCAGTTAAGGTGACAAATAATAATTAGAGTATTATATATAAATCTCAGTTGAGGTGGTATAATTTTCTTGATCAATTTGAAATTGAAGAGATAGAACCACACAAAATATTTATTTAAAGGTGTATTTATCCAAAGTTATAAATTTATTTTGAATTGATTTTTTTATGTTAAACTGAAGAGGTAAAATAATCTTTTGTTGTATTTTTCATATAGAAAAGTACAAGAGATTGTCTTTCAAAAAATAAATATAGAAACTTACAAGAGATTGAACTGATAAAAGTAGCCTAAACATGTTTCAAATAAAAAGCCTAGTCCAAGGAAACTTAGCCAACTGAGATACAAGAACACCAGCCCATCAGCCCCGGTCCTCTGTTTGCTTGCTCACTTCCTTTGGTCATGATCCTTTTTCTGGCAACAAGCCTTCTATTTTTTTCTACATTATGTAGTTTATCATTTTATTGCGAATTTTTTTAGTCTACCACGTCATCCTAAACTAATCTATCATATTATGATATATTATTAAAATAGTGGCACTATCGTAATTTTATTTGTTACTTCTTTTATATATTTGAATATTAATATTACGATAATGCTATTATTTTAATGACGTGTCATAATGTGATAGTTTTAATCTACAGATGATGTGGTAGACTGAGTCTATCTAAAAATTTCTCAATTATCTGACCTCGTGAAAGTATCAAATAAGGAAAAAACAAATAAACAAACAAGAATATAAAACGCAAAAGAAAGGTAACAAATAATTGCTGCTATGAATAACCAATTCACCAAATGGTCAAACTATTAGGCAAGGCTGTAAATTCATATTTTTACTTATTTACACATTTGAATAGTAATATTACAAGATTGCCATCATTTTAATGATGTGTCATAATGTGATAGGCTTGGTCTACGGATGACGTGGTAGACCGAGTTTACCTGAGAATTTCTCCTAATAATAATTCACTTTTGCATGCAGGTGTCTATTGAATTTAAAAATGAACAAGTGCATATACCTATCTAATTGCGTGCATTTAAATTCATTAGATAGAAATTGCTAAGAAATGAATTTTAATCCTCTCTATCATAAAAGTTTGATACCACGACGGATACCAATCTATCCAAGAGTTAGAACAATTAGGCGAGAACCAATAATAGTTTTATTATTATTTCAACACAAAATATAATCCTGCAACCCCATGTCTATTTCCCCCAAAAGATCCTTGCAAAAGATGTTGATGTGGGGGCTTTATTTGTGCATCAAAATGTATGGATGATGACTATATTTCAATGGCAAATCCATTAGTTGATTCTTTAAACATGAAGTTAACCCTAATTATAGTACATAACAATAAACGTTATTGACTCATATGGTTCCTTTGAACTGTCACTATTAAAAAATAGAACATAATTGATTGGTGAATTTGGTATGATTGCATTGTCTACTATTCATGGAAATTGAATGACGAAATAAATAATTAGGAGATCAAACAGCATCATTGAGTTGGAAAATTAATGGCTGGTTTGTTTTTCTATATATCAGTACCAGAAAGTGGTCCTTGGTGGTGGGTGGGTAATTTTTTAAGATCAAGGAGGAGGTTAGCCTTGAGATTTTTTTTCAGTAAGAAGATTTAGCATTTAAGTTTTAGTTGACTTCGCAATCAACTTTTTAATTCATGATTTAACCATCAAACTTTTTTGAAAAATTGTATACCTATGCACCCACATAAGGATGACACTACACTCCAACTTGATAGTTTTGTTATCAAAGGGATATTCATCCAATTGGATAGTTAGTAAGACCCTTATAAATAAAGGTATACATTCTATTCAAACTAAATAGAACCGAATTTAATTTTTATATTTTTCCAAAGCAGTTAATTTTTTAAAAATAAATAAAAAAATCCAACAAAATAATCAATTCAATTTTTTTTTTGTTCCATTTGTACAAAAAATGAATTGCAGATTTTTTGTTCTTATATTCAAACGAAATTGACAAATTAATTTTCATAGTATTAAGACGCCCCATTTACAAGGCACCTTTGGTTCAAAATCAAAGCCTGACGTGTGAGATGTAAATATATTGCCAAGTTTTGTTTTGAGAAAGAACACATGTTCCCAACCACGTGCTTACGGACATAGACAATGGAACTTGGCAGGGACTATACCACAAAATAAGGGCATCCAACAATTAATGTTAGCTCTTTGCTGTACATCTTGGGGCTCCACGATGATGTGTTTTAATAATTTGAGGCAAGGTTGGATGCTTAACTGTTCGGGCCCTTTTTGGAGCAACCTTATCTAATGAATAATGACTTTGCACCAATCAAAAGCTTGATAATGTCTCTTTTCCTCCCTATAATTCTGCTTTAATGATCATATATCATGCGGGCCTTACTACCATTGCAAGAATTAAAACATGGTTACTTACGACAGAAAAATTGAACACTTTGAAGAAGATAATAAGCAATTAGGAATAGCCAGGTGTCCTATTAAGGTCATAGCTATAGTCCAAAATTACACAAGTGTCTCTAAATTGTTATACCCATTTTCGATTGGAAGCTTACTTATATCAGCTAACGTATTGCTACTGCTAACAAACTCCTTGATGTTAAAAGGCCTAATCACTCAAAAACCCCTCACCTTTAAACTTTTTTTTAATTCTACCCCGACGTTGAAAATTTGTCAATTTTACCCACTTTTAAATTTTCCGTTTCCAATTGTACCCCAATATTTTAATTTTTGTTAATTTTTTAACTTAAATGATGAAATCATTCAATTAATTAAGTCTAAACATGAAATTAAATTCTTTTTATTCAAAAAAGTACAAATAAGTCCTTTATTTTTAAAAACTAACTAAAAACCATAATCAAATTAACACTAATTTAAATTCTTAATTAATTTAACTAAATTTAAATAAATTTTAAAAATCTACAATTAATATATGCGAGACATGGACAACGTTTTAAACAAATTTCCAAACGCAGAAGACGTTAATTTAATTTTTCAGGGTACAATTGAAACACAAAAATGCAAAATAGGGTAAAATTGACAAATTTTTAACGTCAGAATATGATTGAAAATGGACTAAAAGGTCGGGGTTTTTAAGACAGTAGACCATGTTAAAAAGGGGACTTATCCCAAATGATGTGCTGCCCTTGTATTAAATGATTCAGTGGCTTGGAATTTTAAACTATTCGGACCACAAAACATTTTTTTCACTATTTTGATAGTCCTTTTACGGATCGATAGTCGGGATTAGGGGTGTAAATGAACCGAGCCGAGCCGAGATTTGGAGTGTTCATGTTCGGCTCGTTTAGCGAACAAGGTGTTCATGTTCGGTTCATGTTCAGTCGAGCTTTAAATAGAGTGTTCATGTTCGGTTCGTTTAGATTTTATAGTGTTCATGTTCGGTTCATGTTCAGCTCATGTTTGTTCGTTTAGCCGCTAAACGAACAAGTTCGCGACCGAGCTCACGAACAAGCTCGTAAATACTAAACGAGCTCGTTCACGAACCAGCTCGCGAGCGAGCTCGATAAGTACAAAACGAGCTTGTTCGCGAGCCCGCTCGTTTAGCGAATAAACAAACGAACACGAGCAATTAAACGAACAAATACAAATATGAGCTGAATAAATTAAAAACAATCTAATCGAGCTCGTTGACGAATATGAGCTAAATAAATTAGAAACATAATTATATAAATTAATTTAAATATTAATTAGTTCGCGAACACCTAATCGAGTTTCTAAACGAGCTTATTCGTGAACTATATACGAGCTTGTTCATGAACTTGTTCATGAACTTGTTCACGAACTCTTAATCGAGCTCGTTCACGCGCTTGTTCACGAACTCTTATTCGAGCTGTTCGTGAACGCAAACGAGCCGAACACCACTATGTTCATGTTCGGCTCGTTTATATTAACGAACATAAAATCAAGCTCGAGCTCGGTTCGTTTAAAATACGAACGAACATGAACCGAGCTCTTATCGAGCCGAACACCGAGCTGCTCGCGAACGGCTCGGTTCGTTTACACCCCTAGTCGGGATACTTTTTCTTGACAAATAAGCTGTATTCATCCAAGTAATTTATCTGAGAAGTAACGGTGAAAATCCACCAGCGAAGCAAGAATCTTGAACTTAAATCTGAGAGGATACTTATTTGTTAAGTTCAAATTACTATAAATGACAATTGTTATGTAAAAGCCTCTAAAATTACAGCTCTCCAACTTACTGTAAATGCATTATCAAAAAAATAAGTTACTATAAATGATAAAATATTCTTAACTTGTTCTAAATCTTAATTGAAAAAAGGTCAAAATAAGATAAAGTTTGTGGTCACGATAAAATACTCAAAATGGACATTATTACTCGTTTTATCCAAAAAAATGAGATGATAGAAAACTATTGGAGAGCGATAATAACATATTGAAGTTAAGGTGGCAGAAAACAATTGTGCGAGCTGTACAATTTGGAACTGAGGTAAAACAAGTCAAAACGTCTATTTTGAGGGTGTTTTTGCCTAAAGCCGAACTTGATCTGATGTGATCTTTTCGTGCCAGATTCAAAGAGCAAAATGAATTTTGTTGAATCTAAATTATCATAGAAGGACAGAGCTGCTTAAATTATTATTAGCGACAAAATACAGAGTTATAGTAAGACTATAGACCAAAAATTAGTTGCATCCATTAAATAGGGTAGTTGCCAGAAATTTCCTTCTGTGTCTTTAATGATCAATACATAATCTCATATGGGCAAACCTAATTTTATTCTCAAAATCCTTTGCCCGACAGTTTCATTTCATGTCACAGAGCAATATAATACAGAACCAGTGGTTAATTGACTATAAAGAAACTTTAACAAAGAAAAAGTCTTCTGATTGACGAAGACAGTTCACTCAACAATAATTAGGGTCATATATGTCATTTAAAACTCAGCACCTCGTGCTTTACTGCATTAAAAAGAAAACTAAAGAATTGTACAGCTATAAGGTTCTTTACAATAATGTATGTCACATGGTTTGCTTGATCCAGTACAGAGAAGTTTCTTTAATTTTTTATTCTATAACGGTTTCAATTTGTA
Source organism: Mercurialis annua (assembly GCF_937616625.2). Classification (NCBI taxonomy): domain Eukaryota; kingdom Viridiplantae; phylum Streptophyta; class Magnoliopsida; order Malpighiales; family Euphorbiaceae; genus Mercurialis; species Mercurialis annua. The sequence continues at coordinate 75,517,872 of NC_065572.1, read as the reverse complement.
TCTGGATTTGAACTGTACCCTACCCAACTTGGTTTATTTTACAAAGATAAACCAGAAAAAAACCCACAGATGCAGCTTTCTTGCGGCTTTTAGATTGTCTTTTCCTAGTTGAGAAGAAATCACAGTTTTTTGTCGTCCAAATTACAAATAACAAAAAGAAATTGTCACAAAGAAGTCCAAGTTTGGAGTATCCTAAGGAGAAGTGAGACTTTTAATGAAGATTCTCTGAGAACCCAGAGTAAATCCAAAAACCATGTTTAAATCTTGGAGGAACGACAATAAAAAGATCAAAGCTGTATTCAAGTTGCAGTTTCAGGCAACTCAGGTATCAATATAACAATGTGTAAATGTTCCTAGTCACTCTATTCTATATGGATTTATGCTTTGTTTGGATTCTAGTTGCATTGCTATATATGTAGATAAGAAGGTGAACAATGTGTGCAGTTTGATCAAGCAATTCATAAATTTACGAGCAAGAAAGCACTTACCTTGTTTTGAATCTCTGCTTCAGGTGCCACGATTAAAGAAACCCGCGTTGATTATATCCTTGGTGCCAGAGGATGTCGGAAAAACAACATTCAAACTGGAGAAAGTTCCAGTTCAGGAAGGAACCTGTTTATGGGAGAAACCTCTTTTTGTAACAGTGAAGCTTTTCAAGCAGCCAAAAACAGGAATCCTGAAAGAAAAGATATACCATTTCATTGTTTCAAGTGTATGTTATGATCATACTCGAAAATAATTTCTTTTTCTTGACTATAATAAATATACGTGCATCAAATAATAACCATAGGTTCTTACAGGGATCTTCAAAATCGGGTTATCTTGGAGAAGCTTCAATTGACTTTGCAGATTTTGCAGAGGAAACTGCACCAATTACAGTCTCTCTGCCTCTCAAGTTTGCAAACTCTGGTGCTATTTTAAATGTTAGTTCTCATTCTCTCTCACACACTCATAAGATAGACAATTACCCACCAATCCACAAAAAAATTTCATTTGATCACAACTGTTCCTATTTCTCATATCTAAAATTAATGACAGGTGACTGTTCAGAGGGTGCAGGGAGGAACTGATCAAAGGTGAAAATTAACATTAACCTTTACTAATTTATTCCACAAATATTAGTTATTGGATTTGTTTTTGGTTCCAAAAATATTGACTTAATTTGCTAATATCAGAATTGGTGAAGATAATGGAAACTCGCTTTCTCAAGATGAAAGCTTAAAGAATCGATTGAGTAGCGCCCACTCAGATTCAAATAACAACAGTTTCAATGAAGTAAGACCTAAAATAATCTACTTAGAACTTTTTGTTTACTGAAGTTCATGAGAGCTTGAATAATTTATGTCAGAATGTAGTACTGATATGACTGCTCTACTGTGACATAATTATCTTCATTCTCAATCATGTGACAGGATGCAAACTTGGACATTTTCTCGCCAAATAATGCTTACAGAGATGGTAGCTTCAAAGCATCCGTTGATTCAAATGCTAGCATCCAGTCAACTCCTCGGCAAAATTCAATGCCTCAGGAGGGGGCAGTTGATACTAAAACGACAAAGAACCGTTTGCATAGAAGATCAAGCACAGAATGGTCAATGGGTTCAGCTTCGGATGGAAGTTTAGCTGACTCAACAAACAGCCCTGAAGAGAAATTTCCAAGACACCTGAGAGTGGCTTCTGATGAATCCGTAGAAACACTTAAGAGTGAAATAACCAGTCTACTGAGGCAGTCAGAATTATCAGAACTGGAATTACAGTCTCTGCGGAAGCAATTCACAAAGGAAAATAGAAGGGCACAAGAGTTATCGAGACATATAATCGATCTAAATGAAGAGAGAGATCAACTCAAAACAGAATGTATACAACTCAGGTCCCAACAGAAGAATGTTGATGGAGAGGAGGCTCTAAACAAACTGAAGGCTGAGAATAAGGATGTAAAGGTTGAGCTAGAAGAAATTAGGCGAGAGCTTAGTCATGAAAAGGAGTTAAATAACAATTTCAAGTTGCAACTTGAAAAAACACAAGAATCTAATTCGGAGTTGATTCTTGCTGTAAACGATCTTGATGAAATGCTGGAGCAACAGAAACTGGAAATATCTCATCTTTCTGTCAAACTTGAGTTAAGTAGGGACATTGGTGAGATTCAGGATAAGAAATGTAAATGCAATATGCAAGAGGATGAAGACCAACAAGCAGCATTAGGACTCGAAGATATAGAGAAGGAAGAAAACGATTCTAGTGAATTGCACTTACTGAAAGAAAATATTGCAGATCTATCTAATGAAATTAAGCTATACAGAGAAGATAGGGAAAAACTGGAGAATTATATTGAGCAACTCACCCAAGACATTGCAGATTTACAACAGCAAAACCACAAACTATCTTCTAAGTTAGAGCAGAACAGGTTACAGGAAATCGAAATGCGAAATGAATCTATGGGATCCTTGGCTACTATTAAATGTCTTCAGTTGCAGGTGCAGCGATTGGAAGAAAAATTAAAGATACAAACACAAGAATTTTCTGAATCACTGGATTCCATCAGTGAGCTTGAAAGTCAGGTCAAAGCATTGGAGATAGAACTTGAGAAGCAAGCACAATCATTTGAAAATGACCTAGATGCAATGACATGTACCAAAATTGAGCAGGAGCAAAGAGCCATACGTGCAGAAGAAGCCTTGAGGAAGACAAGGTGGAAAAATGCTGTTACAGCAGAGAGGCTACAAGAAGAATTTAAAAGACTATCTGTGGAAATGGCAGTTAAGATTGATGAAAATGAGAAGCTCATGACAAAAGCAATAACAGAAGCTGATGAGCTACGTGTTCAAAATAGAAATCTGGAAGACAGGCTTCAGAAAGCTAATGCTGAGCTTTCACTATTTAATGATCAGAGCCACGAAAAAGTGGAAGAACTATCAACTCGATTAGAACTGAAAACAGATCATGCAGAGCAGATGTCACTACAGCTGGAAGCTTTGTCCCACCAGCTCAAATGTGCGCAAAACCACCAAGAAGAAAAGCAAGAGAATTTCTTGGTGGAAAATCAAATGCTAAAATCTAAGATAGAAATGCTCAAAAGGGAGAAAAGAGACCTCTCTGATCTGGCAGAACAAGTCAAATTGAGAGACAAGACAGAAGAAACAAAGACTTCGCCTAAAGAGACAGAACTGCTGATTACAAGATGGGAGAAAGAAAGAGAGGAACTGCAGAGGAATTTTGAATTAGCTAAGAAGGAATCAGAAAAGGCACAAGAAGAATTATTGAACTTAAGGTACTTGAAGAATGAAAAAGAGACACTGGTTGAAAAACTGTTATCAGAAGCAGGAAGTCTTAGATCTCAGCATATTGAGTTACGAAGCAGCTTGTCCAGAGAAGAATTGGAGAAAGAAAACCTGCAGAAACAAGTACTTGAGCTAAAGCACGAAATAAAGAAGAAGAAAGAGAGAAGTAAAAGTGTAGAAAGGGAAGAAACAAATAACATCATGTCTGATGAGAAAGCAGCTAACTTTTCACCACATAGCAGGTATAATTCAACTCTATCTCTTGGCATCTAAATACAATGTGTCAATTTATTCTTTTACTACAACTTTTATGCTCAATTTTTCTTTCGAGGTGAATTTAAAAACTCAATTAGTTTTACCATATATATTAACAGATGCATCTTGTGTTCTTTTCAATCCCTAAAACACATTTCATTATTCAAATTTAATATTCACAAAAAAATTAAAAAAATTCTGGGAGTGAGAACTGAAAGTCAATGCTTTCTATTTATGCCAGGGATGATTTCAAGGTTACTGAATTGCTGACTGAAATGTCACTATTAAAGGAAAGGAACAAATCTATGGAAAGTGAATTAAAAGAAATGCAAGAGAGATATTCGGAGACAAGCCTCAGATTTGCAGAGGTAGAAGGTGAAAGGCAACAATTAGTCATGACCGTACGCAACCTCAAAAGTGGTAAGAGAAACTAGCACACTCAAAGAGAATTGAACACAGAACTGAAGCATTACACTGAGCTTTGAGTAGCAGGGTGTGTTGTCAAACCTATTTGAACTCTGTAGTTACTACCGGCAGAGTTCAGGATACACAAGAAGCAGATCACAAGTTTAGAGAAAAATTTCTTGTCAATAAAATGTCTTTTTCACATTCTTTAGTGTCTTGCATAATCTTACTTTGTGCTTATGATATACACACAGGACATGAGATACAATAAAAGTATCGGTATATAATAGAACATGTGATAAATTTGCTAGGAGCACTCATACTTAAGTGATATGATGCAAATAAGAGAAGCCAAATATCAGAGATTGAATTACAGAATTTAACATGAATTCATATCTACACATACATTTCACATTAGCATTGCATTTTAATTTTAATTTTGAATGTGTTCCAGAAATCCAAGGAAAAATTATAGGGTCGTGCTTTTGTTATTTTGTTCTGTTGCGAAAGAGAAGTGGAATACAAAAAATAAAATAAGCAAACAAATACAAGCACATTTACGTGGTTCGATCAATGTGAGATCTACATCGACAATTCTTCCTTATTGAGGAATATCAGTCTTCGATCTCAAAGCATTTAAACCTAACAGTAATTACCATAAAGAATGGCTAGCTTTCCTAGACGGGTATAGAGAGAGAATTCTTATTCAGTTTAGACTACAGAGTAAAGATACAGTAGGAATAACACCAAGTATTTATACTAACACTTGCAGAACTCTTACATTATTGTCCAAGTACGAAACTGATACATATAATTACTTTACTCTTGAAAATAGGTCTTAATAGAAAAAACCAAAGACTCCTATTTATTTCCTATCATAGTTGGTTTAAAGTCCAGTTTGCCTTGGTTGAGCTGGCCATAGAAACCAGCTGAAAGATCAACTCATAGCCTGTTCTACAACTGGCTCCACTTAGCTGAGCCGACGGTATAGCCAGCTCTAACTACCATCCCATGGTGTTCAGCCGGCCATAGTGGTGGAACCGGCCGTGAAGCCCTGCTCTACTTCAGAGTTATGTAAGCCATCTCCAACATGTAAATTGCATATTGAATGATATGCAGCCTAAGACAGCTTCAGAAGAAATTCATGAAATTGCTCGGCTTATAAATGGTCGAAAGATACACAAGCCTAGTTGGAGTTAACGAAGATGATATGGTGGGATTTATTTCTACATATATAGACACAGGTTAAATCGATATTGGTACTTCTTACGGCAGCCTCAGAGTTCTCTGAGCAGCAAAATAAAAAATATTTATGAAGCTTGTCTATCAAATGACACTATACAACGATACGACAGAATTGCAGAAAAAAGGAAAATGACAACTAATCAAAGCATAAAGAAAAAAGTATGCGAGTTACTGTATTTAAGAACCAACCTTGAAGTTATGTTCATATTACTTCTTGACCTTCAATCATTGATGACGGAACTTTTTATTAAGACGGTGTGCACTTCCATCACTCCACACAAGCCTAGTCTGACTTCCATTTTCATTCAATGCAAATGATAAGGTCTGCATGTGTTTAATGAGTAATTTAGAATAATGAACATAATATAAATAACTAAAGATAAGCGTCCGAAAGCCAAAACACAGATAGGATATTAGAAATGAACCAACCTGTCTTGATCTCTTATCAATTGGTGTCGATGCTGGAACAAAAGAGGCTTGAGCTCTAGCGCTCTTGGATGCGCTTGACAATTGTCTTGACTGCTTCTGCTTCTTTTGTTCCGGTGCTTTCCCACGATTACTTCCCCCTTTGTACTTGAAAAACTCAAGAATTGATGGACTTCTTCTCTTCACAACTTTTGGAATGCTACCCGTAAAGCCAAAATCAGGAGTTGGTGAATCACATGGGAGGGACTGCTGCCGCTGTCTACTCTTTTCCCGAATTCTATTGAGAAACTCTAATGTCCAGGGTGAACCTGCTTGTGGATATGTAGAATGAATTGCTTTAGACAATGGTGTTCCTCCAAAATGTGAAATCTCCTCCTTGAATGGTGATGCTTTGGCATTTCTTGTAGATCCTTGCGCTAAAATGTCCTCTAATAGCTCTTTTGGATGTTTTAAAGGCATGCCACAATCAGGGTATTCATTATTTTGCTGCGAGCTTTGTAAATGATCCATTTCCGAATACAGTAAATCTGACCTGGAGTTGATTGCAGCAGCAGTAGGAAACGTGGGGCCACAATTTTTATCAAATGACAATCTTCTGGGAGCCTTAGACTTTCTAGAGTCCTCTTCTCTATCTGGTGGCCAAGTTGAAAAATAAATGGAGTTAGTGATTGAAGGAACGTCCTTACCCAGATAATCGGTAAGGTCAATAACTTCACCTAAAACATCTTCATGCAGAACATTAGATGTTCTTGTGTTACTCCAGTCCAACTTCTTCTTAGTTGTCATTTCCGCCCAGTAATTTTCATCCGACAAGTTATCATTCAAATAAGATCGTGACATTTTAATTTCATCTAATATCAGAGGACCTTTGGATTTCTGACAATCATAATGCTTGGAGATAGGAGAAGAATCCACCATCTGAGCAGTTCCAGATCCCTGTTTGTGACCAGACAAATCGTTCAAAGATAGCTCTGGCCATTGAAATTCGTTTAAAATTTCACTCTCCCTTGAGATCCAACAGTTATCTAGCCCTGACACTGCAGGAAGGCGTGTATCATCAAGGAACTGATTTAAGGGCTCAGGCTGCCACATGTCGGCCACACACATGTCAACTTTTTGTGGGCTACGCATGCATTTTCTTTGTCTTATTTCAGAAACAACATTAAAATTATCCTTATTTGAGTCAGGACCCGAAGAGACAGAGGAGGAGCAGTCGGTCATAATAGATTTAGAATCCTCACGTTCACCATAGCTGCACAAAGCACTAAACAGAGCAATGCTTTCTTCAGAAACATAATGCTGCTGAACTGCGAGGATCCTGCGTTCATTTGACCACCCTAGAAACTCGATGAGCAAGCCTTCTGAAGACAGTATAGCATGAGCTGTCAACGGATTAATTGAAGGAAATTTCGTAAGGAATGATTCTGCTAGGGTTTCTGATTCGGGCATTTTAGGACAGGCACCCTGATACAGCTTAGCGGCATAACAGATATTACTTAATATAATTTCATCAGTCAGCTCAGACGAATAGGAACAGAAAAGCTGTAAATCAATTCCCAGGCTTGCAGCTGCTGCATAGAGTCCATCTGAGGATTCCATTACAGTAGAAAGGAAGTTAGTATCTCCCTCAAATACCTGTAGGAAAAACAAAATGAAATATGGTGATATGAATTCCATAATAGCACACCCATGAAGCACAAAGTTTGACCAGAACATCCTAAAGAATTAAGCCATCAGAGATTGTTTTACTTATTGATATCCAACAAAACTATCATATGCTGCTACGCTCAATATGTTTAGCAGTCTAAAGGAAAATCCGAAATATCTAATAGACTCGAAGAAAAGGTTAGAAACAGAAAACCATATTAAAGCAAACAGAAGAAAATCACCATGAATTTATTATAAGCCAGAAGTATTAATACAAATGGAAATTCTGTTTGGGTTTAGATCTCGCCAGGCGTATTTGTAGAAGTTTTTCTCAACTTGTTAGCAGAGAAAACATCGAATTTTTAACACATGATACAGACAAGCTAGATGGTTAGTTTTAATAAAACACTGATAAAACTGTATCCAAATGACTTGACTAAGTAATGAATTTACACTGATAAGAAATTACTATTTCTTAATATGACTTATTCTATATAGAACTATAACTGAGGAAATAGCTAAAAATTATGATTAGTGGTTGCTGGACAATACTTACCAGAACACAGCAGCTGAACGCGCAACTTAGCAATGTGAGAACATTTGTAGCTATATTGTCAATGCATATTGGCAAGGAAGAAGAAGCTTCATCTGCAGCAGTTGCCTTCTTTCTAATGTTTCTGCAATCGTACCACACCAAGCAAATAGCAGAAATAATAACAACATCCACAGGCAGATCTAAGTCACGTTCTACAACTTGTAATCCCTCTTTCTCCATTGCAAGGATTTTTTGGTATGTGCTTCTTCTAGATACTATCATTTCCTTGTCAAAATTTTGTGTATTCACAACAATTACTATCTCAGGGGAAGACATCAAGCACCCTTGACTTGGCTCTGATTTCATCTGATTGGGCACATTAGGATCTGCCACAGGCAAGCCGCAAGCTTCTACTCTATCTGCAGCTTCTAAACTTCTCAAGCTATGATCATCCTTCATAGGTGAAAAATGTAACACCTTCTCCATTCTGTGGTCATCCACGTTATCATCTGCAGCTAAAATAGAACGAGACTCACTTTCCTGGAAAAAAAGTAGAGCAGATTTAGTTGTGCAAGTAAAAATACTCGCAAACAGTAAAATGTGAAAGAATGATGAAACAACCAAAACATTAAGCAGGCATACTATGAGGGAAGATATATCTTCATAGTTCATAGCATTTCATTAAAATGATGAATTGGGTTCCTATGGACAAAAATATGATTTGCATGCTCCCTAATAACGTCTACTTAGAAACAACGGAAAAACGAATAAAACAATTGTTAAATAAAAAATCATACTGTAAGGATCGGGTTATTGCAAGAAACATATGCCTTCAACTTTCCAACATATCTATGTAGGATTTTACCTTGGGAAATGTAGTACTAGGACCTAGCGCTGTGATTACAGATTCACTTTTTCCTCCACCAGTGGCTTTCCCATGATTCAAGAAAAAATCCAGATCATTGAATTGTGACATAGATTTGAATAACAGTGTTGCCTTCTCAGCATTTTCCTTAGCTAAGGGCTTCGCATTTTCTGATTTTGAGCATTTATCATCTGACAACTTACTTGACTCAACTCCCATCTGTTTAACACTGGAATTGACTTCAGAAAACATATTCAGTGATTCCTCAGGCTCCATAATTTTTGGATCATCCAAATCACAATCAGATAAAGCTAGATCTATCACCTCCTTTCTCTCGTCAAAACAATCCCAGTCAAAATCAGTTTTGTGTAAATCCAACTTCAACACATTCCAGTAGCAGAACGTCCCACTGTTGCATTTATCTTCTTCTAATAGGTGCCAATCCAGGTAAATCCCATCAACTAGAGAAAAGGATTCTGGCTTTACTTTGTCTAGTATTTTCTCGATAAAGGAATACAATGGTTTTACTTTGTCACCATTAGATAGAATAGGTGTAGGCATTGTTTTAAATATCTCATCCACCAGAGCTAGCTCAGAACTAACAATTAATTCATTGAAATCCTTAAAATTCTTGTCTTTGCAGAAAATCCAATCCCATGTTTCTGGTACATCAGATTTTTGCTTCTCAAAGAAGACTTCACAAGCTTGAGACGAGTCCATTTCAAAGAATTCATATTCCTGGAAAACAGGTGGATTCACCGGCAGAGAACAATATGCTGATTCTACATTGTCAATCATGCCTATAATGTCCACTGCCAAAACTATGTCCATGGACGCAGGCTCAGATTCAAGAACAATTTTTGATAGACAATGATCTGAAAGGAACTCAAGAACATCATAGCGCATAGAATCCAATAGCTCTGCCCCATCACTTAGCGGGTTATCATTCTGAGTCCATTGGAAATTAATATTATCAGAGAATGACGAAAGTTCATCTTCCATAGATAGGTCTTCCAGATTTCTCAGATTTATCTCATCCACTTCGAGAAGAGGAAAGGAGATATGATGGAAGTTCATTTTCTCTTGACCAGAATCATCATCTAAAACAGAAGCCTGTTTAATCATGTCATAGTCTAAAGTAACATCTTCAACTGAATAAACGTATTGTTGAACTTTGTCAGAGTTCTGCATCTTAATTCCTGGCCTAAGAAAATCCTGGACATAAAATAGCAAATAGACTAAATTATAAAGTCTAATACATAGAACATTAGCACTTGAGCAACCATAATACGAGATGAAAAGAGAATTGTTATTAATAGTTAACCATGAAGAAACGAAAGTAGGTTACAGTATTGAATATAAAGAGAGTAGATCAACCTTTTGCAAACTAATTTCAACAACTTGAATAAATAAAGTACCATATTTCATAAAACAACTGGCCTATTTACTGTACCTGTTTTTTGTCGTTATTATATTTTCAATTTATAAGCAATAGTATGAGCAGATAAATTTCACATTATGCATTTCTCACATCTTAAAAAATGTATGGCTATTCTTCAAGCTATAATCAAGATTGAATCAGAAGTGTGTATTAAAGACGGATTAATCGAAGATGAATGTGAATTTGTAGTTGTAGTTGTAGTTGTAGTTGTAGTTGTAGTTGTAGTTGTGGTGAAAATGCTCCTTTCTAGCACATTACAGTACAAAAACTATACACGTTACACAATGATGAGTCAGACACTTACTGGATCAATCTCAATCTCCGGAGCTTCTGAGAGATTTTCCAAGTGCTCCTCAGGAAGGAGCAAATTTTCCTAGAATTCAAAAAAATATGATGCATAAGAATGAAGACTTAATAGTTAGATCATAATTCATATTTTTACAAGATTTCTATAGATTTTTCACTCTACCGCCAATGCATCAAGCTCAGGCTCTTCAAATTGCAAAATGACTTCAGATCCATGTGCAAGCTCAGTATCTACAGCAGCAGTAGCAGTCTCTTCCTCTTTCTACAATGACATCAGCGAAGTTTATTAGGAAAAACAAGCACACAGAGCAAATGCACACACAAAAAATGATACATCAGAATTTTAATTGAATGAAGAGCAACAAATTCAAGCTCTCCAAAAACAAGAATTCACTATATAGAACTCAATTCAAAATTCTTGCATCTTCTAGATTTTCCGCTAAGCTAGTTCATTCACGAATTAGGTCTAAAACTTAAGTGTAGATGATTAAGCAATACCTAAAATAAATGAACAATTAAATTTGAATTTAAAAAATACCTCGGACACAGAGTAAATGCGCGAGGTGCGATCCTCAAAATGTAGATCATCAACGTCGATTTTCCGAGGTGTTACGTGAGAAATAAACTTAGATAGAGCTGCATCGATCGGAAATCTGTCGATTTCAATGGAGATGTTTGAGTAGGGATCGAGAGAGGAGAATATTAGTGCGTTTAAGTTAGGGAGATGCAGAGAAGGAAGGAGATTAGGGATTGGAAGATTCAGAAACGTTAGGGTTTCTTCGTTTGGAGAAGAGAAGTAGTCTGTGTTTAGAAATCTAGTTCTCATTTTTCTGTAACGCAGTTCTGAAACTGATTCTCTTGCAATATTTCAAATGAAAAGGAATTTGAAAAATTCAATCAAATAAAAAAAACAATTGAACTTATCAAAAAAAAAATTGAAATTGGCGCCAATGGATTTCCTTCATTTTTCCTTTGCTTCCCGTGTCGGTCAGCATGAATGGGCTTCGTCATGGGCCTTACTGTTTTCTTAACAAGAAACTTTTGACAATCTACAACATCAAGTCGTTGTAGTATAGTGGTAAGTATTCCCGCCTGTCACGCGGGTGACCCGGGTTCGATCCCCGGCAACGGCGAAATTTTTTATTTTGCGCAAAATTTTAAACAGTGGACCCCAAATTCTCACCATCAGAGGGGAGAGCACGTGTATGTTGAGTAGCAGCGATAAAAGTGACTCAAGTAAGCAGTTCATATAAATTAGTTTTGCTATTTAAAAACCTCTGTGTTGAAGATTATCCAAAATTTGAAACTTCCCAGTTCCCATTCGAGTAGCTCCGCGTGTACAACCGGACACAAGTACGTGTCCAGGAGCTGAGACGTGTCATTTCTCTTATACGTGTCCCTCTTGTTGACAGCCACCGCCATGCAAAATTGGCAACTTTCAAGTTTTAACCGCAGTGATTAAACGTTTAAATTTATCCAAGAGTTCGTTTATAAATATGCTATGTGCATTCTCTGTCATTAACGCTAACGTATCGATTGTCTGCTTACAGTATGGATTCTCAAATTTCGCGCCCGATCGGTCATTCCTATGATCAAACACCCTATAATGCTGGACTGCACGCGGCTGGTAAGTTTTTCTATTATGGAATTTCAGTGAGTAAGAAGTTTGCTATATCTGTGTATGTGTGATGTATTGTTGGTTTTAATTAATCTGTTGTAGAAGGGGAACATCTTGATCAGCATTCCCATGAGAAGAAATCGGTTTTGAAGAAGGTGAAAGCAAAGGCCAAGAAAATAAAGGACACCTTGATGCATGGCCACGGTCACAATCATGATCAGGAGGATCATGATTTGCAGCATGTTCCTGATGATCATGACTTGGATGAAGAAGATGATGTTGAGGAGGAGGATGAAATCCTTGATGAATCTCAAATTCATGGTAGTACTAGTATTAACAACATTTCCATAGTTAATTAATTGGATAGTGTAATTAAATTTTATGAAATCTGTTGGTTCTTTGTAGTGTTTGATTCTTCTGCTATCGGTCGCGCTTCACGGCCTGGACAAGTGGGACGGTTGGATGATCCTGTGGCATATTACGGGAAGTCCACAGCGTTTGATGATGACTACGCTCGAGAGACTCTAGCCAAGAGCGTTGTGCCTAGGCAAGAAGAAGACAGAGGACTTAAAGTTGCTATTGACAGGACAAGTAACCTGAAAGAAGTGCCTCAGGCTCCACTTGAGATACCTGTATCCACCACTCCTGCAATTTTAGAACAAACAAAACCTATCGACGCATTTGGAAGCTTTTCAGGAGAACAGAAAGCAACTCGAGGCCAACCGCAGATCAATTTGGAAAGGTCACCGAAATTGGAAGAGGATCCTCATGCCCCTAAAGATAGACGTGAACACTATGATCCTTCCAATTATCAGGCCAAAGTCACTGATTCAACTGGTGCACGTAAGTAGTCTATGGTCATTGTCAAATTGGTAGAGTGGGATAAACAGTCTTATATGTTCTGTTTATGAATTGTATGCAGGTGGTGAAGAAACAGGAATTACTCCAATTCTTAGTTCTTTTGACAAAATGAATTTCTCTACTGACTTAAAACAAAGAGGAGAAGAGAAGTTCCCTGCTAAACCACATGATCAGTCGATCTTTTCCTCTGGAAGCCATGACCAATTTTCTCCAGAACCAACTCCTCCAAGACCTATAACAACCGAAGAGAAGCCTCGTTCTATTTCAGACGCTCCTCCTGACGCATCAAATCAGACCAGCTATTTGGAGAAACTATCATCTGCTGCTCCTGCAGTTGCTGATAGAGCAATTCTAGCCAAAAATGCTGTAGCTTCTAAGCTTGGATACAATGAGGGGGAACACAATGCTAAGGAACAGAGCAGCACTTATACCGAGAAAATATCCTCTGCTACTTCTGCAATTGCTGATAAAGCAATTCTAGCCAAAAATGCTGTAGCTTCAAAGCTTAGATATAATAACGAGAAAGGCGATGTTAATGGACATGAAGGAGAAGAACTACACAAGACCCAACAAACACAATCTCCATCAACAGTTGAATATGGAAAGAAAATTGCAGCAACAGTAACTGAGAAACTGACTCCTGTATATCAGAAAGTTGCCGAAACGGGAAACACCATGGTGTCGAAAGTTCCTGGAATTCGCGGTAACGCTGGAAACGAAGGAGAAATCAGTGCTAAAGGGCAAGATAAGGGAGTGTCGGTGAAGGACTATTTTGCAGAGAAGTTGAAACCTGGAGATGAAGATAAGGCATTGTCTGAGGTGATTTCGGAGGCTTTGAATAAGCAAAAGGGAGAGGCAAATAAGCCAATTGCAAAAGTTACAGAATCAGAGAAGGTGAAGAGGAGACTAGGGAGTAGTGATGTGAACGTTGATGAAGAAGTGGATCAAAGTTCTGTGCATATTTCTGGTGGTGATACTGATATAGTAGGGAAGATTAAAGGGGCAGTTGGTTCTTTGTTTGGAAAAGGTGTAGAGGCTGCTCGAGGCTCTCAGCAAGCAGAGTCACCTGGTACGACTACGGGTTTTGTTTCTGCCAATGAAGAAGAAACAGGGGGAAGGAGACTTCAGGAATCAGGGAACTAAGCCATGTTTACCGAAAAATAAATGCTGTGTTTGTTTATGAAATCGTGTTATGAGATTGTGAATAAGAGTTTGCATATGTGATCTTTGTCTACTGGAGCTTCTAATTTGTAATACTAAATAATATTAGCATTTTCAATATTTATTTTTCTATTTGCTCAGAAGCTAAGCATGGATTAAAAACCTTGGGGGTAAATCTTCCATCTGTGCGAACTTAGTTCGTCACGTGAAATTATGAATTATTTATAAAATGTATAACACGTGGTGTTAATAAATGATATATCCAATTAATAAATATTATATTAATTAGTGATATTTTGATTAGAATTAAATATTCATTATTAATTAGATATGATATTTATTGACATTATATGTCATATATTTAATGGATAGTTAATCTTACATCACAAATTAGGTTCATACAGAGAAAATGGCGGATTCAAAGATTCAGTATGGTGGGGTCCGTTTATATACTTAAAATTTAATCAAAATTATAATTTTTTTAAAGTATATTGTACTAAAAAATTATTAATTATTATAATTATAATTATTATCAATAAAAAATATTTTTTATTTTTAAATTAGTAAATAATTAAATTGTTATTCGCATATTAAATACATCATTTAAATATATATTATTAAATACTTATTTAATGGTTGATAGCTTACTTTATTTTATAAATTTATATTTATAAGTTTCTTATAAAAATTAATTTTTGGAATAAAAAAATATATCAAGTCAGATACTAAAAAAATTAACAATTTACTAGATTTAACTATGGATTATTCTTATTGTTTTTATAATATCTCAAAGTGATTCATAAAAAAATGTACATAAATTAAATATAAGTTATTAAATAAAATTTCAATAGATATTTGAATAAAATCAAATTTAAATTTTGAGTGTACATTTATGGTTTTTATATATAAGAAATATATGTATAATGTATTTTATTTTATTATTTAATGTTTTGATTTTCAATCAGTAATTTTTATTTTTATTTTCAATTTGAATTTTATATTCTTAGTTTATGAATTTGATAATTACGTAGGGCAACTTTAAACTTTTAAAAGAGTTAAAGTTTTTCTAAAATAGTAAAAAGCAAAATAAAATTACTTAATGAACAAAAAGGTTGGATGATAAATTATATTTGTGGGTTAAATCACATAAAGTTCCATAAGACTTTACATAAGAATTTTTTATTAGAAGTTTATGGGTCTATTAGAGAACTTTAGTAAATATAACACACATATATATACGTGGTAAAATTTTAGTAATGGAGACCCACCCTTGATAGTGTGCATCCGCCACTACACAGAGATCTTTTATCTTAAAAATGTTAGAGCATCTCCAATGGAATGCTACTTTTTATGCTAAATTTAGCATGAAAAAGTGGTAAAATGCTATAAATAGCATAGCATTTCAAATTTTACTCCAATGCACAAAGTTAAAAAAAATGTTATAATTATTTATTAAGATAATTATCTCTTAATTTTATTAATTGCTAATTATTTAATAATTTTTTTAATTAAATATTTTAAACTAAAATTTATGTAATATTTTTTTTAATTTAATAATGAGTTTTTCAAAAGATATAATTAAAAGAATAGATGAATTATATAAAAATAAATTATTTAATTTTTTATTATATTGATGTATGATCTACTATTAAAAAATCAAATCGATGTTGTAAAATTAAATAGAAGCACAAATTTAAAATGAAAAAAGTAAATAAAATAAAAATAGTAGGTTAAAATAATAAATGCAAAAAATAACCGTGGTAAAATTGTAATTAATAGTGAATTGCTATTGGTTGTTGAATTTTAGCATATGCTATAGTCTGTGCTAAATTTAGCATGTGATATAGCATATGCTAAATTTAGCACAAACTATAGCACTGCATTGGAGATGCATTTTAAGATTAAATGCTAAATTATAGCATTAGCACTTCATTTTAGCATTGCATTGGAGATGCTCTTAATTTTATTGCCGATTGATCAATTAATAGCTTAACAGGTAACATCAAACAACAATGTAAAATTCAGGATAAAAAGACGTTATCTTGCATTTTTAGTAGCGTTGGATCAAGTACACTTTTCGCTAATGTGGACCTAGCCTGAATGGTTAAAGCGTTTCTAAATGCATCAAGAGGTTGTAGGTTCGAACCACGCCTTGATATCTAACAACTAACATGAGAATCTAAAGATCGATTTTCACCTTTGATAAAAAAAAAACATGTACACTTTTCAATGCAAGACAGATTTTAAAATTAAAAGCGTTCTATAATTTAATTTTTCGACAAATTTTTTGTTTCAGTTTTAATTTCAATTGTAATTTTTGTTTACAGAGTAATATTTCTATTTAAAACTCATATAAGTATACAATTAAAGAACCGAATAACTTTGCTTAAGTCCTTTTTAAATTATTAGAATCCTTTGATTTTCATTTAAAATTACCAAAATTGAGATATAAAATATGGTACGCTCAAACACAAAAGGCTAACACGGTTTTTGAAAATTCAACTGAAACCGTAACACAACAAAAACGCATCATCACATATGTACACAAATTTGATAAAAGGAAATAGTATTTTTGTTGAGAATAACAAATGTCTTAAATTATTTTTAAAAAGTTATATTTATACCTCATAATTTTTGCATGTGTAAAGATCTATATCTCACAACCAAAATAAAATAATGCTGACTTTAAAACTAAAATAACATTGATTTTAGGTTGACGTTAAATTTACATAAAGTTCATTCTGAATTGACATCAAGTTATAATATATAAATGTAAATTGTAAGAAAATTGTGAAATTTTGACATCAAAAGAGTTTATGGATTGAAAGTGTAAATTTTATAAATAATGAGGTTTCTAAAAGAAATAGAGAGGATGTTTTTTGGGCCTCCAGCTCTACTGCCTTAATCATGACTCTCATCTCGCGCTTTCTTACCTTGCACAGTTTCACTTCTAACAAAACCCTCGGCACTAACATAACAAAACCCTGACCAGCTCTTACACGCAGCTCAAACACAACACAACCCAGTCCTCAAATGAAACAGCTCAACCCCAGGTAACTCATCTTTGTCTGCTCGTTCAATTTTTACTGATAGCCTTTTGCTTACTGGGCATTCCTTTATTCAAGTTTATAATTTATTTCAAGGTTTATGCATCTGGATATGTTAATCCGTTGCTGGATTTATTGGATTTGTCGAGAGCTTCTTTTAGATTACTAAAAAATAATGGGTGTAGCAGACTTTAACAATGAACGCTATTGCTTTATTTGGTGCAAGAATGGCTCATAAATTTTCATACATATCATTAGTCTCACGGAAATTATGTGATTGGAGTTTTGATGGATATAAAAGTGATGATAATGGGTTTCAACATATTGAGGAACCCATAAAGAAACTATATAAAATTTCAGGTGCTGACTCTTTTGATTATGAATACGGCGATGAGGACCCTTATTCTAAGGGGAGTTGGTTTTTTGAGAATGTGAAGTTTGATGCTGCAAGAGTACTTGACGTTTTACGGCAGGATGGTCCCGGCTTTGACGCAAAAGCTGGTCTGTGTGAGTTGCATTTGAGGGTCTCGGGACTGCTTGTAAAGGAAGTCCTTAAGAGAATTTTGAGAAATATAAATGACGACAATAAAATGCGATGTGCAAAATTAGGGTATAAGTTTTTTGTATGGTCTAGTCAGCAGGAAAACTATAGGCACACAGTAAATATTTATCATTTGATTATGAAGATTTTTGCAGATTGTGAGGAGTTTAAGGCAATGTGGAGATTACTTGATGAAATGGTTGAGAATGGATTTCCAACTACAGCACGGACATTTAACATATTGATATGTACTTGTTGTGGGGCAGGTTTGGGTAGGAGAGTTGTGGAGAGGTTCATTAAATCAAAGGCATTCAATTATAGGCCGTTTAAACACTCTTACAATGCTATCCTACATTCACTTCTTGCAGTTGGCGAGTACAAATTAATTGAGTGGGTTCATCAGCAAATGCTGATTGAGCATCATTATCCGGATACTTTAACTTTTAACATTCTTATGTGTGCAAAATATAGATTGAACAAGTTACATGATGTTCATAGATTGCTTGATGAAATGGCTAGGAGCGGATTGTCCCCAGATCTCTACACCTATAACATCCTTCTCCATGTTCTCGGTAAAGGAAATAAGCCTCTTCCCGCACTTAAACTATTGAGTCATATGAAGGAAGTGAGTGTAAATCCTAGCAATCTTCACTTCACCACATTGATTGATGGATTGAGTCATGCTGGAAATTTAGATGCCTGCAAATATTTTTTTGATGAAATGATAAAATCTGGATACCTGCCAGATGTTGTTTGTTATACTGTAATGATCACGGGATATGTAGTAGCAGGGGAGTTTGAAAAGGCTCAGGAATTGTTCAATGAGATGATAGAGAGGGGGCAGTTGCCAAATGTATATACCTACAATTCAATGATTCGAGGGTTGTGTATGGCTCAGAGGTTTGAGGAGGCTCGCTCCATGCTAAAGGAAATGGAATCTAGAGGATGTAATCCCAATTTTCGTGTATACAAGACATTAGTGAGAAATTTGCGGAATGCTGGAAAGCTTTCAGAAGCTCATGGAGTAATAAAAGAGATGACGAAGAAAGGGCATTACGTCCATCGTCTCAAAGTTCAAGGGATATAGGAGACGCTGAAGTGATATATTGCATACATGGAGCCTTTGTCGATGTAACTTACTGGGATGCTACCTGTTCAGCTCAGGTTGACATCTTATGCCTTTTCCTTTAATTGTTGTGATAGAAATTGAATGTTTACTTATGAATGTTTTCTTTCCCTATTTATTCTTTCTTACACTGTAATTGGGATAAAGCAGAACTAAAATGTTAAATCCTATTTGGTTTTTTTTTTTCTTGCTCTTCTTCAAGTAAGCAAGTTTTGAGATGTGATTGCATGATCAAATTCTCATAACTTTCTTGGTTTGGTCCAAAACTGTGTGTGCTAAACTCGGTTAGTATTCTGTTTTCACTGTATGTATAATTGATCGTTTTCCTCAGAGAGCTTGAAGATTTGGTAGTTGATGGAACATCAATAGAAAATTAAACAAATTGATAAATACCCGAAGTGAATCAGCTAACAAAATATGATGTTGAAAACTTGATGGTGACCTGCTCTTATGTGACACTTTCTATTTCCTTCAATTCATTACACTGTCTCTTGCATCACATGTTACTGGTAGCAATGGGAAATTGACTGTGCGCTTTGGACTAGGAATTATCATTTCAGTTAAGATCTTAGGAAGTAAAATCAGCAAGGCATTGTTGGACTCTTTCAATTCTTATGTAATCAGTGGACAATAATATATTTGCTTTCTTTTTCACTTAGAAATGATTCTATTATTAGACTGGAGGCATTTGGTTTCTTGCTTTTTAATATCTTGCCCATTGTAAAGGGTTCATAATTTTCCTTCCCTTTTGAACAGTGGTGCTGTGTGCATATAACAACCAAGAAATGGAAGGGAAAAGTTGAAATTATTCTTATTTTTGATGTTTATGACAGAAAATGGTTGTCGTTTTTCTGGTAATTGTGTTCTATTGATATGCAGCTATTATGTTTCTGTAATCTTGGCCTGCATTTTCTTGGTTTGCTCAATTGTACTTTAGTAAATCTGAGATTGATACAGAAGAAAGCAATATTTTTCTTGAATATGTATCTTATATAGAGATTGAGACACTTGTGGGAAGGGACTCCAGACCAAATGATGAATTTCTTTCTACTATTTCTTGCAGGTTGATTTTGAAGTCTGAACAACATTTGAAGGAATTGTAATGAAGATGTTCAACTTTTGCAGAATTGGATAGGCTGATAAATTTATCTTGGTCATCAAAGCTAAGGTTACATCTCGTCCATTTTATGTTTCTGTTCTCATAACCATGTACTCCTCTCATTGATATCACCTACCTGGTGCAGGTAGATGCTAATTGGATTACCATTTCTTTTTCAAAATTTTCCATGAAACTTTTCCGAGGTGCAATTCTTCATGCATATACGAGTCTTATGCAAGTTCAGTGCTAGGGAACATGAGGCCTAATTCCAAACTTTACTCGACTGTGAGCATTGCTGATGGGCTGAGGAAATCTGCAAATTCTATTCTTAAATGTAGATATTAGACGCAATGCAAGTGGCGTTGTTGTACCATCATTTTACCAATTAAACACTAGAGATGCCGAAGGGGATAGTTTTATATTTGCTTCATTCATGTTGGCTCAAGGTATGCGTTCTTCCCTTTGTCAAGACAACATAAATTGTTATCACTTTAAATCCCCACAAAGCCATAAGTATCTCGTTACTCTGTAAGTTTATGCGTTATGTTCCTATCAGAAGTAGCAAAATAAAAACATAATCTTGTACTGAATTAGAAAGAGGTATAGGAATGTTGGGAATGTAGGTTCTGTTTTATGTACTCTTATTTAATAATGTAGTGAAAGGATCAAATGGTCAATTTGCTTGAGGGGAGGGCAGGAGTTTGAAAATGGAGATCTAAGACACGTCCATTCTTGTCATGGCCAACTAAGCAGTCTCTTACCATTTGCTAATTCTCAAAGCATGCCATTCCTGTCATCTGTCATGCTTCATCACTTGATTGCTCTTGCCTAACAAGACAAAATCTATCACATTCTCTTCTCCTCTTTTTCACTTTCAAACCGGTTTAGTTCTAAGGTAACGTTAATAAATTTATATTTGCCCTTATTGATTTCTATTCTAAACCTTATTTGAATCAAACATATTGTTAAAATATTCTTGAAATTTAAATTTTATATTGGATAACTTTTGAACTTTTAGATTTGGTCAAGAAAAAATAGTCATGTTGATTTTATTTTGAATTTACCAAAGATGGTGGCTGGTAAAGACCTCTCAAAGGTGGAACGCCTTAAAAACTCTGGAACTAGATAATGGAATTAAGAAAAAAGTAGCCAGAACGGTTACTCTCTAAATACATATTTGATGTTTCGGTTTCGAGTTTCAATATAACTTGTAATTTAACATCTAAACATCTACAACTAACACTAACAAGTTAACAAAAAAATCATCGATATATTCAGCATATGTGGTGTACTGATATTTTAAGGTAAGCTAAATTTGAAAAAAAATTATCTTCTAATCAGAAACAATTTTGAGCATGTAACATCAATGTTGAAGCATGGAAAAAGTATGTAACTAATTCGCTGCTCTTGCTTTCAAGATTTGTTAATTAAACGATGACCAAAATAACCAGTTAGAAGATGCTCTTGTCTCTAATATCACTAATTTCGGCGTGCTCTTTTTTTCTGATTGGAAAATGACCTTTAAATATTATATGACAAATAGACAGAACCGCCGATTTTCTCAGATAATTATTTTACTTCAAATATTAGTCAGTTCGAACCATTTTTATTAAATTATTGTTACAATTAATTAGTACTGATATTATTGGCACCAAGAAAATTACAAAAAATTGGATACATGCAGAACAGCAGGCTTGCACTAAGCTTATTTTTAGCACTATTTGCTGAAACATATATTTTCCACCATAGATTCTTGAAACTCATGTGAGAAAATCCAAGGATTAAATTAAATAAAATGGGAAATAATTTATTGCAAGAATTAAAATTAGATGTTATTTAATTTAGAAATTACAAGTATTGATGAATTTACTTTTTATCCTCTTTTTTCTCTTCCTTCTTCTCCTCCTTCTTTTCCTCCTTTTTCTCTTCTTTTTTCTCTTCTTTCTTTTCTTCTTTAGCAGGCCCAACTGAAACTATCTCCACTTTCCCAACTTTCTTCAGTTTCTTGGCTACTGCAACTGTATCCATCAGCCCTATCACCGTTAGCTTCTGCTCCTTCAGATCCGCCGCAATCGAATCAACTCCTGTTAATTAAAAACAATATCATTAGCCAATCAACTGGTCTTTAATTATTGTTTTGGAGAACTAAAAAGAAAAATTACCATAAATATCAGCAGCAGCTTCTATTGCCTTCTGCTTAGTCTTCTCGTCAGTCATGGTCAGCACCTTTAAAACCACCTTCTGCTATAATATTCCATATTTAGAACAAATTAATTTAATCGGTCGATGTATTAAATTGAATGTAAAGAAGCATTTAATGGCGAAAAGAAAAAAGCAGACAGGAATTTTGGGGAATACCTGAGCCATTTGAAGAGGAAGGTGAAATGAACTTTATGAAGGAAATGAAATGAGAGGTGTGTGAGGGCTTTATAAAAGAATGGGTGTGTGTGTGTTATTTTCTTAGTTAATTAATTAGTAATTGGGTAGAGTGCGTGGCTATTTGGCACTTTTTGGATTGTTGGCAATTGCATGATGCACAAGTTTTAGCCATTTCATCCTTCCAAATATTGGTCTTTACTCTTTTCTTATTTTTTTAATAACATAACGTAATGCTTTTCTGACTCCGTTTTGCATAAATTAAAAAAAAAATCACTAATAAATTCTCAAATTACCAAATTATAGTATTGAAAGTTTTAAATTTGACCTAATAGAAATTGGTTCGTCCTTTCTAAAAACTTTTCGTCTTTAACTTGTAACTAAAGCTTGATTTTTTCTATAGAGAAGCTGTAATTTTTGGCCTCAGGCCGGAAGTTACTGTTTTCTTTGATTTTCTGTTTATTTATTTTTCATAACTTTTCTAGGATAATAATAATCTGATCATAAAATTTAGTGATTTTTTTTCCGGAGTATATCTTTAAATTTTAGATCATTAAAGACTATTTAATAATGCTTTTAGCCATCTCCAATGCATGTCACTTTTTTTAAAACAAATGACATTTCATCTCCAATGTATCACTTGTTTTAAAACAAGTGACACTAAAATCCCCTCTCTCATCAAATTAGATGATTTATTATTTGGAGTCATCTATTTACTATTTATTATTTGGTAAAAATACAATTCAATACATTTAATTTGTTTTTTTACTTAATTCAACACATTTATAATTAAAGACTTAAATATATATGAATATATATAAATATTATTTATTTATAATATTATAGAATAATTTTACACATAAATATTTTTAAATATTATAATCATTTACTTTTTATAAATTATTAAAATTAACATAAAATTATTATATAAATAATTTAACGGGACAAAAATTTTAAAAATATAATTACATTAATAATTTAATGAGACGAGAACATAAAAACATTACATAATACGATACGGTAATATAAACATTTCATTTTTAAGTCATTTTAATAAAAATTAAGTTTTAAATAATATAAATATTTATAATATAAATTATTTTTATTTTTATTTTTTAAAAAATAATTATTATTATATACATTATTTGAACTAATATATAACAAAAATAAGTTTGTGGGTGTTATTGATAAAAGTGTATGAATGTTAAAGTAAAAAAATGATTAAAATATTAAAAATAAAAAAAATATTCTTTTTAGTATAGGAAAAAGTGATTGTGGTTGGAGTATATTTGGTGGTAAATCACCTAATTAATATTAAGTGATGCCTTAGGATTGGAGATGCCCTTAAAGGCATAAATGATGCACAGAATTTTCTTGATTTGTCCAAATTTCATCATGTTTGAATTGATGTTCTTAATATTTTGAACATTTAATTTCCTGTGATGTACTTTAACTTCTTCTTAATACAATCTACTTTCAGTTCTTGCATTAGGAGGGGTTCCCTTATCTCTCTAAAAAAACTTCTCTACCTTTTCTCTAAACACATCTCAACTCTTTTAATTTGAGGAGGTGGTTTTTCGGTCATTTTGACTGGAAAACCACCTCCTCCACCACCTTTTTCTTTTCTTTATTTTGATTTGCTCTAATAATTACTCTATAGTTGGAGTAGGTTGTGTTATTTTGTAAGTTCAATTTTGAAAGCACTTAAAAAATCATGTTTGATCTTGATTTTTTTGAGTTGCATGTTAAGGATCTATGATCCAAACTTAAATTTTTAAAGCCTTTTTGGCTTGCATGTCAAAAAAAATTGTTTTTCTTAAAATCCATGAACCTTTAAATATTGAAGGTTTTTCTTCAATATTATATTATTTGTTGTTTTTGTTGTTTATTTTGATATTTAGTTTTATGTTGGTAATCTTTATCTTTTAGATATTCTTGAAGAATATGGATGTAAAGGTTGAAATCTTAAAAGTTCAAGCGGTTTCTCGGCATAATCGATCAAGTTTCAATTAAGACACTCGCACCGGAACTTAGTTTCGTGTTAGATGCCAAAATGGCAAAAGTAGCGGGATTTCGCTTAATTTTTCTTTTTTCGATTATTATTTTTTGCTTGTATTTTTATTTGTTTTATATATTTTTAGATTAGGGTATTTGAAAGATTATATATTTTCTTATTGTTATATGATTTTTATTATTATATTTTAATCTTGCTCTTCAATATAACTATCTTTGATAAAAAAAATCTCCTTTCAAACTTTGGCAAAATAAAGTTTTTAATAAAAAATGTAAGGGCTTTTTACACAAACAACCTACTTTGCCCACTTTATAACTTTTATACGGGTGCAGGTTTGGATTTTCTAAACTACCATGTGCGGACTGAATTATAACTTTTATACGGACTCTATATATTAAACCTTAACAGCATACAAATCATAATTTCATTTATTTTCTCTCTCCTCATCATTCAATTCTCTCTTCCTCTCAGTTATTCCTCTCTTTTTTTACCGTTCGCCGTCTTCCGCTGAGCTGTCCTCTGTTCCTCCGCTCCTCCGTCATCGTTCTCATCATCATCTCTGTTGTCATCTTCGTCAACGCCATCATCTCCTCGGCTCATCGTCGTCATCTATTTGATTTCAGATCTATAATTTATTAATTGTTCTTCTTCTTCTTCTTTTTTTATTTTCAGATCTACAATTTTTTTACTGTCTTTTCACCATTAAACATGTATAGAGATTATATTTTAAGAATATAATGCTAATTTCATGTTATGTAATATAAATTTATGGTTATATGGAATAAATTTTTGTTATTTCTGCATTTTTTTGTGTTTGGTTGTATTTCTGTGTTTTTTATTCTGCAGTTCGATTTATTGATGATAGTCGATTGCTGAAATATTATAATATTACAGTGTTGTTGATTTTATGTTGATTTTGTGTTGATAATCAGTTAGTATTTCCTTAATTTTAACATTCAAAAAATTTATTCTAAAAAAAAAATTACCAAATTAGATAATTTTGTGCGTGAACTAACTAAAAAAACAAAATTTAAATGAGATTAGATAAGGATATGTTAGCATTATCATGTTGACATGTTGTTGATTTCTTGTTGATATTTTATCGATTGTCACAATTTTTCAAAAAATTATGTTTTATTTTATTCCATATGTTGATTCGTTGTTGATTTATTGTTGACATTATGTTCATATATATTTCAACTTTTTTTTATTTTCAATTTTATGTTGACATGTTGTTGATATACTGTTGATAACATGTTGACTTTTTAATCATTGAAAGAAAAATAAACTTAGTCTTAAATTGATGTATTAATGAGCTATTGATATGTTTTTGATAATATGTTGATTGTTTTTGACTTAAATCAATCAGTGTTCTCATTTTATAAACATCTTGACTAAATTAGCATTAATTGTTGATTCGTTGTTGATTTATTGTTGACATTATGTTGTTAAGTATTTCAACTTTTTTTGATTTTCAATTTTATGTTGACATGTTGTTGATATACTGTTGATAACATGTTGATTTTTCACTCATTAAAAAAAATAAAGTTAGTCTTAAATTGCTGTATTGATGAGCTATTGACATGTTTTTGATAATATATTGATTGTTTTTGGCTTAAATCAATCGATGTTCTTATTTTACAAACATCTCGACTAAATTAGCATTAATTGTTGATATCATGTTGACATTATGTTGATAACTTGTTAATATGATAATAGTAATTCTACTAAAGAATAAAAAAGGTACAAAATGTTTAAAATAAATGAATCAGATAAAGATATTAGCAGAGTAAGTAATCAAAACAATATGAAAAAACAACAACAATAATTCAAATGAAAAAATAAAATTATTCTTACATATAAAAATAAAAATATATTAAATATACACCAACACAACAGTTCACAAATTAAAAAAATCTATTTTAAAATCTATTTTTTCCTCAATTCTCTTTGCAGCTGCACAGTTTCTTCAAAATCACTTGTATAATTGTTTTGCGTTCCACCTCTCATACCTAACTAAATTTCGACAAAGACGGTTATGATACGGTTTCATTTCATCAAACGAAAGTTTATTTCACAAACAATATTATCTTATTTGTCAATGTTAAAGTAAAAAGAATCAGTAGATATCAACATAATATCAACATAAAGTCAACATAAAATCAACAACACTGTAACATTATAATAATTCAGCAATCAATCATCATCAACAAATCGTTCTGCAGAATAAAAAAAAACGCAGAAATACAACAAAACACAAAAAAATTCAGAAATAACATAATTTTATAATATAAAATCACAAAATTATTCTATAGAACATGAAATAAGTATTGGATTCTTTAAAGACTCTCTTTATACATGTTTAATGGTTAATCAACAGTAAAAGATAAACAAATTACAGATCTGAAAATAAAAAAAAGAACAAAAAATTTCAGATCTAAAACTAAAAAGATAAAAAAAAGATGGCGCGGCGAGACAAAGGCGGAACGATGGAGGCGAAACGGCGAAGGCGGAACGACGAAGGCAGAACGGCGGAACGGAGGAGGCGGAACGACGGAAGCGAAGGAGCAAAAATCGTGAAAATTTTCTTTTACAGCTCAAAAGAAATCGTGGAGAAGAAGAATGATTGAGAGAAATAAGAAAAATCGTATAAAAGAAAAGAATTTGAAGTACAAGTTATCAAAGTAAGAAAATGAGGTAGGTAAAGTAAAGAATTGGGTTGGGCCGTATAAAAGAAAATAGTGGCTGAATTCCTGTATTTTATATAAAAAGCCCAAAATGTAAACTACAATAATGGACTTGGGCTTTCAGTGGATAATATTGCTCTTTGTCTAGTTTCATTAGGCCTTCAAACATTAGGAAGATCGAACTTAGCTAAGCATTGCTGTCACATTTTTAATGAAGTGAAAAAGTCAAAAAACTAATCATGAATCAAATGAAAACTCTCAATACAAAATCAATTCAGCACAAATCCCTCCTCAAGTTTAGCTTCTGCAACACTTGAAACCCAGAAGGCAATATAATAACTAATAGATCACATAATAGAGCAAGCATGTGGATTGTCGTCGCTAAAAAGAGAAGCAATAGCCTCATCGGAAGCAACAGCGACGGAGTAAACCGCAGGAGTGTGGAAGAAAGTGTGAACACCATTAGTAGCCACATTTTTGTAAGCGTCGTAGTAATGGTTAACAATGTAGTTTGGATATTTATAAAACGACGCAAAATGAGAATGCCCTGGAAACGGCCATGCTTCTACTGCTTTCCCTGCCTTCTTTATCGCTTTCAAAACCTTCTTCTCCTCCACTCCATAGCCTCTCACTGTTATTTTCTGTATTTCCATTTCCACTTCCACTTCTTCAGCTCCTGAATATCGTCGCCAATTCCAAGAAACAAAAATAAACTATTACAACAATTGCATTGTAAATCAGAAAGTTAAAATGTACATGTAGGTAGCACGGACAATTCATTGAACGTGTCCCGTTTCTGAAACGTGTAAGACACTAGATGTTCCGGACGTAAAACTTTATTTTTTTTACATAATTTTTTCTAAAATAACACCATTTCGCTGTGTTTGTGTCCTGTTTATCCATATCTGTGCTATCAATGTGTACATTAAATCTACCTTTGAGCTTGAGGAGAGCTTTCTTCAACTTTGAAGCACAACCTTCACAATCAAGGTTTGGAACTCTCACCTCTACCATCATCTGTATGCAATACAAACATTTTTTGTTACCATCTTCAACATAAACAATATCAAAAGGAGATTAAGAAAAAAAAATGAGAGTAGACTTACAGACATAGTTAGATTTTCAACAGTTCAGAGAGAAGGTTTCAGAGAAAAGAGAGCTTAGCTTATTGGGTTTTGAAATTGGAATAAGAGAGAGCATTCACGCGTGACACTTTATGGATATATATATGTGCTATCAGCTATGCCCGACCCAATGTGCTTAATGTCACGCTCTCTCTATATAAAAACATTGCCAGTTTTATTATTATGTCACTTACCCATAATTCACTCTCAAGTTACTCAAAACTTTGCCCCATATGTCTCCATGGCCTAAAGAAATCATCATTATCGCCCAAAAATCTATCTGTTTTCATCCATTATAAATAGATTTAAATATAGTTGAAGTGGGCCTAACAGTAACAGCTCATGGTCTAGGTAGCACAGACACGCACACGGTGAAACAATGTTGTTTTAAAGTTTTCTATATAAAATGAAGTTTGGAGTCCAAAACATGAGGTGTCCGACACGTTTCCGAAACGGAACACGTTGATTGATGAAGTGTTGGTGCTAGCTAACTCATGGTTGTGTATGGTCTTGATCTCGATATGGTTAGTTACATAAAACACAAAAATTAAATCAGCTTTTTGACTGAATCATCTTTGCAAAGTAAAAAAAGAAAAAGCATATTCCAGAATAAAGTTCTGAATTTATCTGCTTTTTATTTTTTGTTCATTCTCATTTTTTTAAAGTGTGAAAAGTACTACACTCTTATACTACTGTAAAAGAATTCTCAGCTTACTAACAGTATATATACATACACAGCAGAAGAAGCCAAAGGTCAAACAGCTAAAGGAATAGCTTTTAATATGTATCCAACAAAACTTTATATATGCTTGAAATTGTTGATTTAATGAATACATGCAATGCAATTATATACAAATAATCGACACTTTGGATATGTATGGACCTCAAAAAAAAGCTGCCAAAAAGAAAAAATTAAGAGATGAGAACTTGCATCAGTCTCTTCTGTCCCTTCAAGTTTTTGTTTTATCTCTTCTGAATAAAGAAGAATATAAGATCATTGTAATAAGGGATTTGGGAGCATAATTATCATTGTAATATAATTAAGGGATTTAGGAGGGAAAAACATTGCAAATTTCTATCAGTATTTTGTTTGTTTATACCTTAAGGTTATTATGTTGCAACAATCTGAAGCACTTCTGACATGCGTTATTATGATCAAGTCACCTGTAAAATGATGCCTTTCAGTCTTTCATTATTATCATTATTATTATACATGAGCTGATGAATGATGATGCCTTTCATTTTTTCATTTTTGAACTCTCTTTTTCTTTTTTATAATGTTTTTCATTTTTGAACTCTTTTTTTTTTTTGAGAGAACATTTTTGAACTCTTATTTAAGCATAAACGTTTGATTCGGATATATGTTGGGTTGTGGATTCCTTAGAAATTAAAGCCCAAGATGGCCCTTCAGAAACTGTGCTGTAGATCTGTAGTTGGAACTCAGCTTTAGGGCATATGCAAATTAATTGACCCATTTCCTATTTTGCAATGAGAAATCACAAATTTTTTGTTTATAGTAAAACATCATCTTGGTCCTTGAACTTGTGGAATGAGTTCGTTTAAATTAGATTTGACCTATTCTGATAATTTAATTCACAACTCTTCAAGTAAAATACAATTGTATCAACTCCTATATTTTTAGAGTGAATTGATATTAAATATCAAATACGTAAATACAAACATATCAAAATAAATATTAAATAAAAATATTTTCATGATTACTTTTTATATGCTTTGAAAATATATATGAGCAGATTTGTATTTGGTTAATATTAGTATGTTTTCCAAATTGATGCATATATTAAAAAAATGTCAGGCTAGTTGAGATGTTCGAGTGTATTTTTAAATTTTTGTCTATAATATTATTCAAAAAAGGAGAGAATTGAAGTATTAGTACTTATGTAATGCTCTACTCTAGTACATGTACATGTACATGTTTAAGCAACTAAAGGAGGATTTGTCAACCATTTAGCTAGGAAGTAGATAGTTAGACAAAAGTGGGTATCACAATATTGACTTTTTGGCCTAACCATGCTTTGTTCCTCACTAAGCCTTTTTGAAATGTCCTTCATATCTATCGTTATTCACATTTATATCATCCTCATGATCTAGTGGAAAACGATAAGAGTAGAAGCTATTTTAAAGTCAAAGGTCAAAAAGTTTATTTTATAATTATAAAACTATTAGAACAATCAATAATTAAACATATTTTAAGTTTCTTTCGTCAAGATTTATCTCTTTTTTATTATCAGAGAGGGATTTTTAACGTTCGCAGGAGAAATTTCTTTTTATAAAATTAGAAGAATGAAATTTTTGATTGTTACTAATATATTTTCTTGATTTTTCAGTTAGTTGTGGGAAGTTCCTATGTCCTGTTGTTTTCCCCTCCACCTTTCCAAAACTACAATTATTTTCCACACTATTTAGAAGGAAAGTACACAAACAGCCGCCCTGTCACGAGAGACTCCATCACTGTAACCGCTCCTTTGGATCTCTCATTCTTTTATTTTCTCCAGTTTTTTCCTCTCAATTTTTTCATTTCGTTCTGCAAAATTTGCAGTGACTAGCTGTTTAAAAAGTGTCCGTTCTTTTAATGCATTAAGAAATTCATTTTTTATTTTGAAGCCAAAACCGAAAAAGTACCTTGTCTCTGAACGAGTCAGCTGCAAATCTGACATGCAAGTGTCAGTGATTAGCAGAAGCGGTTAGCTGACAGAGAGAGAGACAAAAATGAGAGTGCAACAGAGGTTACAGCGGTATATACAGTATGGTTCAGGATCTTACTCTCATTTCACCGACACCATCTCTACTTCTATGAAGCTGTCTTCAAGATTCTCCACTGTCTTCCTCCTCCTCATTTTCTTCGCCGGCGCGTTCTTCACCACGCGACTCCTTGACTCTTCTGTAAGTAAACATATTTTTCTTACTATAATTATTAATAATTGTTCACGTTCGGACAAAAATTTGACATTTCCATTGTTCCGTTTGAGTAAAGCAAGGTGAACCAATCATAATTTGCTTTGCTGTTAGGGAGACGACACCGTATTCACTTAAATGTTAAACATGCTGTCCTAACTTAACATGCGCTGCTGGTGTCGGTTAAATTTTTTATTTTCTTGAAAAATATTTACAAGACTCGTGTCATGACTTAAATTATTTTATTTTAGTTTAAATAGAACTGGGCACATCTGATTAGCATTTATCAACGAATTGTAGGCTTTTACTGGCGGCTCGGTTCAAAAGCCACTTTTACTCGACCAAATCCCCGAAAAGCCCCTAAAAAAAATCGAGATCCCACTTGATTGCGCTGCTTTCAACCTCACACGAACATGTCCCACAAATTACCCCACAACTTCCACAGAAAATCCGGACCGTCCGTCTGTCTCAACGTGTCCAGAATACTTCCGTTGGATCTATGAAGACTTACGACCGTGGGCCCGAACGGGGATATCAAGGGATATGGTGGAGAGAGCCAAACGGACGGCGAATTTCCGGTTAGTAATAGTGAAGGGGAAAGCTTACATTGAGAGGTACAGAAGATCGTTTCAAACTAGAGATGTTTTTACGCTGTGGGGGATCCTACAGTTGTTAAGGAGATACCCTGGAAAAGTCCCTGATTTAGATATGATGTTTGATTGCGTCGACTGGCCAGTTGTCAAGTCAAAGGACTACAGTGGGCCTAATTCAACGAGCCCACCACCTTTGTTTCGCTACTGCGGCGATGATGATACACTTGATGTCGTTTTTCCTGACTGGTCGTTTTGGGGATGGTATACTTTTGACTTGTCGTTTTGGTTAATGCTCATCATTTGCTCTGTAATAGTAGTTCCTAAAATGGTGACTGTAAATTAAATGTCAGGTCAGAGATCAACATAAAGCCATGGGAGAGTTTGCTGAGTGAGTTAAAAGAAGGGAATGGGAGGAGAAAATGGATGGAAAGGGAAGCTTATGCTTACTGGAAAGGAAATCCGACCGTTGCTGCTACCAGACAGGATCTTATGAAATGTAATGTCTCTGAACAACAAGACTGGAATGCTCGTGTCTATGCACAGGTAAAAACAAAAACTGCTTCTTTGCATTATGAAAAGCTATTAATTTTGAATAATTCTGTATAATGCCTGAAGTTTTTTTTTTAAATTTGGCCAGGATTGGATTAAAGAATTAGAGCAAGGGTATAAACAATCAAATTTGGCAAGCCAATGCATGCACAGGTAAATATAACTTATAAGCCTTATTAATTTGTATACTTTTTCTTGTTCCTTATTGATTTTGCTTGTAAATGCCAATTGACACAGGTATAAGATTTACATTGAAGGATCTGCTTGGTCTGTCAGTGAAAAATACATTCTTGCATGCGATTCTGTAACTTTGCTTGTAAAACCTCATTACTACGATTTCTTCACTAGAAGTTTGAGGCCAGTTGAGCATTATTGGCCTATTAAGAATGACGACAAGTGCAGGTCCATTAAATTTGCTGTTGATTGGGGTAATTCCCACAAGCAAAAGGTAAATTCTAACTAATCATGTATTAATTTGATCAACTTGTGTGTTCTGATCAGATTTTTTAATTTCCAGGCTCAAGCCATTGGAAAAGCCGCGAGTCAATTCATACAGGAGGAATTGAAGATGGACTATGTGTATGATTACATGTTTCATCTCTTAAGTGAATATGCAAAGCTGTTGACATTCAAGCCTGTTATACCTCGAAAAGCTATCGAACTCTGTTCGGAATCCATGGCTTGCAAAGCAAATGGACTAGAGAAGGAGTTTATGATGCAATCCATGGTTAAGGGTCCTGCAGAGACAGGTCCATGTACCGTGCTTCCTCCTTATAATCCTTCATCTCTTCATTCTATTTTAAGAAGAAATGAGAATTCAATAAAACAAGTGGAGTTATGGGAGAAAAAATACTGGGACAAACAAAGTAAGCAGTAGTAGATCTTGAATATAGGAGTTAATGTATACCTAATTTTTTTTCAAATCTTATAGATAGTATAGTTTAGTTTAGTTTATGCAAATTAAAGGAGAAAATTCTAGGAAGCTGAGTAAACAAAGCAGAGTAATCAGAATAATAAAGTACTTTTGATTCTATGAGCGCTGTAACATAAGCTTGGTCTTGAACTCCATTGGAGAGCTTATTCATAATTATTCTTCAAGTAATAGTCCTATAAATTTCTTGATCCGTCGAAATTCATCTTATTATATTCAATAACGAAATCAAAATTTCTTTTCAGCCCGGGCTAAATGACATGTAAACCATTTAGTCTATTTTTGACTTCCGGCCAATTTATTGCAAGCCTTACCTCTTTCTCTTGAAAATTTCTAGTAGAAATCCGAGCTAAACCATACCTCAAGTTGTAAGTGAATCTGCTACTGAGTATTCCTTTCATTTTTGTTTCAACATTCTACATGACCATTGATGGATCAAATTTTCAATCTGATGATTTGAATTATGAAAAATAAAAATTCATATTGAAATTAAAAAATACACCACAATTTGGTATTATATTTGTATTGAAGCTTTAAATTTTAAAAGAAGCTCGATGGTAGATCTGCCAACCTCTTAGCATTTGAACAAACCAATGTTGTGTGGGGGTCCTGGTTTGTTAAGGGAGTTAGCTGAGTCCCCGACTATTTATGCAAATTTGCCATCTGGACAATTTTATGCCCAGTAATAATTACATAAACAAAAAACTCCCTATATAGCTCTATTCTTGTTTAAACCGGTCCTCTAATGCAAACTTATGAAACATCTACATTGCCGTAAATACTATAACTATCTCAAGATCACATTTGCTATACGAGCGGCTCATAGTGTTATCTTGAACTAATTAAAGTGGCAGAATTTTACTTCGATTTCGACTCTAATTACAGTGGATAATTACCTTTTTATCAGAAAAGAAATGATACGTACAAAATTAGAGAGATACACAATCTAGATGAATTTTAGTGACGTGCAATTCAACTTCTGATCACGTACGAGAGTGTTCTTCGTGAAGAATTGTGACAAATCTCTCATTCTGCTTTTACAATGGGTACGTACGTTCATATAAATATTGTATGACTTGATTTTAGTTATTTCATATGTAATTTGAAATGAAATTAAGGAAAATAATGTGTTAATAAATATATATTACAGGGAAGGAGACGGCAGCTAGAGAAAGTGATATGCAGGGATCTGGAGTTCTTGGTCAATTCATAGAGCTCATAGTGCGGCCGTTAATGCAATCACCTGTAAAATCCTCGGCTGCCTTCGTCTTGCTTGCGTTTCTGCTTCTCGGCTTGTTTCTATCCACGCCATTCCAATCCAATGTAAGTACAGAAAATCTCTACACCTTATTACAGCTCAGTTCGACATTTTCTTCCGAAATGATTTAGGTGACGATATCTACAACATCATTCTGAAGCTAATAATTTCGGGGCCAACTCTATTTACGCGCTTCTCTTGACCTTTTCTAAATGTGTTTTTTTTGGTACATAATCCATGAGGTTTCCTGGACGTGGCAGGTTATTGCTGGCTATTCGACTCCTAATCCACCATTAGCTGTAAAGCCTCAAAGCAAAAAAATTGAAATCCCACTTAACTGCAATGCACTCAACCTCACTGGAAAATGCCCGAGTGATTACCCTACAACTTCTACAGATGATCGTGACCGTCCATCACCTCCTACATGTCCAGAATACTTCCGTTGGATCCATGAAGACTTGCGTCCATGGGGCCGGACTGGCATCACGAGAGACATGGTCGAGAGAGCTAAACCAACAGCCAACTTCAGGTTGGTAATAGTGAATGGCACAGCTTATTTAGAAACGTTTCAGAAGTCGTTTCAAACTAGAGATACTTTTACTTTGTGGGGAATCCTACAGTTGCTGCGTAGGTATCCAGGCAGAGTCCCGGATTTGGAGATGATGTTTGATTGTGTTGACTGGCCAGTAATCAGGTCCGTTGATTATACTGGGCCTAATGCCAGCTCACCACCTCCATTGTTTCGTTACTGTGCAAATGATGACACGTTGGACATTGTATTTCCTGACTGGACGTTCTGGGGATGGTAACATATTTTGACTTGTATGCTTCATATTTTAACTGTTTGATCGATTCTTGAAGTTAAAGTTAACGGTGTAGGATGGAGACAAATATAAAGCCATGGGAGCAAATAGTTAAGGACTTGAAAAAAGGAAATGAGAAGAGTAAATGGAAAGAAAGGGAAGCCTATGCTTTTTGGAAAGGGAATCCACATGTTGCTGAGACCAGACTTGATCTTATGAAATGTAATGTCTCTCAAGAACATGAGTGGAATGCTCGTTTATATCGACAGGTATATACATATCTAATATGTTTATGAAAATGATATTTTGTAAGCTTTTGTAAGATTAGACTATTTATTGCAGGATTGGGGGCAAGAATCACAATCTGGTTACAAGCAATCTGACTTGGCTAATCAGTGCACTCACAGGTTCATATTTTTCTTTGCCTCATTCTTATACATATGAAGTTGCAAAGAAATGTTTTCAGAAATGGAAACAATGGTCCGAAATGTAGGACTCAAGAATGTTTCCATACAACATAGCTGCTTCATATGCATTTGCTTGTGACCTATTGTTTGCTTGTTATTTGCAGGTATAAGATCTACATTGAGGGATCAGCATGGTCAGTGAGTGAAAAGTATATTCTTGCATGTGATTCGGTTACTCTTATTGTCAAGCCGCATTACTATGATTTCTTTACTAGAGGTTTGATGCCAAATCAACACTATTGGCCTATTAAGGAGGATGATAAATGTAGATCAATTAAATTCGCTGTTGATTGGGGTAACAACGACGAGACCAAGGTAATAAATTAACATTAGCATGATTATAGGTTCATCCACAATTTTTTCGCCATTGTGTTTTCAAGTTGCGTGTTCTTATTCTGTTATTCTATTGTTCAGGCACAGGCAATTGGGGAGGCAGCAAGTAAATTCATTCAAGAGGAGTTGAAGATGGACTATGTGTATGACTACATGTTTCATCTGTTGAATGAGTATGCTAAGCTTTTGACATTTAAGCCCACTATACCTCAAAATGCTACTGAACTCTGTTCAGAAACAATGGCTTGCCCTGCAGACGGGTTAACGAAGAAACTTATGGTAGATTCTATGGTTAAGGGTCCTGCTGAAACGGATCCATGCATCATACCGCCTCCATATGATCCTTCGTCTCTTCTTAATGTTACAATGACAAAGGTAAATTCAATAAAGCAGGTTGAGTCATGGGAGAACAGATATTGGGAGACTCAAAACAAGCAGTCTTGAACAGGTTTTATTGTAGCAAATCCTAGTAGGATATACATGCACACTTGTAGGCTTAGAAACATTATATGCTCATACGATAGTGGTAATAATCAATGAAATTCTATCAGATTACATAATTTGAAGTATTTAATTTTTGATAACTTTTGTGGTTTCTTTTTATACATAGAATAGAAGTTGAAGATTATGAGAATTTCTATCAATTATGTTCACATTGACAACTATACTTGATGTACCTCTTATCTGTTGTAATTCTGCAGCACCATGCATCAAAAGTGAGTGACATGTAGAAAAATTTGGCTATTTCGTTTTTTGTTAAAACTGAACCGACCATATGCTCACCCCCTAGTTCTTATGAGAAGATGAAGACAACTAGAAATCCCTCAACTTTATAATTATCTGGCCTTTTGCATCTACGTGTACCAGTGATAGAATTTGACCATTTGTTCCGAAAAACACTACAGCGGAAGAATTCTAACTAACATATGCAGAAGTTTAAGGGGTACATTTCCGTCTTGTTTGTACTCAACAACATGGCAACGTAAGTAAAAATATTTACAAGAAAATATCTCAATCGCCTGGAATTTAGAAAGTTAAATATGAATATCCAAATTAAAAGTGATGATAAAATTCTATTATATCTAATAAATTCCTGGACGTTTCTGTAAAATTGACGTAGTAGCAAGTCTTCGCTTCATATAGCTATCAAGTCTCTGTATTATTGATTACTGGTCCTACTACGTAATAGCATTGTCTGTCCTTCTTGCTTACCTGTCAACTTTAATTCACTCTAGACTTCAAGTCATCCGCACCACAGCATACGTAAAAGAAGAGGTCAATACAGGATACTTAAATATTGATCATTATAAACAGCTTATTTTATATTTCTCATCAGCATCTCTAAAACTCTACACCATGAGGATTTGGTCACTTGTTTTTCTTGGATTGCTCATATCGGCAACTAACTATTGTACAAGCCCTTGCCATGGCAACACAAGTGTTTTATGCATTGAAAGTGAGAGGCAAGCTCTTCTTAGGTTCAAGCAAGATCTTATGGATCCTGATAACAGACTTAATTCATGGTCGGCTGCGGAGTTGGATTGCTGCAATTGGACTGGAATTGTATGCGACAGTCTAACAGGCCATGTCCAAGAGCTCAACCTCAGTTATTCCGAAAGTGAATATGATCAAGGAAGATCCATGTTTAACGGTAGCATAAACCTTTCCTTGCTTGAATTAAAGCATCTAAAATTGCTGGACTTAAGCTACAACAATTTTGGAGGGAATCCAATTCCAAGCTTCATTGGTTCTCTGGTAAGTTTGAGATATCTTAAGCTTTCTATGGCAGGGTTCAAGGGATTAGTCCCACACCAACTTGGAAATCTTTCCAGTTTACACTACCTTGTTGTTGAAGGTAACTATGAACGAGATGGTCAAAATTCACTCTATGTGGATAATCTTGATTGGCTTTCGAGCATGCATTCATGATAATAAAAGGAAGAAATGTTGAATATATCACCAATATACTATCACTTGCAACCGGCATTGATCTTTCTAACAATAACCTCTCAGGAGAGATTCCAAGAGAAATAACTGCTCTAATTGCACTGATATCATTGAATTTATCCGGAAATCATTTGACAGGAGAACTCCCAAACAATATTGGCCGTATGAAAGCGCTTGAATCAATTGATTTGTCAAAAAACAAAATTACTGGAAAAATTCCTCCAAGCATGGCGAATTTTAAACTTCTTGGGTTACTTGAATCTTTCATATAATAACTTGTCAGGAGAAATTCCATCAGGCACTCAACTACAGAGCCTAGAAGCATCCAGTTATATTGGCAATAATCTATGTGGAGCTCCACTCACAATAAGCTACAAAAAGTACGACGACGAACCCCAAGACAGGGTCGATGGAAATGAAAAGGAATCGAACGATGATGGAGCAAAAATAGATGAGTTTTACTTGGGGTTGGTGCTTGGATTTGTGGTTGGTTTCTGGGGTATCTTCGGTTCACTCCTCTACTGCAGGTCATGGAGACATGCCTATTTTCAGTTCTTGAACAAAATTTGGATAAAATTTTACGTTATGTTTAATAAGTCCCGCTATTAGTATATACTGATGCTTGCTCTTATGATGGTAGGGATGTTGTAATTCTATCTTAGAATTTCAAGTTTGACTATCTTTTCCTGTTGTAATTAAAAAAAAAAACTCATACTTAGATGTTGCATGTGTTGCTGAATAGACTTGTGAGCATAATTAAAGTGTAAAAGTATTCATCTAGATGAATTAGTAGTACAATTGAATTACAGATTGAGAGGATAGATCAAAAGGCATTAAACATGGCAGAAGAGTATAAATTACACAGAAGAGCTATAAAATATAATGAATATGAATGTCACAAAAATGTTAAAATGCTCGCGCTTTAACAATATCAAGGCTCATTTCGCTAGGATCTGTTGCTTGCAATTCAACCTGAATTCCATCAAGTTCTCTCTTAAATCTGTCTTTGGAGCTTGCATACACCATCTTCATTCTCACTCTTGATGTATCAGGTGACCTACAATTCAACGTATAAGACATAAATTTGTTTGAGCTAGACAAAAGGAAGAGCATAAACAAAATTAATATTAGATTTACCATGCAATAAAGATGATTTTGCTTTTCTGACAATTCTCATTAGTTGTGAAATCAAAATCAAAGACAGCATAGCGACATTCATCAGCGGGCAAAGAAGCAGTGAAATCATCGTAAGTCTCATCAGGACCTCCAGATTTCTCTACAACAACTTGCTGATCTTCAATCTTGAAAACGATAAATCGGTAGTTCCTCTTTGTTTTTAGTTCCAAAAACTTGAGCTTGCACTCATCTTCCACAGCCATCCCTGACGCTGCGTTCGCCTATTACACCAACATAATATAAACAAAATGTGTGTCATAATAAATCTTGATGAACACAGAGAAGAGAAGGAGAAATAGAATTCAGAGCATACCATGTTTCCAGATCAATATTGAGAGCCAGGGCCTTGTGGTGAATGTACGTGGAGGAAGAAATAAAGTGATAGAGGAAAAAAGAGAGAGATCCTTAATTTTGGGGACACATTAATATTGATAGTTCAGACATTTGCGGGGAATACGAGAAAATTAAGGAATAAAAACGAGGGTTGAGAATTATCTCAGCTACCAAAGCTTATCATGTCCACAACAATGGTTGCATTGCATGTCATCAAGAAGGCTAAAATAGAAAATAAAAGTACAGTTCGTGTCGCCACGTTTTATCACTTCCTAACTTGGCCTCTTTGTCAACCTTCCATTTTGATGGGAAAACAAAAAATCAAAATTTGTTTTTGGAAAATAGTATAAATCTCTGCAATTAACAGGAAGCAATTCTTGTGACCACGTTATATGACTGCCTTTTTGACAACCTTACTGATCAAAATTGAGGTAGATCACTATATAAGATTTGCTACAATTTGAAAAATAAAACTACAGACTGATTCTCATCGCGTACAAGCTTTTTCGAAGTAAGAAGCGACAAAATTCATGTCACTCTGTCACACAACAGATTATCCTGTAAAGTTGATTACTTTGTGCCCTTGTTTCTTCTTTGATTTTGCATGACTATCTTTTGAATCTGACTTCTTTTCTTTCTCGTTTTCTATCATAAAGTCATCGCCTAGCTCATCCCCGCTTATGAACTTGGTTACTTTCGGTGTATTCCATTCTTCTTTTTCTATCTCTGAAATGAATAGTTGAAAGGATAAATGAAAAAATCACATATCTCAAATTATCAGTCAAAAACAAATATCGCCTATTAGACTCGAGACATTAACATGTAATACTTTTCTAATTTATATTTTCTCCGCATCCAATTTTCAGTTTCTCATACAATGGCCGTGTTCGTACTAACATAGCCTCCTTCATAACATTTCTTGACCACAAAAGGTGGTTGTGATACTGTTGCTTTACAAGCTCGTGACCAGACTATACCTCAATATTATATATACAAAATGTTAGCCTTTTTTTTATGAACAACCTGTTTGGGAATTGTTTGAATAGGATGCAACAGTAACAGCAAGAAATTTCAGGCTTACCTTCTCCACCAGTCCCGAAAAAGTTTCTCTTACCCTTTTCAGGACAATCTCTTGCTAAATGTGTCACACCACCACATATTTTACAGCAACCACCCTGTAAATATTTGCAAGATGTTAGGAGAGAAACGTAAGAGCATAGCAGATAACTTGATCGAAAATATCAATCCAACGCATTTAAGACTTCAAATACCAAATAAGTGTTCCAAAAAAGCACATGGCAGCCTGTAAACATTAAATGAAAAGATTGATGTACCTTCGGGTAAATCCCGTGAGGATTTTCTGGACAGTCCTTACTCAGATGTCCACTTTCATTACAGATGAAGCAACTGGCATATTTAGTTCCCCCTGCATTTTAAAATAGAAGAATCAAGATAGATTAAAACAACTCTACAGAGAACATTTACCAAGCAGGGAATGCGCTTTGCAAAATCAAAGACAAAAATAACTCTGAGTGAGGTTTGAAATCATAATGCATCCATTTAACAAGTATCGCATGTTCTTTTAGCAGTTATCACCTATGCCATACCATGCATACAACTGAACCTAACTTTCTTAAGTCCATAAAGCCTTTTTCACCTCTTTGTTAAATCTTCTTACACGGCTATTTCCCAACTGCAGAACAAGAGGAGAGTGAGATGCACAATATTCACCTATAGTTTTTTTTCATGCTCGAATAATATTCTGTCCAATGAAGTAAAGCGGTGGCTAGTCAATCTTGGGAATTTCTTACCTAGTCCGAGTCTTCATGGACCCGTCTCACATAAACTCCACTACCCTTAAATGGTGTAGTTCACTCATGTGGGAATGATTCACCATTGAACTCTATCTAAGTAAGAATTTTAAATATACTATTCTTACAATAAGTAGCAGATATTCATGCATGCTTTGAAAATTATGTCTAATCTACCAGATATATTAATAGTCAAGGCAATCAATAAAACACATGAACTGAATAATCAATCAACCTAACCACCAATAAACTGAACATAAAGATACCATTTTTAAGAGGCTGAGGACAATTCGATAGAGAATGCCCCGTTTCCCCACAATTATAACACAATTTCTTGTCTACATTCTCATCCTTCTTCTTAGGGCAACGCTTGAGACTATGCCCTCGCCGCCGACAAAGCAAGCATATCTGCAACCACCATTAACACACAAAACCAGTTACCTTCAAGCCATAACATATAATTTTCTGTTCATAGTAAAATAATGAAAAACCTCGTCAAAGATAACATTTTTCCTTAATTGAGTAAATGCCCAGATGATAAAAACTTCAAAAACAAATAAAACAGCAATAAAACACAGACCTTATTCCGTTCCCACTCATCTTTTTCAGGGCAAAACTTAGCAATATGATCCTTAGCTTTGCAAATAAAACAGCTTTCACCAGGCTTCATGCCCGGAACTCTTAATGGGTGTTTTGAAAATCTCTTTTTATTGGGGTCATTTGGGCCTTTAGATTCTGACTTTTTTCGCTTGAAACTAGTCTTGTTTTTCTTCTTCTTTTTGTTGGGATCCTTTGGTGGCGTTGGTTCTGGCTTTGGAAACAAGTGGGGATTCTCTGCTCTGAATTTCTTGCTTGCTAATCTCTGTCTTTGACTCACCATTTTTACTTTGATTATTTGTTGGTGACGATAACCAGAAGCGGGGAGGTCTTACAGGTGCTTAGCTTAACCCTCGAGAGGAGGCTTCTGGGGTTTGTGAGAGATTCTGTGCGGGCAATTCTATCATAATATTCTGCTCCAGTGTTTTCTCTACCGTTCGATGAAAAGATTATTTGATAATTTTGATCCTAGCCTATGACTCTTAGACTAGTATCATCAATGTCTGCCTTCCTGCCACGTCCATTTATTTCTAAATTTTGAAAATGACCACAGTATTTGAGAGAAATTCGTAGGTGAACCTAGTTCGTCACGTAGAATTACAAATCATTCATTAAATACATAACACCAATGTTTTTAAAACCGGACCGGAGATCGAACCGGCTTCGTCGGGGGTTCACGGTTCGACCGGTTCAACCGGGTTCAACCGGATTTTTTTAATTATAATAAATATAAATTATTTAAATTAAAAATATGTATCATAAATATAAAATATGATAAAATATTTAAATAAAATTATCTTTAAATAGAATTTATTATCAAATGTGTGAAATATAATAATAATTGATCAATATTTATCTGTGTATAGAATAATTATATTTATGAGAAAAACTATAATTTTTAAAAAACATAACTTTTAATTTAACTTGTTATTATATTTTAATTTTAAAATAATTTATTATGAATATAATTATATAATAATATTCAAGAGATAAATATATAATTTTTAAATTTTAATAATTAATAATATTTAAATAAAAAATATAATATAGTATGTTATAAATAAAAATATGATAATATGTAAAAAAAAACAATTATAATTTTTTTCATGTAATATAATTATAAATAATTAATATTTAAAAATATATTTTCTTGATTTATATTTAAGAGTATATAATAATATTAGAGAGAGTTGGTGTTTTTTTTAGTAAAAATTTTATTTCATAAAAGTTAAAATGACATATGAGAGAGAAAATAGTAAGAGTAATTAATATGAGAGAGAAAAATCAATGCACATGGGTGAGAGAAAGAAAAGGCACACATGGTATGGGCCACAAATGTACTTTCTAGCCAAAAAAAGTATTTTTTTGCCTATTTTATTAAAAACCGGATTTGTCCGATTTTTTGGCAAAATCCGATTTTCCGGTCAAATCCGGTTTTTGACCGGTTTTGACCGGTTTTTTAATATTCCGATTTTAACAGAAAACCGAACCGGACATCCAGCCGGTTCCCGGTTAATCCGGTCCGACCGGCCGGTCCGGTCCGGTTTTCAAAACATTGCATAACACGTAACGCAATTATATATTATAGCCAATTAATAAATAACATTTAATTCTAATGAAAAAATTACTAATTAATGTTATACTTTTTAAGTTCCAAATTGATAGATAGTTTAGGATATATACAAATATTAAAAAAATTAATAAACTTATATAAAATAAGTAATTTTATAAAAATATATCACACTTATCCTTATTTAATGCAGTGTTGATTTTATTTTTTAGTGGGTTTTATTTTCTTCTTAATGTAATATATTATACTCTCTCCGTACTAAAATAATAACTTTTTTCTTTTTCTTTGTTCCAAGTAATTCGCCACATTTCATATAAATCACAATTTAAAATGTTGATTTTCTATTTTAATGTTTATTATTTATTGTCGTTTGTCTGTAAAATAAATTAGACATGAATTTAATAAAGGTATGATGGAAAAAATGAAAATAAAGTTATGAAAAGTTAATTGCGTTTTTTAAGCTATGTGAAAATGAGAAAGTTGACTATTGTTTTGAGACGGAAGGATTAATTAATGAGGATATATGTCATTTAAGCATTTAAATAATAATTTTTTGCCTATAATTTGGGTTAAAAAATTCAAAATAGTGATATTAATTTTGGATGGAGGGAGTTTTTTTTTTTTGTTAAATGGTAATTATATTAGCACTAACACAAGGCGCGTTAGGCAAAAAGCACTAGAATTTCGAAAAGAAATCTAGGCATCGAAATACATCATTGCTACCATAAACAAAAAGAGGGTTGTGATATTTGTAATGGATCACACCCTTATTGATACACTTAAAAAAAAATCCTTATAATCAGTTGCTTCATTGCGGAAAATCTTTTTGTTTCTAACTTTCCAAATCTCCCAAATACAGAAAAACCATATAGTTGCCCATAGATTTTTGTATTTTGGATTTGCCAAATCCATCCACTGGAAGTAAAAACTCGAAACATCTCTCGGAATAATCCATGCTGTGACTCCAATTCTGTTAAGAAAAAATGTCCATAACCTCCAAACATAGGGACAATAGATGACAATGTGATTTGCTGTTTCAGGTTCAGTACATAAGCTGCAGTAATTTTTTTTTTTTGGTCAATCAACCAAAAGAGCAAATTTATTGCTAAGAAAGCTTAATCCAGCTGATTACAACAGAAACAAGAAAGCAACAGCTGCTACACCCCAAACAAAAACCCAACTAAGCTACAACCATTACAGATTCAGCCTAGCTCTAGCAACTTCCTTGATTCTAAAGGCCACCATCTCAGTGGACATAATC
This sequence comes from Mercurialis annua, assembly GCF_937616625.2. Lineage (NCBI taxonomy): Eukaryota > Viridiplantae > Streptophyta > Magnoliopsida > Malpighiales > Euphorbiaceae > Mercurialis > Mercurialis annua. The sequence continues at coordinate 75,473,270 of NC_065572.1, read as the reverse complement.
TTCTGGTTAAAGACGGCTTCATTTCTAGCTTTCCAGATCCAATAGACTGCAGCACAAAAACATATCTTCCTCTTCTTAGTTTCCTTAGATCTACCTTTACATCTCCTGCTAAGAAAGCTTATTTCTCTCCTCTAGTCAAGCACCGGTCTATGAAAGTTTAAGCTAACCAGGATAGATTCCCAAATTCTTTTGGAATAAGAACACTCAAAGAAAAGATGGGGAATGTTTTCAGCAGCTGCATTACAGAGGGGACAGACATTGCAGTTAATGATCTTCCACCTTAGTAACTTATCTCTGGTTTGTAACCTCCCCTTTAAAGCAATTCAGGTAATGAATGAGTGCCTAGGGATATGCTCAGGGAACCAAACTAAAGAGTGCCAAGACACTCTACTGTTAGTTGGATTTAAACTATTCCAAAGACTCTTGATGGTAAAGCTGCCATGATTCTTCCATCTAATCACATCTTCTATCTCCAAGTTAACCCTGTAATTGCTCTTGATATGATCCCAAGCTGCGTATGTGCTCTCATCTATTGGATCTGGTAACATCCAATTATTATCCTTCCAAACATCACTGACAACTGCTTGTTTAGGAATGTCTGCATCAAGAATCTTTACCTCCGGGAAAGTTTCAGTCACTGATCTCCCATTGAGCCACGGGTCATACCAAAAGGAAAATCTACTTCCTTTACCCAATTTATAATCAAAGAATCCAATGATCTGGTCCCTTATTTTCAGCAGGTTCCTCCAGCTCCATGAACAATTATGAGGTTTTGTGATTCCCCAAAAGCTAAGCCTTTTCAGCTTATTGGTTGAGACCCAACTAGCCCATAGAGAAGGTTTAAAGGTAATAAGATTCCATATGTGCTTACGTACTGCAGCAATATTCCACAGCTTGATAGACTTGATACCCAGCCCCCCTTCAGTCTTCCTACTGCAAACATTAGTCCAACAGACAAGACCACCTTTGTTCTTAGCTGCAGACCCATGCCACAAATAATTTCTACAAATGGATTCCACTCCTTTAATAACTGAACTGGGAAGGACAAAGATTGAACACCAGTAAATATGCATGTTCATCAGAACATCATTAACCAATTGTAACCTTCCTGCATAAGATAAGCACTTAGCAGTCCAATTATCAATTCTAGCTGTGATTCTATGAGTTAGGGAGCCACATAAATCTTTACTAAGTCTCGAAGAGAACAAAGGGAGACCAAGATACTTAATTGGCAACTCTCCAACCTGGAACCCTAAAGCATTTTTAATAGCCTCTCTGGACTCATTAGGCACTCCATTAAAAAAGATAGAACTTTTCTGATTATTAGGATACAAACCAGAGCAAGAAGAAAACTCATCAATCACTTTTTTGAAAATCGTAGTGGAGTGCAGGTCTCCTTTGCAAAACATGAGCAGGTCATCTGCAAAAGAAAGGTGGCAGATCTTCAAATTTTTGCATCCTTTATGATATTGAAATCCTGTGCCTTCCCTAGTATTCTGAATCAGCAGCCTTGTAAAGTATTCCATGCAAAGGACAAATATCAATGGAGATATTGGGTCCCCTTGTCTGAGCCCTTTCCCTCCTGGAAAATAGCCAGATTCCTCACCATTAATCATTATAGAATACATTGGAGTTCTGATACACACCATGACCAGCTCAATGAAGTTCCTAGAAAACCTGAACCCATTCAGCACTTCTTCTATAAAATCCCATGAGACTGAATCATAAGCCTTCTGCAAATCCACTTTAATGGCACAGTTGTTACCAGACCCCTTGTGATAATCTTTGACAATTTCGTGAGCTAACAATATGTTGTCAGCTATGCTTCTTGAAGGAATAAAAGCTGATTGACTTGAGTGCACTATTCTGTTAATAACCAATCTAAGAGCAGTTTGTTTTAATTTGCAAAAGCTTAAGATTCTTGACTTCTGTCTGACAACACTTTCTTCCCACCTAAGTAGCTTTTGCAAATTAAAACAAACTGCTCTTTCCTCTTCTTGCAAATAGCAGTTAAGAGGGTCTTCCATCAAATTAGTTTGCAGGGAATCAAGCATCTTCTTTGCTTCATTAACTTTGATGGTAATATCAGCAAACACATCCTTGTTTATAGCTCTAAGATTTTTCCTAACAATCTTAAGCTTTTGATACAATTGGTACATCAAGCAACCATTGAACTTATATCTCCAAGCTTCTGTCACAGCTGCATGATACTTAGGGTGCTCACACCAAGAATTACAAAATCTGAATGGAGACTTCCTATGACAGCCCTCGGTATTAATAGTGACTATCAATGGAGAATGGTCTGAAATGCCAGGGTTAGCAATTTCATAGAAGGACTCCTCCCACCTACTTAACCAAGCTTCATTGACAAAACACCAATCTAACTTTCTCCATATCCTATTTTCTCCACATTGGTTATTACTCCAAGAGTATTGGTTCCCATTATGAGTTAACTCATCTAGATTAGAGTTAATAATCCAGTTCTGAAACTCTGCAGCAGCCATATCATTAATCTCATTGCCCTCTAACCTGTTACAATTGCTAAGAACAGCATTGAAATCACCTAAAACAATCCAGGGTAACTTCACTTCTTTACTGATAGCAGCTACATGGTTCCACAAAGCTGTCCTATCCTCGGCTATATAAGAGCCATACACAAAAGTGCAGAGAAACTTCTTACCATCACTATCTAACTGACAGTGAATGAATTGAGGATGCTTACTAACGACCTGGACATTCACATTATCCTTATTGTAGATAACCCAGACTCTACCCATATCTGAACAGCAGTAGTTATGGATAATCTCCCAATTGGCTAGCTTGGACCTTAAAGACTTCCAAACCTTATCAAAACTACCATGATCCACTCTAGTTTCTATAATACCACAAACATTCACCTTCCTTTTTTTAATCAGATCAGCAATCTCAGATTGCTTTAGAGGATTATTTAATCCTCTAATGTTCCAAGCAACTATCATTAGACATATTCAAAGGGTCTGGTAGGTTTCTTTTTCCTACCTTGCCCAATCACTCCTGTAATACTCGTCTTTTTTCAATTCAACACTATTTCCATTCACAATCACATCATGCTTTATAGGAATATATCCATCATTTCTATTACTCATCACAGACCTATCATCATCAGCTAGCACATCAAACTTATTAACAGAAGATTTAGGAATTGTACCTGCACCATCTATAACAGGAGGAGATTGCACTATAACATTTAATTACACCATATATTTCGCATTTAATGGATGGTTATAATCCTATACGGCGAAATAAGTTTACATAAATATTTCTTCAGTATTTCATGTTATTCATCTTTTAGTCCTTTGTTTCTATATTTTTCATCCAGTTATTACACGTCCATTTATTTATAAATTTTACTAATGATGATAGATCTCTTTTAGCTTCTCACATTATCAATTTATGTAAAATAATACAAAAAAGATGCATTTAATATGTGACATCATGAACAAAAAAATCTCAAAAATAACAATTTGCTAAGAAAAATATTTTATAACCCACTTCTTTAACTCAATTTTTTTTAACCCACCTTACGAATCAATGTTTCACTCATCCAATTTCCATCAAAAAATTTATATCTCAACAAGTCGAATTTAATCAATCCACTCTTTAATTGTCACGTCAGACGGTATAAAAAGGTGGGTTAAAAGTGTTGGGTTATATATAATTACTCGCTTGCTAATTTAATAAGAACAAAATTTCATAAATTTCATTTATTAATGGAGGCTGCCTTCAAGATGGAAGCACGCCAGTGCTTAAATTAATAATTGACCGTTTATAATAGCTTCAAAACTTATTGAGTATCGATGTGTAATGTGTTGTGGGCATACATCATGTTCATTTTATAATTTTATAGTGAGAACAATGCCAAATAGTGTAAATGATATTTGAACTTTATGCATTGATAATCGTACATAAATAAGAAGTGTATATTTGGATAAGATGAAATTTTATATAATTTATACTAATTTGTCGGAGTAATGTTCATTTTCGAACCCTGTGGGACTCTATTTTAGTTGGACAAATCCTAGGACGTTCACTTGAGTGCACGAATCTTTAAAGATTTGGTTGTTTGATTATTAAGGTTCTGTTTTATTTTATAGGATTTGGATATATGGATTCGGTATTAAACCGCTAGGTTCCATTTTCATCATTTATCATAATAATACTGTAAAATAATTATTGAAGGTGTGAGATTTTTACAATTAAGTAAAATTATTAAGATACACTTAATATTAGTATTAATTTGATTGAGCGATAATATGATGCACATAAGGAGTAATAAGATAAAAGCTGCTACCAACCAACTATGAAAAGAGAAAAAGAAGAGAAATGTTAGCGTTGTGATGAAGGATAGTTTGATCCCTACGTTTGGTCTGCTTTGCTTCTATTTTTGTCAATTGAAAGCCTTCTTCTCCATGAGTCATTTGTACTCTTCTATCATTTCCACTCTCCCAATCAATTATTACATCCCCTTATTTTTAGATGCTACTTCTAATTATACTTTATTTTCTTATTTTATGAGGATATAATACATGTTTTTGTGTAATAGAACATAATATTCTTAAAGTAATAAAATGAAATTACATCATAGGTCAAATTAATATAAAATTGTAAAAATAATATCAAATTAAATAATCTAGTATAAAAAAGTAGAAAAAATAAAATAATAAAAATTTAAAGATAAAATTTTCAAAAATAACAATAAACAAGTTGAATTTAATTGTATTTTTTTTGTATACTTAGAACTTTTCATCTTCAGCTTGTTCCGCTGTAAGTTAAAAATAATATTTCACTATCAAAAAGAATCAAATGTTTTAATTAAAACAAATACAAATATTAAAAATTTATTTTATTTCATTCAAATAAAAAAAATTAATTTATTATTATTTAATATAGTAATAGTTTTATCTATTAGTATCTTTCATTTTTTAAGACAGCCAACTATAATATATATATATATAATAATTAATAATTTAAAAAATAAGTAATACTATCTATTAATTTTATAAAGTTAAAATAAAAAAATTAATTATAATTTTTATTTAAGTGGGCCATAATTGGCTGTGGCAGTTGGACTTGGTAGTGTAGTGTTGTATGGAAGCAAAAGTGTTGATCCAGCAAGCAAATCAGGTCTTAATGTGGCAATCACATGTGACACTTCACGTGCTTTCATTTACACTTTCATGTGCACACACACAGACATATTCTCTCTCTTTTACTTTTATCCAGATGCCTTGGCGCGTCCATCTCACTGCAATCCCCGGCGCGTATACCTCAATGCCTACACACCTTACAAAGTTACACCTTCCGTTCCTTTATTAACCCCATTAACTACATCATTAAAAAAACGGCTCAAGTGTCTATTTGACCCTTCAATTTGCAAGGATGCAAGGATCCACGCTTATCGTATTTAAACATATTATGTTCATTTATTTCCATTTGGTTATATTTCTCGTTTTGAGAAAGCACTTTTTTAAACAATTCATAATTTTTATTGTTTTGACAAATCGATTATAGTTTATAATAATACTCAATTGAAACGCTCGAAACATCCACATTTATGTTTTAAAAGTCCGTTTAAATAATTTTGTTTGAAAGTAGAGCAAAAATCCTGAGTCCCCTCTATCGATTGTTGTGCGATCGCACGACATGGGCTATGCGATCGTCAATTAGCAGAAATTTTAATTTTATAGTTAGTTTAATTTTAACTGTCTTTTTTAAATCAATTTAACCTATTTTTACATTTAAATTGAAACACGTTTTTCACCTCCGATGATAATTGTTATGCTAAAATGGGTAAATTGATACAAAAAACAAATTTTTTGACTAAATTATTATTAAAATTAGAATATGAATTAATCGATCATCATTTGCAAGTTAAGGAAATTTTTTTTCATTTATGTCATTGAAAACAAAGAAAAACTATCACATTGAATGTTTTTTTTGGCAAAATACATATTTAAATCTACGTGTTATCATATTGTTTTCAAAAATATGTCAGTCTATTATAATTTAAATGTATTAAATTCTTTTACTTTTACTTTTTAATTTATAAACATTAAATTCCTCCATCATAAAAACATTAATAGTATCAAATTAGTAAAAAAACTACTAAGTAATTTATTTTTAACGAAAAAATACATGTGATAGTTTTTTATACGCCATTCTCACTAATAGCTCATGTATCACACATATTTTATTTTCGTAATGGAAGAACCTAACATCTACAAAATTAAAAATATAAAAACTCAATGTTGACTGATAAAAATAAAGGGACCTAATTCACACACATATATATTTTATAAGAATCTTAATATATATTTTACCTTTTATATTGTTATCTTCTGATTTCTCAAATTTCAAAATTCAAATTCCCTCTTAAACCAAACGTCCGTCACATTTACCGTTAACTCGCACCCCCTTAAACACCACAAACCCACTCCGTTACCTCGTTACTATATAACCTCCATCTCCTTCACCATACCCATATTTCCTCACTGAACAAAGAACACTCATTATAAACTCAGTCAGTTTCTCTTTCTGTTAATAAACCGCTCCGTTTCGAGACTGAAAAATGCGTGAGATTCTTCACATCCAGGGAGGCCAATGCGGCAACCAGATCGGAGCTAAGTTCTGGGAGGTAGTATGTGCAGAGCATGGAATCGATTCCACCGGAAGGTACAGCGGCGACAACGATCTGCAACTCGAGCGAGTTAATGTGTACTATAACGAAGCCAGTTGCGGAAGATTCGTTCCACGCGCCGTTTTGATGGATCTGGAGCCTGGTACTATGGACAGCGTCAGATCTGGACCATATGGTCAGATATTCCGACCTGATAACTTCGTTTTTGGACAGTCCGGTGCCGGAAATAACTGGGCGAAAGGTCATTATACTGAAGGAGCTGAGTTGATCGACTCGGTTCTCGATGTTGTCAGGAAAGAAGCGGAGAACTGTGACTGCTTGCAAGGTGAACAAATTTTATTCACAAAAATGTTTTTAAGTTAGGGTTTACTATTTGTTTAAGTTTATTATTATTGATTAAACTATTGTTAGTTATCAGAGTTGTATCAGATCTATTTTTTAAATGCTGCAGTTCGCTTTTAATTGAAGTGATCATTATATTTAAGTTTTGCATATGATTATGTATGTGAATTTGTTAGTAATTAGATTTTTCCTTTGTTAATAATTTGTTGCAGGATTTCAAGTGTGCCATTCATTGGGAGGTGGTACTGGATCAGGGATGGGAACACTGCTTATTTCAAAGATCAGAGAAGAGTATCCGGATCGAATGATGCTCACTTTTTCGGTGTTTCCATCTCCGAAGGTTTCTGATACTGTTGTTGAGCCGTACAATGCAACTCTATCTGTTCATCAACTTGTTGAGAACGCAGATGAGTGTATGGTTTTGGATAATGAGGCTCTTTACGATATTTGCTTCAGGACTCTTAAGCTAACCACACCTAGTTGTAAGTAGCTACTGTCTTTTCCCATATTTGTTATATATATGCCTTGATTTGTTATTTGTCCAGTTATCTTACTATGCTATTAGCATTAGGTTTCTACCATGCAAAATTGACTGTTGAATATAACACCCTTTAATTATAAACTGCCATCATTTAATCTTCTGTTAGGAGTAGAGTTTGTTACTTGGAGTTGGGAGTTCATGAAATATCCGTAAGGCAATATAAGTCAGAATGAAAGATGTAATATCTTATCATGTCTGGCTAATTGTTGAAAATCTGGGTTTTGCTTTTAGAGATTAAATATTTGGCGTTATACTAGTTGCTATTGTCCAGTGTTTGTTTGATTTGTGGGGACTGGGGATTACTCAAAAATGAGACACGATTTTACTTTGTTATAGTAATCTAGAACTGAGACAAGATGCAGAAATGAACTTACTCTGTTTGGTATTATTTTGTGTTTTTATTCTCAACATTATCTAATTCTGACTGCTGATTTTTGTGTTAATTTACAGTTGGTGATCTTAACCATCTTATTTCTGCCACCATGAGTGGGGTGACATGTTGCCTTCGTTTCCCTGGTCAACTCAACTCCGACCTCCGCAAACTTGCTGTTAATCTTATCCCATTCCCTCGTTTGCACTTCTTTATGGTGGGGTTTGCGCCACTCACATCTCGTGGGTCACAGCAGTACAGGGCGCTGACTGTACCTGAACTAACTCAACAAATGTGGGATTCCAAGAACATGATGTGTGCTGCTGATCCTCGTCATGGACGTTATTTGACCGCTTCAGCTATGTTCCGTGGGAAAATGAGCACCAAAGAGGTTGATGAACAAATGATCAATGTTCAAAACAAGAACTCATCTTACTTTGTTGAGTGGATTCCCAACAATGTGAAATCAACAGTTTGTGACATTCCCCCAACTGGATTGAAGATGGCCTCTACATTCATCGGCAACTCCACCTCAATTCAGGAAATGTTCCGAAGGGTAAGCGAGCAATTCACTGCCATGTTCCGAAGAAAGGCTTTCTTGCACTGGTACACTGGAGAGGGTATGGATGAGATGGAGTTTACCGAGGCAGAGAGTAACATGAATGATTTGGTGTCCGAGTATCAACAATACCAAGATGCAACAGCTGATGAGGAAGGATATGAGGAGTACGAGGATGAAGATGAAGTTCAAGAAGAAGCTTAAGTATACTGTACTTTAGTATTAGTATCTGTCTATTATGTTTGTTACAACTATGTTGGATTTGACTGTTTCGTTTGTACCTGAATACCTTATTTGGGAGTTATGGATTTTGTTGTTGCAGTGGTACTTGGGCGTTTTAGTTTAGGTAACACGTTTGTTGTCGGTAAATGGTTGGTGCTATTATTTAGTGATTTTGCATAGCTGATTTTATTATTATATAACAGATTTTCTTTGTGCTGTTTGATCTTCTTCTGTCTCCATTATGCTAACATGATTTGCTGATTTATGTCCAGTTTCTCATTGACATCCGAGTTCCAGTTAGCTATTCAAAATTGAAAATGTTGGGTCTAATGGGCTAAAAGTCGAGAGACATGTTAAGACTGGTTCAGCTTCAGACATGTTAAAATTGAAAATTTTGAGCAAGGCCTGAGTTAAGACTGGTTCAGCTCTTTACATATACTCTAATAGAATATGTAATTTGTAAATTATTTAGAAACAGTAATTATCTTATATCAAAGGAAATTAAAATAAGTATTTCATAATGGGCATAAATTGCCACATCTTTACATAATAGCAAATTCAAACATCTGTCAAAATTCTCTTGTGTACTCAGCATATTCTATTGCTAAAAGAATAAGCTTATTTGTTCATCATCTTGAACTATGATGATGTTATTCACCATACTACAGCACACTGAATAAAATATGATCTGGTTTGTTACAACATAAGAGTTTCATATCTGCTAACATAAACAATGAAATTGAGTATTTAGGCACCAAATTTGGGGACTTGAGCAGCTGAAATTTGAGAAAGGAAGTGCTCAGATACAATTCGTCTTTGAATTTTCCCACTTGCAGTCTTTGGTAAAGAGTCTGTCATGAAAACCTTCTTTGGCACTTTAAAAGCTGCCAGATTCTTTTTGCAATATCTTATAACCTCTGCCTCGTCAATCTTGGATCCATCTCTAGGAATTATAGCACAATTTATCTGATCGTGACACAAAAACATATACATACATAATTAGTAAAATTAGGCGCCGACCTTACAATAATCTTACTATTACAAACCCAAAAGGTGTCAAAATTGTGATAGTCCTTGTGAGCAATCATGCTACATATTGTTAGAAGTCCCATTCAATCACGCAATGACTATGAATAGACATCAATTCTCTACACTTGACCTAACATGTCTTATTCCACATACAGTTTGAGTTACATTGTCCGAGTCATACCAAATTAGCTAATAAATTAGTGTGTTTTCATCACAGTGGGACCTAACGGGTGAAGGACCACATATGTATCTAGTGGCTATAGTTTAGTCTGAAAAAATATCTTAATTTTTTGATATTTCTAAACCTTAATATTAAGATTTGTGAATGAGTTTACCTCTTCTCCATATTTGTCATCAGGGACTCCAAAAGCAACAGCTTGAGCAATTTCTGGATGAGATAGAAGAACTGCATCCACTTCGATAGGTGAAATTTTCTCCCCTGAAATGGTTTAGAAGATAAAAAAAGGCAAATATAAGTTCTTAACTTAACAAATTTGCATTCAGTGTAAGAATTACACTAGTTGACAAAACATGGCTCAATTTTCTAATCAGAACAACTTTTTTAAAGTTGGACAAATGGACAAAAAAGCTGGTCATAATCTACTGTCTAAAATAAAATCTTAGTTTAAAAACGCCAAAGACTTTTAAGGAAAAGGCAAGAGACAATTTAGGCTGCTAATATTTAAAACTGAGAAGGAAAACTTTTCTTCTGATCGAAGGAAAATGACATAATACTACGAGGTGGTGCATATTGATGGTAACAGATGACGATGAAAAAGTTATACCTCCGCGGTTAATGAGCTCCTTAATCCTACCGACAAGGTGCAAGTAACCATCCGAATCAAGATATCCGAGATCTCCTGTATGAAACCACCCGAATTGAAATCCAGCCTTATTAGCTTCAGGATTATTTTTATACCCCTTTGTCACATTTGGACCCCTGATGCACACCTCCCCAGTAGCATTACCCTCTTGAGCCACACCATTTACATCCAATATTGCCATCTCTTGACCTACAGGTTTCCCAACTGATCCGGGCTTATGTGGACCATCCTCCGGTAATGGGTTTGACGACATCAAATGGGTAGCTTCTGTCATTGCATAAGCTTCCAATACTGGAGCCCCAAAAGTATTTTCTAGCCTCTCCAGTATAGAAGGGGCAAGGGAGGCACTACAGCTCCGAATGAACCGGAGTTTTGGGTAAACAGGTTCCGGGTTACTCAAGTGGCGATCCAGGATAATTTGATGGATAGTAGGAACTGCAGTATACCATGTAGCATTGTATTTAACCATATCTTTCCAAAATGTTGAAGCAGAGAATCTGCCTGTAGCAGGAAGAGTAACAGCAGCTCCAGCTCCAAGAGAGCTTAATAACCCTGCTAATAATCCATGGACATGAAACAGAGGCAGGACAATAACAGTTGAGTCAGAATCGGTTAGTTTATACACCGACTTGATGTTTCTAACCGAGGAAGCTAAATTAAGCTGAGTCAAGGGGACCCCTTTCGGTCTACTTGTAGTGCCAGAGGTGTGGAGGAATAAAGCCACATCGCCTGGCTCGTTGTCAAGATTCACAACTGAGTTTATGCCCGATTCAGGAAGCGAAATCGCGAGTTTAGAATCGGCTGCTGGCAATAAAGCAGTGGCATGAGTAATGTTGAGCTTGGAAGCTGCAGACTGAGCCGAGGCATTGCCTTCTTGTGGTGTTAATAAAAGCTTGGACTCCGAGTCTGACAAGTAAAACTCAAATTCTTCATCTGTGTAAGCTGCATTGAGCGGTGCAGCCGTAGCTCGAGCTCGAATTACGGCTAGAAACATGACTACAAACTGCACAATCATTAACAGATAACACAGATAAATAAATCTAACATTTTTAACATTTAGACTAATTCAGGTCACCAAATATATATCAAGCATCTACCTGTATTTACACCAATTCTAGTTCGTAACAAATTGAAACAAAAAAAACTCAATTTTTTATTACCAAACATTCTCTCAACCTCGTCATAATCGAACAAATAAAAATAAAAATAATACGAACTGCAAAATTGATGAAATGAGTACCTCGATGGTATTAGGGAAAGTAAGAGCAACAACGTCGCCGGGCTTAATCCCAGCCGCAACAAGTCGTGAAGCGGCGTGTTCAACTAATTCATTAAGCTGAGAATGTGTTAAATCAAATTTGCCAGAAACAGAAACAGCACGGTTGTCGGGAAACTCTCCGGCAACGCGTTTGAGAAGTCCGGTGAGCGTTTGAGTAGTATCCATGGTTTGCAGTATTGTTTAGTAATGCGAGAGATTAAAAAGATAATGAAGGAAAATGTTGAGTTGATTGAAAGAAAAGAGCAGGGAATGAATGAGGAACAGCTGACGAAAACGTTATTTATAGAGTCATATTTGGCAATACAAAGGGACGCTGCCTTTTCTTTCCGTGAAGGTTGTACTTGGGGTCGCCGTTTCTTTTTTTTTTACATAAGTGGCCGTTTCTTTTCTTCTGCCTCCTATCCTATCTCAATTTTGGTCCTTTGGATCCTTTTTTTTTAAAAGGATATCCTCTTCTATTATTTTGCTTTTTTTTTTTATATATATAGTTAGGGACGGAGTAATTGGGTTCAAGTAGCCCGAAATTATACACCTCAATTGTAGATTTATTTAACCTCGACATGTAAATTTAGAGTCTTATTAATTCAAGTGACTTATTTTATCACAAAGAAAATATAAACTTTGAGTTTAGTTAATTTAGAAAGTTCAAATATATTTATTTGTTCGTAAAATATAAATTTGTGAGTCACGTTAACCTTTTATTTGTTATAGTAGAACTAACGCTTATATCTTTTGAATTATGTCATTGATTACTATTATTGTTTTTTTCGTACCGCCCGGAATTTAAAACCGAAACCGGAACTGTCCGGGTCCGAACCGGCCTAAAATCGTACATCGGACAGATATAGACCGGTTTCATTTTTTTTTGAATCTTCATCCGGCAGTTCCGAATCAAAACCGGCAGGTTATGAACCGTGGCCGACTCTAACTAAGTTGATCTTAAAAAGAAAATGCTACTAATTAGTTTTTGAATAAATTAATTCGATGAGTTCGGTTGTTCGTAGATTGTCCGCAACCGTAGAAGTGAATAATAAGTCACTGAAAGGAACGGTGAGGGATGCGTTATCTATTAGGATGCTACGGTGTGAAGCTGCAGGAGATTCGTCTTGGAACTTGTGGTGTCATGGTATCTCTGACACGTGGAGGCTCGTCGGATTCGAGAAGGATATCATGACGTGTATTAATCTAATAAAGCAATGTGGGACAGCCATATGGCTATTTATTATTGGTTGCTAAATAAAGCAATTTGCAAATGTCTAGTCATGCATTCTCGAAATAACAAAAGCCAGCTGTCATTTATTTTGTGTTTAAAATATACTCCTCCATTCCTTCAAATCAATAATCAGTAGTACAAAATAAAAATAAAAATAAATAAATTTAATTATATTAGATAATCATAAAATAGATTAAATTCTGAATTAATAGGTCGCAATACTATTTTTGCATTTTAAATTTTAGGACACCTTCAATTTTAGTAAATTACTTAAAAATTAAAAAAAATTATGTACTTTTAAAAAATCAAATAATTATCCCAAATACATTAATTACCCATATTTTAACATAAACTAAAAAAAATTAGTCATCAATATAAATTTTTATATTTAATAAATTTGTAAAAGGATGAGAAAAAAATTAAATAATTATTTTTAACCAATTTAACTATAAATTTTAAAAAATTTGTACTTGTCCAATCATTATATAAAACTACTTCTATGGCACAAGATTCCGAAAAGGGATAATTGTACAACATAACCGTTGCGCCATGTCATTCAGGCAACAAATCAATTGCGTGTTAGTCATGTGAAAAATGGAATGATAAAAAAAAAGAAATAATTAAAAGATTTCATATCGTAAATGCTCATTATCTTGATGTAAAAATGACGTGGCGCAACGGTTGTATGAGATAAATACTCTTCGAGAAGTTATCCTTAAACAAAATTTGCTAAAAGCTTGTATTGTTTTTTCATATGAGTCATTCTTAATTAATTTGTAATATTTTTATTTACATTTGGTAATTAAGTGAGGTAGAAAGTCCCTTTTAAACTTAAATTTGTACCTAGTTTTGTAATTTTTTAATTATTGAACTCTATTACTGTTTTTTTTTGCCTCATCCTCCTTCCCATATATAAAATAGTTATAGATAGACTAGTTTTTTGCCATGTGCTACGCACGTGAGCGATATCTATATGACCCAATAATTAATATAATAATAAATTATTAAATATCACATTTAATTTTTAATGAATAATAAATTAATTTGTATTTAAATTATAATTAGAACATGAGTCAATTTATTAAACTAGAGTCGCTTTATGTGTTTCACACGGATTCGTATTGTGACTCATCAAATTATCAAATAACATTTGAAACAATAGTTAATTAAACATAATGTATCTTATTTCATATTAAAATGATTTTTTTTAATAATTTAACAGTTTTAATTGATTCTCAAACTTTATAATTATAGAAAATTTAAATAAAAAAACTTTACTATAAGTTTATTTCGACATAATAAACTATTGCAAATTTACCATCAGTTTACTAATAATTTACCATAAAAAAGTGGGTTTTTGATATTTAGGTGTCTGATAAGAGGGAAAAATTCTGGTTTAGTGCCTCTTTGGAATTTAATTCCAAAAGAGTGTCTGGACCCACGCGTTCCGCATTGTGGGAATGCGGAACACGTGGCGTTCCGCATTGCTACAATGCGGAACGCCTTAATTAACTGATTAATTACTTAATCAGCTAATTAAGAAGCGTTCCGCATTGTAGCAATGCGGAACGCTGCTCTCCAATAATTTGGGAGTATTTTTTGACTCTACTTTATTTTTTTTATAGTAGATTAATTTTTTCCTTAATATTAATGACATCCTAATTTCATAGTATTTTATTTTATTGTTACTCACGTCAATTCTTCACGGCTAAAAATCATTTTTTTAATCAAATTATTTTTTATCCTTGTTTTTTTATTGCACAGAGAATAAAAGGGAGCTATAACTGTATTTTTAGAAAAAACATAATCATCGTCAGAGGCAAAAAGCAAAAAACATAACCATACCCAACAAATTTGATTGATGCTATGCCATAATTTTTTTGAATATAACATCTGGTTGTTGGTTCCGTCATATCATAATCATCATTATAGAGATTACAACGGTTAAAATAAATATGGTAAGTAAAAATAAATAAATATAAATGGAAAAGATTTAAGTTGAATAATTTTATTGTTTAAGGAAATAAAAAACCAATTATAAAGAAAAGTAGAGTCACATGTATAAATGATAAATATAAATAGAAATGACTTAAGTTGAATAATTTTATTGTTTAAGGAAATAAAAAACCAACCATATAAAAAATGTAGAGTCAAATGCATAAAGGATAATCGTTTATAACCGTTTGTTAAAATCGTTGGTTAAATAAAATTAATTTATATTATTTGTTAAAATCGTTTTTTATAATAGTTTGTTAGTATTATTTTTTATTTCATTGCAATGATTGGATAATTTATTACCCAATCATTGCATCTCACCAATGATTGGGGAGATAAAAGTGCTCCCCAATCATTGGAGAGAAGCAGTGTTCTGCATTGCTACAATGCGGAACGCTGCTAATTAGCTGATTAAGTAATTAATCAGCTAATTAAGGCGTTCCGCATTGTAACAATGCGGAACACCACGTGTTCCGCATTTTCACAATGCGGAACGCGTGGGTCCAGACACTCTTTTGGAATTAAATTCCAAAGAGGCACTAAACCGGAATTTTTTCCTCCTACCAGACACCAAAATATCAAAAACCCTAAAAAAGTTTGTAACCCTTATAAAATTACAAGAAAAGTAAATATGTCAAACATGAATAGAAAATTAGGATCATTATAAACTCTGAAGAAGATAAATTATGGAAGCAGAAATGTGGGTACAAATATAATCCATGAACTTATTTCTTTACTAGTACAAAACCCTCGTGTTGCTTCGGTAAAATTATATGTTTTTTTAAAAGCACAAATATTAAGTATAAAACATAATTAATAAATGAAATATAGTCTTAATTTAATTTTATCTGAATAATAATAAAAAAAATTGAGTTATGTATTACTCAAAAATATAAATATAAGCATAAAAGGTACATGCTTCGGAAATATTATTATGTTTAGGGTTAATTGTAAATACATACACGAACTTCACCCTAATTTGCAATTACAACATAAACTTTGAAACTTGGCAATATCAATAACCAACTTTCATTTTTTGGCAAATTGGTACACCGACCAATCACGCAACGACACATGGCGATATATTACAATGTCCATGTTAGTGTTTTTCGTGTTTGGTGTATCGATTTGCCAAAAGTGTAAAGTTGGTTACTAACATTGTCAAGTTTCAAAGTTTATGTTGTAATTGCAAATTAGGGTAAAGTTCGTGTATAAATTTGCAATTAACCCTTATGTTTATTAGTACAAAAACAATTGGTACGTAAGTAACACATATTTAATAATACTATAAATTATAAACGTAAAATTACCAATAATGTGTGATGTGATATGATTAAATTGAGGTAGTTCAACTACAATAAATAGGTAATAGCTGTTTGATAAAAAACTTTCATTTTAGTGACCTATTAAAAATAAGTAGTACTATTACATATTCTGTATCTTTTTTCATTGCAACATATTTTTTTATATCTATATTGTCTGCAAATAACAACTTAAATTCATATCCATTTTCTATAACATTATAAATGAGTCAGATATAATGAAACTAAAAGTTCATTTTACTCGATTATTCTCCTACTATATTGTCTCTTAAAATTCTAATTATTATCCAATTTAATATTTTTTTAATATTTAAAAATTAGGTAGATAAGATTAAACAATTTTAAAGTTTAATTATTAAATGAAATCAAAATTTATTTCATGCAATAATTTCAAATTTCCTTTTAAGAAATTATCAACGTGATTTATTTTTTAACTTTACGCATATCACATTAAAATTGGCATAAAAATAAATGATTCGGAAATGGGTTATAATATGCATGAGCTCCCTTTTGACTTGTTCCAAGATCCTCCTTCATAGTATTTTGTAAAGGCCCAATTGCGACCCAGGCCATTTTCATTTCCACAAGCCCAACACCCAACGATATTTGCTAGGCAGTGTATAGGCTACTAACCCTAAAAAACTCTTTGCTCACCTAAATCACATGGCCTTCTTCCTCCACCCACAATCTGCCATAGATTTCTTATTCCCTCCCTCTTTTTTGCTTGCAAAAGAAACCATTCGCGCAAGACCTGTGCATGTCGTCTCTTCGATTCGGCGCGTCGCAACAACATGAAGACGGCGATGCTCTTCAACGCTGACAGAAAAAACACGATAAATATATGGCTTTATGACACAGACAACATCAGATCTATTCATGTGAAACAAAATAGAACTCACACTAAAAAAGGTTACATTAGTCTTGGGTTCGAACTGGTACAATTATTCTCAATAATGAGATTGTTCTTCAGGTACGGAATTTGATCTCAATTTTTTTATTAGTCTGTATGTTTGCAATTTGATCTCAGTGTTCATGATATTGTCCATAGAACCATGTTTATCGACCATATGTGTTTATCAATTCGATTTTGTTTCTGGGGAGTTGAGTTTGATTGGCAACTGTTTATGTTCATTCTGTATGCATTCCTTTTTTTTTTTTTTATCTTTGATGTTATTCATGGGCACAGTTAAATTTTTATTTAATCTTGTTTTGATCATCTGTGTTATCCTTATAATTTCCAACCACTATAAACTTGAACAACAGTGCCAAACACAAATATCTCAAACGAAACATAAATAAAAAAAGGCATGATAATTGCAATAAACTGAAGAGCTTGATGACTTATCTATTACTGTCGAAGCTCTTTCTGTTTCCATCAGTTGTAGTAACTCTCTCTACTAATTGAGCATCTGATTTGTTTTTGTTGCTGAATTTTATATTTAGAAAGAAGCTTAATAATAATCTGACAGAAGAAGTTTGAACACATGAGCATAACTGGGAGTATAACACTTCATCGGGGACCAAATTGTCAATTAGCTTCGCGAGCAAGTTAATTGTTTTGGCTGTGTGTGGTAGAGAATGATGAAGCTGCCTGTGACGGAAACTGCTCGACTTAGTCGTGAGTGACAGGCATATATGCACAGCCACGTGAATTTAGACTTATTCTGGTTTTTTTTAGGGTAAAGGGCAATGTATTATTGGTTAGGTAATGAGAGCTTTGAGGTTATTTTTGAGAGAATAGTATATATTATGTGGCATTCCTTTTTATGCACGTTGTTTGGTATGGAAAGACCAGATTGCTGTGAATGAATAAGTTAATTTATGAAAATGCCATGCACTGGAAAGCTATAAAAATAAAATGGAAGAGGGGTTAAAAGGGAAGTAGAAAATACTGTTCAATATACAGTGTAATTCTACTTCCCTTTTAGAAGTTTAATATAGAAGATATGGACCCTATAGGCCATCCAAAAATCCGAAATATACAAACGGAAAAAGTTGAAAAATACTTGATTTTGTTAAAATAATCTCAAAAATACTTATGTTCGTTTTTATTTGCGGACAATACTTATAAAAGAAAATAAATTGCACCTAGAACTTGATTTAATAAAAACATTAAATCTAACACTTAAAATCTCATTTCTTTAAACCCTAAACCCTAAATTATACTAAACCCTAAACCCTAAATCATGCTAAAGCCTAAAGCCTAAACTCCAAACTCTAAACCCTAAAACATGCTAAATCCTAAATCCTAAATTCTAAATCTTAAACGCTAAACCTTAAATCATGCTAAATCCTAAACCCTAAATCATGCTAAACCCTATATCCTAAATCTTAAACCCTAAACCCTAAATCATGCTAAATCATGCTAAACCCTAATCCTAAATCCCTAAAATCCTAAATCAAATGTTGGATGAATAAAAAAATAAAGTTAAATGTTGGACGAAATAAAAAGGTTGGGTTAAGTGTTGGATGAAATAAAAAGGTGAAATCAAGTGCTGGATGAAATAAAAAAATGGAATCAAGTGCTAGATGAAATAAAAAAGTGAAATCAAGTGTTGACAGAAAAAAAAAGATGCTCAAATATTTTTGGAATTATTTTTAATAATCAAGTGCCGAGTCTAATTCCCTCTGTACAAAAACCATACGACAGCATCAATGTGACCTGCATCGGAATCTAAGCCCACAACGTAATTCTCCTACAAAATAGCCATAGCCCAAAACGAGATTGAGGCCCAAAACGAGATTGAAGCACATAAAGGAGTAAAACTAACAGATAGCTTATCCATACAAACTCTTGTCATCCTCTTATTCTATAAACCATGAAACCACTTTACAAATATCAATTCTTTTTAGAGATAGAGTCAACAAAATGCAGACTCTTTCTCACCCCACCTTTAGCTTTCTTACTTTTAATTCTTTTTCAAACAAAACAAATTTCTCAAGGTAACTTCTCTTACTTGTTTCTTCCCTTGAATTTACATACATTGCTGATTCAAAGTTATATGTACAGGTACTCAAGACAATGTGAGAATTCAGCATTTAGACATGTTTTACCAATGGTTTCCAATCATTTTGATGCCATTGTATGTTTTCCTTTTCATTTTTTCCTTTAATAATTACTTGTAGTGAAAGTAAAAGTCTTAGTTGTTAGAGTCTTGGTGGGGTAATGTGTAGCACGGAGTTAAATCTTTGTAATTTCTCATGTAATGTGTTGTCACATATGATACAGGAGTGCAGGGGCCTTAAGTGCCAAGCAAGTAAAGAACCAATGTGGAAGTTAAACGGTATTTGTTGCTTCAAAAAATTGATCCACAAGAATAAATCAATAAGGGAAGATGAAGAGGTTGCTTACGCTATATCGTATGGCGGATTGCTGAATTTTATGCTTTTATTTGGATATCTAACACTTCAAGGATCTCAACAAGCACTTGCCGGAACAGACTTTGCTGGTGGACCGCAGTCGATTCCTTTCCTGGGAGACCTTGGTGATATTAGCACAGGTTTTGCTTCAGTTAGGAGAATCTCCCTGTACCTCTATAAACTGTTGCTCTTATGTGCAAGTTAAACATTAAGCATAGCATTTGCTTCTTAATTAAATCCAACTATATGATGTTATTTTGAAAGAATTTTGCTAGTTATATATTCCCTAGTGCTTAAATGTAACATGTCCTGCTATTAACATTTTTATGAATACTTTTTTATTGCCAAATATTTTATTTTTTTACTAACAAATCTAGGATAGGTATATGTTTGATTTACTCATTGCAATCTTGTGAAAAGAATTATGGAAGTAGCATACTGTCCGGGTTTTTCTCTTCCTCACTGACACTTGATTTCTCTTTGAATACAGGCATTCTTGCTGATATTTTTCTCAGAGCTTGGGGACAAAACATTTTTCATAGCGGTAAATTTGAAGAGCCGAAGATTAAATATTTTTCTCAGAACTGAAAATAGGTTTAAAGGACACAAACTCATGTTTTTGTGGATGTCTGATGTCCTCTGCAGGCACTTTTAGCCGCTAGGAATTCTGCTGCCAGCGTTTTCGCTGGGACATTTGGTGCACTTGCGTATGTTTTCCTGCTCAAGAATGGTGATCTAGATGTCCTCTCCATTTCTAAGTTTATAAGAATTTAAAACTTTAAAAATGTGTATAGTATAAAGTTAATTGTTTAAACAACTGATTATCATGTGAATATAATTTTACTACTCCAGGAACTGGGATCTGTACTAATATAAGTATATAAGATCAAATGACTAGAAAAAGATGGTCTACATTTTGGATGTCACGTGGCTATCATTCTTTGCCAACAATTGTTTAGTTTGTATATAGAAATAAGTGATGTTTATTTTTTACAGAAGTGTCTATATGTTGGCAGGGTAATGACACTCATATCTGTTGGTCTTGGGAGAACTTTTCACTATGTAGATGAGATCCTTCCATTCAGGTATTTCTTTTTGTAATGATTTGAGATCCTCGCCTTATACAAGAACACATGTACTTGTTGAAATGCCGGTGATGGCGTGCCATTAGCTGCTAAAAATTTGAAATAGAGTGCAAGTGAGTCAATTGATTTTACTTAGCATTCTACTATGAAAGTGAGCATTTGGAAAATCATCCACATACATTACTCTAGAAAAACAGAAAACAAATTGCTTTAACTTGTCAGAATCTTTCTTGGTTGTTTTTTTAATTTTCTGATTTGGATGGGTGATGAGCCGCTAGACAAGTCAAATGCATGGCGTGCACACTTTTCGCTTAGGCTTTTCCACTTATGCTGTACCTGGAACTATTGCTCTAATATGGTCATCTGCTATGCAGATTGGGTGAGAATGATTTGCCAGTTGATGATATTGCCGCAGTCTGCCTTTTGGTAAATGTTTTTATCCCATTTTTGCTTCAAAAGACATAATATCTCAGAAACCACTTAAAACATGAGTAGTATATACACTGGGCTAAAGTTCAGTAAATTCAGGTGTATTTTGGGGTTTCAACGCTGATTGATGCCAGCTCGAGTGACGGTTTAAAAGCGGAAGATGAGCAAAAGGAGGTAATATTTCGATCTTCTATATCATCTTTTCAGAGTTAATGGAAATAATAGTATACTTTTTGGCTTAAATTTTCTTCATTATTTTTCTGAATGTTTGACAATGTCTTTTAGCAACTCATTTTGATGTTAGAGTTAAATCTGATTGCATTTTATGTCTATGCCATGAACTAGGCAGAACTAGCAGTCTCGGAGTTCTCAGGAAATGGTGCAGGGATCATAGCAGCTGCTAGCACCATTATCAGCACATTTGCCTTGGTTTTTGTTGCTGAATGGGGGGACAAATCATTTTTCTCCACAATAGGTGAGTCACTAGGATTAAACTTCACCAAGATCAGATTGTATTAATTAGATTGTTCCGTAAGAGAAGCTGTGCTGGGAAAAATGATTTATATCTAACTCTCAACCATGCTTCCAAATACTAAAGATGATTGTGCATGCCCTTTACAGTTAGGCAGTTAGCCAATCTTTTATCTGCAAACCAATTATGAACTTATTTGAACAGTTGAAGCAGAGCCACTGCTTGCAGATCCATTACTGTGATGTAAATTAATGTGAAAATTGCTTTGTGAATAGAGTAAGCTTGCCAATGTTAGCATGAAAAATGGAAATTTTCCAATAACATTGACCTAATGTTAGCATGGATATTATTTTCTTGTTAATAAAGTTTTCCCCTTTGTATGCAGCACTTGCCGCAGCCTCTTCACCTCTCGGTGTCATTGGCGGAGCCCTGGCTGGTCATGGCACTGCAACTCTGGTAACTATTTACCGAACCAGTAATAGGTTATCAAACAGGCGTATTTAGTTGCAAGTTCATTTTGGAAATAGATGATCACTAAGCTTTAGAAAAAGATTGGCAGAAATTATTTTGTGCCCAAGTAGCACCGACACTTCTTTCAATCAACATTTTTCGTTTCGGAAATGTGTCGGAAACTTGGCTCACAAAATTTCATTTTTTTAGCATAGAAAACTTTAAAATAACGCTGTTTCGCTATATCTTGTGCAACCAGTGTCCCCTTTCCATGCTAATATGTGCCAACTGCAAAGCATCATTCCGTAGATAATTATTAGTTGCAATTGCAGTAAACCTATAATTAACAGCATCTATAATATCGTTTCCTTCTTTCACCAACAAAAACATTTTTAATTTCAGATTTCTTGTTCATCTGCTCACATGTCATTAAACCTATCTTATTTTCTTTGTTCAGATTGCTGTTTTGGGTGGTTCTTTACTTGGAACATTCTTATCGGAAAAGGTAGATTCGAACTTCCACTGTTATATCCAAGCAAAAATGCATTTCCCCACTTTCTCTACCGCTTGAAACATAAGGATATGAAATGTTCGGGCTTGGATAAACTATTTTTCTTAATCTCTCAAATAAGTTTTTTGAAAATTATTTAGGGGCAACAAGTCGGAAGTTGAAACTTGAGTAGCCATCAAGTTATTCCAAGACATGGTACAATATAATCCTATTTTCCACATAATTCTTTCCCATAATTCAGTCCCAACCCAACATAAAATAATGATCTCATAGTATATCTTGAGGTAGTGGGGCTATGTATCTTTTTAGTATATTTTCATAGCTTGATATGATTTCTTGTGCATTAAGGATACCAAACTTCACTTCTTGGACAGGTTATTGCATACACTGGAGGTGTTCTGTTCCTCGTCTTCGCGGCTATAACATTGGTTGAGATTGTGAGTTAAAGGTTAGGAGAAATTTATATTCATATGTTTATACGCTATGTTGTATGGAAACTTTGGCGCTTTTATGAAACTCCAAAATTCTATATTTCTAATATATTTTTTTAAAGAATATGTTTTCACGGTTTTTTGTTTCGGCATTTCGCGTTTCAGTTTCCGCGGTGACATGGTATGTATACATAGGTTATATTAGGTTGGTCTTGTTGTGGAAAAATGTTGGTTTAATATATAATTTGACCCCTAAACTTTATCTTTTTATCCATCTAACCCCTAAACTTAACGTCTCAACTATCGAACCTCTGAACTTGTTAAATAATCCTACTTGACCCTGAAATTGATAAATAAGTAAACGTTGAATTCCTCTGTATTCACCTGACACTTGAAACACTTTAAAAGACTGTGCGTAAGGAGAGGTTCAATGTTTACTTATTTATCAAGTTCCATTCATGTCAATTCGAGCAGGTTTTATCGGGCCAATTTTAACCACCTCTAACTGGTTGGATGTATAAAAACCATTATAATCACAAATTAAAAACAAATATTTTTTATTATTTGATGGTAATCACATCATAATACAAACATACAATCATATTAAATCAATCTAGTAAATATTGATTTCACATAATAGACAGAACACATAGTTGCAAGCCGAAGTAGCAATGAAGCTGGCTCGCTCCTTAATAAAATATTCATACCTTCTATATTATTTATCCGTAGAACTTATGCCCCAAAGTACACACACATATAGTTTAGTTTGATGCTTCTTAATTTCATGTTTCCGCCAAGAAATTCCTAATAAACGGGCGGCGGTGGCGGCGGTGGTGGCATTGGTGGTGCTGGTGTTGGTGAAGGCGTTGGTGCATATACTGGAAGAAATGTGTTCTTCACTTTAGGAATTGGAGCTGATACAGCCAAACTTGAGCTATGAATATCAGTCATCAATCCTCTCCTTTCATTTGCTTTTTTTGTTGTTTCGCAAAGCCTAGGCAGAAACACACCTACAGAATCAGAAAGAGAGTTAGTTTTTCTTCTTTTTAATAATCGAATCGAGTCGAAAAGCTGCCACTCAACTCGCAATATTGCCGAACTCGACTCGACTATAAAACTTTAAGTTCGAAATTGGACTCAAACTCTGTATATACCTTCACCGGCAGCAAGATTGAAGTAAAGATCAACAATGTTAGGGCAGCTATCATAACACTGAGGAGAGCATAGTTGCTTAGTGAAATCAGATTCAATGAGAGAATCAGATGAAATTCCTAATGATTTTCTGTCCAAACCACATGCTTTAATGCATTCATCAGTTTCAACCCAATTTCTCAACTTATCAGCTTCGATTTCAGATGTACGACATGTATATGATTCCTCTCCACTTCTTTTCATATGCGTCTCCAATACGCACCGTTTTCCAGTTGATGAGATTGCATATGAACATGTTTCTTGATCAAGCTTCTCACATGTTATTTCTCCTAATCAAACCCATAATTCATTCTTTAAGCATCAATTCAATTTCTTAAACGTAAAGTATAGATTAGCTCAAGGCTAGATGCAAAAATGAAGCAAAATTCTACTTGGGATTATTAATCCTCTAGAATAAATTATATTGGATAATTAGTTTATAAGGTATTCAAATTATCGTTTTATTTTATTTCGGCAATCCAATTTTATTTCATTTTATTGTTGGTTATTAAACTTTTAATTTTATTTAAGCGAAAGATTTTCCGGTAAAAATATATGTGTAACAATTGATTTATGTTTAACTTTAAAATTTGTCATGTATGCATAATTTAACTCAGAAAAAAAATTCCGCGTATATAAATTTATGCATGTGTAATAAATATCCACATAATAAATAAAAATTGATTGTTATGTGATAAAAATAAGTAAAATTGTCTTACCGCGCATGCAATTGTTGTAAAAAAACCCACTTAAGTTGCAATTTGCCCCATCAACTTGTAAGAAATAAGTAATTAACACTTACATTAATTTTATAGGCAATTTAGTCACAAACTTAATAATTATTGCAAATTAATCTCATTTGTGCAAATTAATTTACAAGTTGAAGGAAAAAATTGCCAAATTATTGAACCATTAACTTACAGGTTGAGAGGGCAAATTGGCAAAATGGTTAATTGTCCATAATCAATAAGTTTGTGACTGATTTGCCCACAAAATTAATTTATGTGTTAATTGTCCATTATTTATAAATTGAAGGGGCAAATTGCCACTAAAGTCTAAGAAAAACACTTGTTGAACTAAAATAAAAAAAATCATAACTAAGATAAAATGAATTAAAATTTGATTAGCAAAATGAAATGAAACGATAGTTTGATATCCTAAAAATCAATTACTATAGGTGATGTTGTTGCATTGAATATTTAATCACATTTGAATTCAGTTAAACTAAACTTATAAACTTATTATATTAATGATATATTACTATAAGATATGGAAGTCAATAAATTCAAATGTCATACATACATGCCATAAAGTTTAGTTATTGGCTTACCAAGAGTGCCTTGCACAGAGAGAACAAGAGCAAGAGCGAGAAGAGCCAAGTTGTTGAAGCTAGCCATAGCCACCATTCTATAGCTAACTTGGCTCCAACAGAAAAATACTAAACACTTTGTAATTGTGATGAACTAGAATACATTTGATGATTAGAAGGTGGAGACAGTTTATATAGTTGGTTTAAGCTAAGAGTTTGAAATAACTGTAGAATTCGAAATCTAAGACGAAACTAATCACTTATTAGTCAACATAAAGATGGACAACAAGGTCTTTTGATTTGGCCTCACAAATGCAACGTCTTTCCTAATGGTTTCTGATTTCTGCATTTCAATCATAAGCCCTATTAAAATAATTATATAGCACAACAGTTGTGCCACGTTAATCATACAATAAATATTGAGACGTTGCAATGATAAAGATTGGCTTAATTTCTTAAAAAACCCCCACCTTGCATTTTTTTTCGTTTATACCCTTACCTTGTAAAAACACCATTTGTACCCAATTTTGAGTTTTTATGTTTTATCTCTACCCAAAAGCATTAAATTGTACTTTTTTAATTTGAAAAAAAAAGTTTAAAACAATCCTTCATTTTTAACTTATATACGAATTAGATATTAATGTTATTAATAGTACAAAAATACCATCTTTATCAAAAAATTAAAAATAATAATAATTTTTTTAAAATTTTTTAAAAAATATTTCGAATTTTTTTTATTTTTTTAAAAATATTTCCGACAAAAAAATTAAAAATAATAATAATTTTTTTTAATTTTTTTATTATTTTATCAAATTAAAAAAATTAATTAATTATTTGGATGTATTTGATTATTTTTTAAGTTTATGGATTTATTTGTATATTTTGAAATAGAAAAAAAGTATATTTTAAACTCTTTTCTAAATTAAAAAAGTACAATTTAATGCTTTTGGGTAGAGATGAAACATAAAAACCCAAAATTGGGTACAAATGGTGTTTTTACAAGGTCAGGGTATAAACGAAGAAAAAGTGCAAGGTGGGGGTTTTTTAAGTAATTAAGCCATAAAGATTTAATGATTAAAAAGTAAATACTAATAATTAAACATTTTTATATTACAAACTTATATTGGCATGTGATAAAAATAACGTGGCACACCCGTAGTATGAAACAAACACTCTGCCCGCGAAGATACGAAAATGCATGCACTTGTTTTGTGATGCTGCTCTGTACATGAACCACGATGTCATTTGAGCTGGGTTTTTCTATATTTGATTGTTCCAGTTTCCAAGCAATTATAAATTAGTTATAATTAAGAATTATGTTCCTTGTACATTCTTCTTTACAAATATCAACAGACCAAATGGAGAAAAGAATATGAATGAATAGGAGATGCAGAGTGAAAAAAAAAACAAGGATTCATTGCTAGAATTGTAAATTGCACTCTCATTCATCCAATTTCGATTCAGCGGTTAGGTGCAATGAGCCAGATGAAAGTAAAAATGTACCTTCATCTTGTACAATAATGGTTATAACATTTTCCTCCATTTTATAATTTTTGAACGACACAAGACAATTGAAAAGAATTTATGGTTAGAAAAGGTTAATAGTCTGAAAAAACCTCTATCTTTTAGCCTTTTTTTGTTTGCGCTATGATGTTGTAAAATTGTCGATTTCACCCAAATCCAAATCTTTCGTTTTCAATTGCAACCTCAAACATCAAAATTCACACATTTTAGTTTCAATTACACCCTCAAACATTAAATTGACCTCTTTTTCACTACGCTATATTTTAACGTATATTCTAAATAGTCCTCAATGTTATATAATTAAAACAAATAGTCCTTTTACTCGATTGACTAACACCAAAAATGAACAGAGAGACTAAATCGTTGACAAAAACAAACATTAAGAATAATATTGTTTGATTTTCAAATAAGAGGGAATGAAATGTGAATTATAACACATGTAGAGGGGTTCATCAAACACAATCTTACTATATGAATGAATCTATAATTTTAGGTGAAATATGTTTACAACATGAACTAATCCATCTCATATGTAATTATATTGTTGAAATCGCTATTGAACAGCTTACTTCCACTCACTATTATATGCAATTTCAATGATCACAACCAATACGTTTGCGAGATGCCATTTAGAACGGAGATACCGTTTATTACATTATTCAAAAATTTGTTATAAATTTAGTAGTTTGCTGATCATATCAACCGAATCTCTGACTATAGCACAAAAACTTATACTACACGTATGTTTAATCAATTTATTTTTTCTAAAATATTGCATAGAATTACTGATATTATAGTTTCTTAGACCATCTCCAAAGAGATTGATGACTCTCCATCTTCAAGGGAGTCACCATGACTCCCTCACACTCTCTTTCATCAAAAATGGTGAAGAAATTTTTCTTTCACCATTTCACTTTTTGAATATAATAAAAATGCTCATCTTGAGCAATTTCTCTCGAGACATCGATAAATTAAAGATAAAAATGCTCATCTTTAACTTCGCAATGCTTTAATAGCATTTGTGGATGAACCATAGTCATTATGAGAATTGATTTATGTTTTCGTTAATTTTAATTTTTATGTTGTGTTAATTTAAATAAATTAATATAATGTTTATTTTAGTTTTTTTATTGTGTTTATTTAAATAAATTAATATAATGTTCATTTTAAATAATTCTAATATAAATTAAATTTTATAAGATATTCATAATTTAAAAAATTATTAGTAATTTGTTTTTTAAATATAAATAATACTATAATTCGGATGAATATGAGCATAAATAAGTTTATGGGTGTAATTGGTAAAAAAATGTATAAAATGTTAAGAATTAAAAATGATTATTATATTAAAAAGTAAAAAAGTATGTTTTTTGATGAAGAATTTGGTGATGACTATTGGAGCGAATTTGGTGAAAATTCAGCAAATTGAAAAATGATGAGGGAGAAATGGTGACTTTTCTTGGAGATGCCCTTAAGGAATTTGCAACCTCCAAACAAAGGTTGCCAGTTTTCGTAATCAGCCTCTCCACTATATTTATTGCAGTAGGAGTTCATTTAGATTTTTTTTTTGTAAGGGTTACGGAGTCATAATTTAGTAATAGAAACATATTATTTAAATTTTTAGTTTGAAGCTATAATAAAAAAAAAATCTTAATACTAAATTTCACTTTTCTAAAGTGTTTAACTATCAACCAAAAATAAAAACTTTATTTTCTTTAAACACTGATCACATAGACTTCAGAATTGATTACTTCATAAATTAACTCATTTCAAGTAACATTATATATGATAATGTTATTTAAAAAGTGATTAATTATTTAATATAAATACTATATAGATCTGGTCATCCTGGTGACTATTGTTCCTCTATACCGAAAAAAAGCTAGATAAATTAAGAAGAGAAGGATCCTACTTCTTATATAGTTAACATTGATTTACTCTCCGGAGAAACTGCATACAGATATATGTAGTGAAGTTATGATTTCTCTCTAATTTGTGTTTAAGTTGGTCCATACTAATGAGTTATAGTTCAAACGTTATAAACGCTGGACACTAAATTATTAGATTGTTAGTTTAATTTCTTCCACAAGCAACATCTCTCTAATAAGAAATTTTTAAATAAACTCAGTCCATCACGTCACTCGTGGACTAAACCAATCATATTATAACACCTCATTAAAATGAGGATATTTTTGTAATATAATTATTCAAGAGTGTATGTAAATAACAAATAAAATGACAAAAATACCCTCATTTTAATGAGATGTTATGATATGATATGATTGACTTAGTACATAAATAACTACTCTATATAAAAATTTCTCCTTTTCAATAATTAAAAAAAAAAGTTGATCAATAATTGAAGCAAATCCTAAAGTATACTATACCAAATCATTGGATCAGGTATTTGTCCGGAACCCGGCTTGTTTAAGCTGAACCTCAACAAGCCCGATCAAGATACAAGCACATATTATCTTTATTTTTTATAGCTTTTTACATAAATAACCAACATTTGATTTGAACTATCAAAAATACTGTTCCAAGTTGCACACCTTGAACATCTTAACATCAACTAGAGAGAATATAAAATTAAAAAAATAACGTTGCATATCCTTTTCTCTCCTTCTTTATTTTTCGTTTTCCTTTTTTGAAAATTATCACCATCGTCAAAATTTTTCATCACAATCGTCACTATACTAATAGATTTTTTTATGGTTCCGCAATTATTCCACTACCATCGTCGTATTTTTTTTCAGATTTAAAAATTCTGATGTTGCCATTATCATTTTTTCTTTTTTCCAGATCTGAATACTCCTTATCATCATCATCATCATCATCTCCGTCTGTCATTCGTCATCATCTTTCATCTTCTTTATTTTTTCTGATTTTTTCTATTTCTTATAACATTTTTCATCATTTAAGTGTATAAAAAACAGTTTGATATATATATATATATATATATATATATATATATATATATATATATATATATATATATATATATATATATATATATATATTATAATTCTTTTTTCATGTTACGTTAACAAATTTTGTAAAATTTTTTGAGTTATATTTGTGTTACTTTTACATTTTAATTGTGTTTCTGCTTTTTTTATATTATGCAGCATGATTTATTAATGATGGTTGATTGCTGAATATTTATAGTGTTGTACGTAGGTTGACTTTATGTTTACTTTCTGATGATATGTGGTTGATCTTATTAATTTATATTGAGATAGTTTTTGATCCATTTTAAAATTGATGAACAAGACGGCATCGTACGTACGTGAAAATATTAAAAAAATAAGACGAAATTCTGATACATTGATTTTATTGGATATATAATTATTAAAACTCTTAGAATTAACATATCATACTGTTAAAGGAAAATTATTGTGTCATGTCATTCGTGTAACGAACCAATAATGTGTTAGTTATGTGGAAAATTGAATGATAAAAAAATTAATTAAAAGATTTTCTATTGCAAATGCTCATTGACTTGTTGTTAAAATGACATGGCACAACGGTTATATAAAATAAACACTCACTGTTAAAATATATTTTTGTCACCAATGAACTATAACTCAAAAGATATAAGTGTTAAGCAACAAATGGTCGTGGGTTCAAATTCTCTCACAAACCCTCCCCAATTATAAAAAAAAATACTTTTGTCATAATCATAGATGGATAGAACAAAAATTAAGATGTATGGCTATATATTATACAGACATGAGTGCCTCAATTAATTATTTAGTAATAGATGCACGGTAAATATATCTGTAGTCATAAAGATATATAGAAATCAAAACGCAGATCTTTATCCATGCATGCACTAAAAATCTTGAAACTAGGGCAATATTCTAAATCTGGCCGGCCAATTCTTTAAAAGCATATATTCCTTCTTACTCAGTTTCATTCATGCATGTGCTTATGTCTGCTAAAGAGTATAAACAAAGCATCCTTGTTGAATCACTAAATATCTAATTTTCACTTAATTAATTACTACTCTAAGACTCCCTCCGTCCCAAATTAATAGGTAATTTAATTAAGACAAACATAAATATTAATTTTTTTAATAAATCTATACATTAATTTGCAGTGATTGAATGTCTTTTTAGTGAAACCAAAATCAAACTTACAAGTAATAGGACATGAATTAAATATACATGCACAGATGTATAAGACACAATTACAAACACAATTTCATCTTGGACATGAAAGCTTAAAACAATGAGTAAATGCTCATTAATCAAAAGGAATCCAAGATAATTATGTTACCTGGAGGATCATTGGAGATCGTATGTGTAAATTTAGAGCTGCTGATAGAGACTTCCTAAGGGATAGCATGATCGAATGAAAATGAGGTAATTAGATGATAATTAACTCATTTCAGGTAAAATATTAGATCAATGCGATCCCTTTGGAACTCTTTACCTGCTCTAAGCTGATATAGAAAGCAGTAGAAACAGAAGCAGGTTTAACTGGGGCCTCACATACATATGCAAATCCAAAACCTAGTTGTTGATATATAGAACGAAAAAGGCACAAAATTGGCTGTTTTTGGTGACTGTTACACCCACTTATCTTTTTTATTCACGCATTTGGTGTGATAGGATGTTAGGCACCCAATGTCAAGTATATGCTTCTTTCTTCCTTTAATTGTAAATTAATTCATCAACTTTAGCCTGAGTGTTTATAACATATAACCGTCATGTCATTTTTACAATAAATCAATGAACATTTGCGGTAGAAAATCTTTTAATTATTATATATTCTTTTTATCATTCAATTTTCCACATAACTAACGCACTATTGGTTCATTGCATGAATGATATAGCGTAATGGTTGGTTGTGTTGTATAATGTTCCTACATTATTAAAATGAAGTCAATTATGTAATTTAGGGATGGTGTTACATATATGGTTAAAAGGCAGATAAGAGTAGCAATCAAACAGCTAATGGTGTTAGGAAGAAAGTGAACAGCAAGTCCATTCAAGAAAATGACTGCATCCGGCAGCTTTCCTTCTTAATTATTTCCATGTCTCAACCTTATAAAACCAATCTCCATCACCTTTCAAGCTACAACACACGTGTGCTTCGGACGCTGACACCATTGATTCGTTCATTATCAGATTACTATAATTACTATAATTAGTGAAAAAATGTTCTTATTAACTGATCCAGATTATTATTTTCTTTGTGAGACAGATTTATTTCTGATTGTGATGTGTTAATTTGTACCTACGTGTAATAATGCCTATAGTGAAATGAATAAATAAATGGGCTGGTGTACAGTTTTTCATATCAGCTTTAGACTATGCAGCATTCCATAATGAGTATATATGGAATTTCTCCTCGGAATCATGCTGCTGGTCAGTAATGGCGGATCTTCTACGATCACCCACACACACAGTCCACATGCAGATATTAGCTAGAGGCTAGAGATAATTAATAGCTAGCTAGTTAGTGGTTATTGTGCGAGATATACATGAATAAGAGTATAAGAGAATATAGATAATAATTATATAAATAATCTTGTTAGCGTAAATAAGAGAGAGTCAATTATGGCATAATGCCTTAAAAAATTCTGACCTTTTATCTCTTTTTTAATCCTACCTTAACGTTAAAAACTGGTCAATTTTACCATTTTTCCATTTTTGTGTTTAAATTGTACCCTGAAATATTAAATTGACGTCTTTTTCATTTGAAAAAATTTCAAAAACATTCTCCATGTCTAGCATATAGTAATTGTATGTGTTTAAAATTTATTCTCATTTAGTTAAATTAATTAAAAATTTAAATTAATTTTAATTTGATTATGATTTTTAGTTGGTTTTTAAAAATAAATGACTTATTTGTATTTTTTTAAATGGAAAAAAAATTAATTTTATCATTTAAGTAAAAAATTTGACAAAAATTAAAAAATCGGAGTACAATTGAAACGATAAAATGCGAAATATGATAAAATTGACCAGTTTCAACGTCAGGATATGATTAGAACGGGGCTAAAAGATCGGATTTTTTTATGGCATTAGGCCGTCAATTATTGTATTAATGGAATATAAAAGAAATTCAATTATTGTATTAAATAAAAAGAAATAATAGTTGATGTTAATGATTGAAGATGAATATAAAGTTTTCTTTAAAAAATATAATTTTTTGTTTTTAGAAATAGACTGAGAACAAGTCATTAATTTAAAGTAATTTAATTTTTAAATTCATTATTTATCACTATGAACACCACTCTCAATAAAAATTAAAATTTATCAAGTTCTCATAAACATAAAATATCAAATTTATTTAGTCTATACCGTTTCGGTTGTTGAGTTGCTAAAGGAGTATCATCCTATCTAGAATGTTTGGATGCATTTTCAATGATTAGTTTGTTCGATTCTTATTTAAAAAAAAAATAGATCAAAAGTGTAAGAATTAAATTAAATTATACGCCATTTAATTTAAATGAAATGTGCAAATTAAATGAATTCAATCTCCCATGTCCATTATAACTTGAGACAATCCTATTTTCTTTCAAAATTATGAATTTTTTCTATACTATAAAAAGTTGAACTATTTTCTGATAACTACAACTTTTAAGTTTGATTGATATGTCTTAAAAGGAAAAAAGGAATTTAGTTACCATACAAAAACATAAAGGAATAAATTAACTAATTACATGCTTGCAATTATATATTTAACAAACTACTTTAAGCTAAATAAGTAGGTATCCCACTCAATGTCACCTTAACTTCTCGTTCCCATTTATCCTAAAAAAAAGAACTTCTCGTTCCCATTAAAAATAAAAGAGAAACAATTAGGGTGATTATATAAAGGCATACAAAAGGAAGCATAAAGCATACCACTCACTCACTAAAAGTAAGAATTATTCATAATAAATAATTGATTGAGAATAATCATTCAACAAATCATTTGAATAGAAATAAAAAATGATTTAATCTTTCACCGGTTCAAATAAGTCATAAATTTCTACCATAATAGGACATGCAATTATGTGATAGAATTGCATGATTTGAAAGAATTTGGCTCATGTGACAAAGAGTTAAAAGAAAATAAAAAAGGGTGGGTATATTTGTATATCTTGGTCATGTGAGGTGCTGGAGGTAAGATCCAAGAGCTAACCACTGACCGTATTAGAGGCACATCATTTATACGCATGATCCCTTTACTATGCACTCACTTCCTATTGTCACCTCGATTTGGTACACATGGGGTCTTCTTGTTTAACCTCATTTTCTTCATCATCTTTTATTACTAGGTTGTCCATTTTTATCATCACTTTTTCTTTACTTTTGGTGCATATTTCTGTTTCTAATGAACATAATATCTTATCTTATCTCATTTCAAGATTTTGTTTTGGAGCAAAATGTTTGAAGATTTTTTCAAATAAATATCATATACATAGTAGAGAAGTTGTTGGAATTATGCTTATGATTTTTACTCAATTATTATATGTTTATGTTCTGAAATTTATTTTAAAATTGTTTTAACACTTACCATGGGGAGCACTACAATACGGGTGCAACTGTGACGAAGTGAAAAACGACATTTACTTTTGTTTATGAGTGTGTCACTTGAAGACCAAAACCACCATTGACCACATCATCGTCGTGGTGGAGATTGTGGAAACACCATGTGCAACACCACGATTACGGCCGTGGTGGAGATCATGGAGACACCGCAGGCAGTACCATGATTATGGCGCATCCCGTTCATGACATTATTAATAGT
Organism: Mercurialis annua; assembly: GCF_937616625.2. NCBI lineage: Eukaryota > Viridiplantae > Streptophyta > Magnoliopsida > Malpighiales > Euphorbiaceae > Mercurialis > Mercurialis annua. The sequence goes on along the minus strand of NC_065572.1, from coordinate 75,438,387 downwards.
ACATTTTGCAAGGGGCTTTAATTTTTTTTGGTCAAAAGGACATTTACATACTCAACATCAACCTCCTAAATGGAGCTGACATTGACAATAAATTCCACTTTGGCATGGAGAAATGCACGAAACCCCTTTTCAAATGGTTGGGAATCGTCATGGATCATAGTAATAATAATGTCAATTTCCCATAAATGTTCCCATGTGAAATGCAGCATGTCTTTTGGAGCTAGGCACCATCATAAGAACATCATTCAATTAAGGTCAAATCCATCTTTATGACCCTGCATTTTTTTAAATTTGTATTTTTATATTTAATTTATTTTGACACGGAAAAAAAGATACATTATAGTATTTACTGTGAAACGCGCGTGGAATCCAATTTAAATGTCCATCTAACTTGACACGATGAAAACATCATTGAAAATTAGATAAACAAAAATTTATAACTACAAAAACTTACACTGAATAAAATAATTTGAAAAAAAAATATTTAAAAATATAAGGACCATTTATATTGATCATTTTAGTAAGGTTGAACCATACGTTCATAATTTATTTTCATAAAAAAATTTACTAAAGAGAAAATAAAAATATAAAATCTATTGAATAATAAATTTTAAAAAGAGAATAGATAAATAAAAAATTGAAAGTACATGAGCTTTTTGATTGAATAGGTCATTATATTAATATATTTCCAGCTAATTGATTCAACTACATATATAACATAACTTTCACTTCTTAAATTCTTCTTTAATTCATTAATGTTCCCAATCTATTAATCTTTAAAATGTCACACACCTAATAGTAATAAATACACTTGATTAATACATTTAAGTAATATAATTACACATAACTTAATTATTGTTTTTAATACTTGGAGAGAAAGAGCGTTTGTAAAATAAATTGAATACACTACATATCAGTTTGACATCCAACACTTATATAATTTTAACTAGGGTTAATTTCTAAAAAAATCACGAACTTTATACGAAATTTCATTTTAATCATGACCTTTAAAAGTTACTATTTAAAGGCACGAACTTTCATATTGTTTCAAATTCATCATTTCAGTGTATTTTTATTGACTAAATTTTTTCACTAAACCATTAATTAAAAACCCAAGTTATTAATCAACATCAAATCTTATTATCTTTCAGTTAGAGTATCTAGGATTCAGATAAAATACATCAAATTTTACTTTGGTGATAGATTTGAAATAAAATGAAAGTTTGTGCCTTTAAATGACAACTTTTAAAGGTCATGATTAAAATGAAATTTCGTGAAAAGTTCATGATTTTTTTAGGAATGGCTAATCACCTGTAAAACTACCGACCTTTTAAATTTTTTGCAATAACACCCCCATCCTGTAAAAACCTCAATAGCACTCTATTTCGTATTTTAACGTTTCAATAGCACCCTAAATTGAAAAAAATAGATAATTTTATTATTGTAAGGATTAAATTTTATAAAATAACTAAATGAAAGGATCATTTTATACTTTTTTTTAATTGAACAAATACTAACAAATTCCCTAACTTAAAAAACGTCCAAACAAGCCCTATTCTCCACTAATTTAAATAAAAAATAAAAAAATATCAAATCTCATACTCATGGACCTCAATCTGCCATCGGCTTCCATGGGAGGACGAGCTGTTCTCGTCCTCCCATGGAGGACGAACAGATCTCGTCCTCATGGAGGACGAGATCTGTTCTCGCCCATCTCCTCCTCCATGGGAGGACGAGCGATTCTGTGCTGCGTTAAAGGTGGAATCTTGAACAGCCAATGCTATATTTGTTGGATGAGTTCAGTGAAAATTTTCGGTAATTTTTGCAGTGCCGAAAAAGTTAAAGAGTTTGAAATTATCAAAGTCTTGGGCGGGCTTGGAAGATATTTACCTTTCTACTTCTCTTGCTAGCTATCTTGACAATAAGCTCTTGTTATGTTCCTTATCTTTAATGTGAGAATTTGAATTTAGTAGAATTTGTAGCAGAAATTGGTAATTTGGTGTTAAGGAGGCACTGTTTATAAGCACTGGAATGTTCATGTTTAAAAGTTCAAATATTTCACTCTTCCATTTATGCTTGCATTTGAGGATTTTTGTTGTTGTTAACTGTTTGGTCTTTTGCTTCAGAGAAGCTACTGGTGCTTCTGCGAGATGGTCGGAAGCTCGTGGGAATACTTCGATCTTTTGAGCAATTCGGTACTTTATAAGCTCCATGGAGGACGAGTTCTGAACAAGGAAGAACTGTTGTTCTTCCTCAAAAACGAAGAACACTATTTTTTTTAAAAAAAATTGGCATGTTTCGTGGCGGTGATAGTTCGAAAGAGTCGGTAACAGATTTTAAGAAGGTGGCGATTGGTCGGAAAATTAATTATTTTTATTAAATAATTTTTTATCATTAATCATCTTTAAATATGTGGAGAATAGAATTTTTTTGTAGTTTTTATAACATTAAATATTATTTAGAATATATGGTAAATATAAAGGATTTGTTTTGACTTTTATCCAAATAAAAAGAGTTCAATTTAATGTTTTAGAGTGCTATTGAAACGTAAAAATACGAAATAGAGTGCTATTGAGGTTTTCACAAGATGAGGGTGTTATTGAAAAAAAATTGAAAAATCGGTAGTTTTACAGGTGATTAGCCTTTAGAAATTAACCCTTTTAACTATAGTTAATTGGTTACACATAACTTATTGATATTCCTCCCCAACTGTTTATTTCTTTTTCCGTTTGAGTTAATTTGTATATATTTTATCTCTCGTCTTAATAGAATTGACATATTTTTCTATTTTAAAATTCTTGTCCTTTTTGATAAACAGTCTTAAAAATGATTTATTTTTATTTTTATTTAAATGTACTAATTATCTAATATATTACCATCTATTAAAATATATATATATATGTAAAGAAATAAGTCAAACTATTCTAACAAAGTAAATTGATGATTATATTAAATAAAGACATAACAAAAAAATAGATAAATTTAAAAACATTCATAATATTAATTTTTTTAAATTGTCTGATAAAATGAAAATATACAATTCTATTGAAACGTAATGAATATTTAAATGTGACATGATTGTTTCTCACTTCAATTAAAATATCTTATTGTACTAAATAATATTTGTTTTTAGTTTTTTTTTTTCAAGATTACACAATTTAAATAACGATTCATTTCAAAATTTATGAGAATTATTCTATTTGATTAAGGGTTTTTTTTCTCTCAAAGAAAAAGAGTAAAGTTTTATTCAAAAGGATTCCAAAAAAAAAAAAGAGTAAGAAATTAAAAAAGGGCCCAACCGGGTTCGAACCGGTGACCTCTTGATCTGCAGTCAAATGCTCTACCACTGAGCTATTGACCCCTCTGTGTTCCAAAGTGAAATTTATTCATATTACATATAAGAATTGTCAAAAACCTAACAATTCTCCATCTCTTCCCGCCTCGCCTCTCACGCGAATAACAGCGAAGAAGCAGCAGCTCCAAACAACCAAAAGATGGTGAAAACGCCGTACGGAATCAAATACGCCAATCACATCATCACCAATCACTTCGGCGATCAAGTCGCTGTAAGTCTCTCTCTCTCTCTCTTTAATTTTAAAGAACATCGCGAAATTCATTTTATCATTACTATTATTAATATCATCTGATTTCGTTTTTCTTCAAAATTTACCGAACAGAAAGTATGCGAATGTCTACTTCTCAAAGGACCGTTAACAATCCAAAGCATAATGCAATTCACACAGCTAAATCACAAGCAAGTGAAGAACACTCTACTCGTATTAGTCCAACACAATTGCGCTCAAGCTTTCCGTTACGGAGATGATCCCAAACTAATTCCTCATTACATTGCGGTGTTTGATAACATTCTCCACCGCGTTCGGTTTTCCAAATTTTTAGCTATTGTCTCTCAGGATTTGGATAAATTGGTCAGTTAATTTAGTTTATTGTTCTGTTTTGTTTTATTAATTTGAGTTTTAGATTGTTAAATATTCGTGTCTGTTTTCGTCAGTGTGTAGATATTGTTGAGGGATTACTTCAGCATGGTAGGCTTAATGTGAAACAAATTGTTGATAGAGTCAATTCAAGTCAAAGGGAAGGTAAACTAGAATCTTCTTTTAATTTTATTGATGTATAGTCAGATTAAGTGCTTCCGTATTTCAGATACTTGACTCGGTTTTATCAATGAATTTGGATATTTATGATTATCTTTGTGTGTGCTCAGGGAATAGTGTAGGTGTAGATGCTTTACAAGAAAGCTTGCGTAAACTTATAATTGCTCGTTTTATTGAGCATTGTCCTGCCCCTGAACCAATTCTTGCACCACCTACTGAAGAAGAAGTTCGTGCAAAGAAGCGAAGTGCTAAGTCTGCTAAGGTTATTGCCTCATTGCATAGAAATTCCTTATATGTTTTATGGAATTAGAAATAATCGTTGACAACTCATGATAGTATTTGCTTATTTCTTGACATAACTGAATAAGTGGACAATTTTGTTCCATCTGCACTCATACCTAAATGGCCTTGGAAGTTGGAGAAATGTGATTGGTACTAGGTTCTGTTGTATTTGGAATGTCCTTAGAGATTGTAAAATGAAGAGGCTTGATTTTCTTTTCATGTTATTTTGTCGGTAACACCACCTTAGGAGTGATAGACTTGAAGTTGGTATACAGTGCTTCAGGAGATTACTAAAATAATTTACATGATTTTGCAGTTGAAAAGAGAAAGTAAGAGGGAAAAAAGGGAAAAATAACAAATAGGCCATTCATCCACTCCATACAAGCTAACTTAAAGTGTGATCAATTATGTTTGTCCATTAATGAAAACAGAATGACATTCTTTCTGGAAGGGGTTAGAAAGCAACTATGCTGCAATTGATGTCTCAATTTGTTGTTTTCTAGGATTAAAGGAATCTTAACTTTCTGAAAATGAGTGATGAGATTTCTTCATTTGAAATGATAGTTAGTGACTTTCCTAAAATCAGATTCACAAATGCCATCTGCTTACTGAATTCTGCATGTTAGAAGATCTAGAAGCTTACATTTTACAAATACTTGCAGATAGCCGTAGAATCAGCAACTCTAGAACAAAGTGTTATAGCAGCAGCAGTGCCTATGGATGCGAAAAGATTTTCAGTTGATCTAGAAGCCGAATTAAATGTTAATGGAGAAAAGGACCATAATAAATTCCCGGAAAAACATGCCGGAGAAAAGGTTGTTAGCTAGTCATTTGTTAAACTAAGAAGATAATTCACGGCCTAATCTTTATTCTCTATTTTACAGCGCAAGCTTGAGGCTTCAGAGCCTAATATAGATGGAGAGGCTGCAGAAAATGACATAGTTGTTTGGCGTGCCAATTTCGAGGAATTTATCCATAGGCTTAGGCATAAGGTTGGTTTCTCTTATGACTTTCTTTTATATTTAAACAAATGGGAGCATGATTTCACCTATTATATGGCGTTTGTTTTGAGAAATTGGATTTGAAATATCAGTAATTTCCTTCCCAATAAAGTTGTAACTGACTAAATGATAATGTTGTTTTCTTATATGAGTCATTGCCAAATGGAAAATCTATCAATTAACATCGAAAGTAAAAGACATCATTATATTTGCCCTTTTCATTTTTCAAACAGAATGATTTCTCTCTCTTGCTATTTCAACTATCTGAATTATTTGTTTTATGAAAAAAATTTGGACTGAATGAGGAAACAAAAGCTAGTCTCATAACAAGCAGTCACATGGCATTACTATTTTCCTTAATCTTCTCTAAGTCAGTTCATAGACAGTGAAAATTGTCATCTTCTGCAAATTAGATTCTATTTTTGGAACAAAATCAGTTAAAGCAATGGGTTTGTTTGCACCCTGTAAAATATCCTCAAACTGGTTATGTGTTCTATTTATTCTTTACATTCTTTAAAATTTCACGTTCATGTGAATTTGACTGTTATGTTGCATGTTAGGCTTGTGTTGAGAATGTTAGAGCAAGGCTAGATGATGGGGCAGCTATTGTCCTGAGTGCAATGCTAGATGCTTCCAGGCCTGAAGAGAAAAAAGTGAAAACGGCAAGTTCAGGTGACCATTTGATTGATGATTGCTCAGTTACCTTATGACAAGATTATCTAGGTGGCTTCTGAATTGTTTTTGTTTATTATAGATTTATTGCAAATGTACAAGCAGCTAAAATACATTTGGAGAACTTCTTTCCATAACAAAAAAACCAATGTCAGCAAATTCTTGACTATAGATCTGAGAAAAAGAAAGCAAATTTTATGTTAGAATCTTAGTTACACGGGCACAGGCAAGTGAAGAGGCACCAGTTAGGAATCTGCTTTATTATATATACTTCACCATGTTCCAAACTTGTCAAAGCCGCAGCTTAAATCTAGAGCAATAAGGTCCAGAGACATGTATATACACCTACAGTCAACAGTCTAGCTAACTGTTTTGGTGAAAAAAGATGGTGAATATTTGAAAAGGATCTGCTTATAGTGACTAAACGAGTGAGCTTGATATCTAGCGAGTCAAATGTTGATACACTGTCATTTTATGCAAATATGCCCTTGCTTTTTACTAGTTTGACATTTCTGATATTATTCTGCAGTTCCATTGTCTTTGAATTCCATTTATGAAGAAGTAATTCAAAGTGAAAAAGGCCGGAACATGACATTTGATCATGTTAGAGCTGCCCTTATTCAGTTGAATTCTCCTCCACCATTTATAAATGAGGCTGATGATTTGTTCAATATAGGTATCTTCTGTCTTTCTTTCATTGTACTTTTTTTTTTTAATTGTACCTACAGCTTCCTCTCAGATAGAGCTCCATCTTCTTTTGTGGCTGATTTTGTTCCTTGATTTTCGGTGACGCATTCTATCTGTCATGCAGATTTCAAGCATATTATTGAAGTAGCTCAGAGTGATGAGGTCTGTATGATAGATGCATTTGCTCAAAATTAGGAACACTAAACAACTAGTTACATCTTCTGTGCTGCAGGTAGAGAAGATCTTCAAGCTCACTCGTTTACATCTTCTGTGCTGCAGGTAGAGTCAATTGTGTTGAAAAGATATGGGAAGGATGCCTATAAAATGTTCAGGTTACTATCAAAGGCTGGTCGCCTACTTGAGACTGATAAGGTAACAACTAACAAGTCTAACCCCCAGTCTTTCCTAGCTCCCTTATTGGAAATGCTGATATAATAATCACGCCATCTACATCATATTCATATGATTTAAAAAAATAAAAGAGAGGGGGAGGGGACCGAGTCTCCTTAAAAAAGGCAGGTATTCTGCCCAGCTTTTTGGCTGTCCTTTTTCCATTTTCTGTACCAACCAACACAGCAAGTTGCTGAGCAAGCATACTTATAGTTGGTTGGGGTCAAGTCATACTGAAATCTCTTGTCGTAATGGGCCAAACTTTGCTTACAGAATCAGCCATTTCATGTAGCTTTTGCAAATGAGAAGAGCAGAAAGACCGTCCCAGGAGGAAAACCATTACTTAGGAATGGAGCCCCAATCTTTTTGAATGCTTATATCAATGCCTCTATTGGACCAATCGGGAAAAGCTTAGCATAGAGAATGCCTAAGAGGATTTTTAGAAGCATTGGTTGCCCATACGTCTATGACAGCACTCCCCCATGTTTTTATGTTTTTCTGTAGCTCATAGACTTGAATCTTCTTCTTTTGAGAGCAACCCTTATAAATATAGTTCCTCTAGTCCTAAAATAGCTGTTTGCACGACACTTTAGATGTTTTTTTGACCGTACAGAGCCACTTTCTTCACCTGGCATCTCAACTCCAAGGTCCTTTGGTTAATTTGTTTGTAGTCAATCTAATTACTCTGCAAAACCCTAATTTTACTTTGATGCATTTAAGCCATCATGTGTCCGGCCAACCCAATACTATGTGTAGATTTCTCTTTTTGGTCATTTTTTCGTTTCTGTTACATTGTTTAGCCTTATCATTATATAGAGGTTTGTTTTAATGATGCTTGTATGGTAATTTTTCTAATTCTTTTTTTCCCCTTTAGATTTCAGATACTGTATTTGCTGAAAAGAAGGAAACAACAAAGATCCTTTATAAGATGTGGCAGGATGACTACCTGCTTATGGAGGTAAGCTAGGTTTCCTGTTTGTATATTTGTCTGTTGACATGACAACTCACATTTGCACAATCTTAATCATTGATTTCGAAATCAATGGTTGAGATTATACTCTCCAATAAAAAGACATCCACCCACCTTATAGAATGTAAGAGTAGAGATTGTAGAAACAGGACGTGATGGTTGGATTAACATGACAGGATCCGTATCCTGTTTATTTTGATGTCTTCATTTTTTTTTCACTCTTTCCACTTTGTCTATACACTTAAATGATGGAGTAAGTGGAAAAATGAGAAGATTGATGGAACTTATTCTTTAAATAAACTTTACATTGCAGTTTTTTCTTAGACGCACCATGAAGAATGAGAACTTATCATTCTTATATGGTTTGTTATGTTGAAAAGATTGTGATAATTGAATGCTTTGTTGGGAATTTATTTACCCAAGAGAGCATCATCATAGTTATAAAACATGCTATATTTTTTTTCTGCGACTGAGATAATTAATCATGATTTCAGTGAGTTTTTTAAGGACTAAATGGTGTTTTAACTCATTTGAGATGTTCTTTAATATTTCATATAGAAATTAGTTGCGGGGACAGCAACATTCCTGTTGTGGAAGATAAATAAGCATACTCTTTGGGAACATGTACTGGATGAGATGTTTCATGCTTGCTTAAATCTGAGCATCCGAGTAGCTCATGAACTGGAACAGCAAAAGGAGGTTTGTACAACTTATCTTTCTTCATTTATTTATCCGTCCCCTTCCTTCTCTGTATTAGGTGCGCCCTTTTTCTCCTATGTTGCACGGTAATGGAAAGGAAAAATAGCTGAAATGAAAAACGGTGGAAGGATATCTTTTACACAAGTCGGTAATAATTACAAAATTTTGAAGTTTCAAAAGCGTTTTTGGAAATGGAAAGAAACTCTGAAACTTAAGACTCGACAAGTTTCCATGCAACATATTATTTTACAAATCCTCAGTTGATTGAATTGGAATATGGGTAAGTTTTAGACTACATAGTAGAAATTGAAGATGAACTTTGTGTGCATTCTTGTGCCTTGTTTTTAACAATGTGAACCATGCAGAAGAAATAAAAACCGACAAGGTAATGTTGTAAATTTGGATTGTCTTTGTCTTTTAGATAGTATCATCTAACAAATCTTAGTTTAACATATATAGAGTGGACTCTGTTTCATGAGAAATCATCTCTATTTTCAGACCTACATTTATTAGGGATTTTTTTTCTAGCAAATACCGGTATGTTTTTAAACTACGGTTATATCAGATTCTTAATTCCAAATATTGATTTTTATGCGGGGTGATAGGAAAGCAATCATAGTATTCAACATGTTTTCATATTTTTCTCTGATTCCATTTCAATTATTAATCCTTCATTTAGCACTCGTGCATTAATCGTTATTGTGTTGATTGCTTTCAGATTCTAAATCTCCCACCTGAAAAACGTGTGGGGCCGTCGAAAGATAAATACGAGAAGCTCAAGAAAATGAGATTTCTGATGGAGTCTTCACAATTGAAAATTGATGATGCTATTATGCTTTTCCATGACTTCTGAAGTGCATCTAATGTCTGTAATATTGAATAAATCATTTATTTAATCCGATTTCCTGTTCTTCTTACTAATGTAATTCTGTTTACAAAATCCATATTTGTTTTAACAGACAAATCCATCTTTTAAACCAAGCTAGGTTTGTAAGTTGTAACAAAAAATCATTAATAAAAAACTCTTATATTTATATTATTCATACAAAATTTATTTGAAAAAATCAATATGTTTTTGTTTGGTTAATTTATGATTCATTTAAATATCTATTTTTTAAAATTCTATAATTTTTTTAATAATAACAAAAGAGAATAGTAAAATCACAAAAACTATTTTTGAGTAATAATTTTTTATTTATTTCATTTCAAATGTGTCTTATATTATTTTTCTAGTACATCAAACATTAAAAAATTTATTTGGTTAAGTACTGACTTGGATGAAAAAATTAGTAGTTCTATTATTTTTCACTTGCTTCATGCAGGTAAGAATTTTTCATAGACCGGTGTAGGTAAGAATTTTCCCATGTTATCAATACAAGAAAAGGACTCTGAATATAGGCTGGGCTGAAAAATTAACTATGCAAAAAGATGGATAAGCTAATACACAAATATAAAGTGATAGAAAGTTGCTGCTACTGAGAAGAAGATGGCTTAACACAACAGAATGTTGCATTATTTGGAAAATAAACAGAACCATTGAGGCATGACTTGGTTAAAAAGAGAATAAATTTCAAGTAGTCCTTTTTGTAAACATGGATGAAAGCCAAACTCATCCCTATCCATCTCCCTAATATCAAAACTTTTTGTCTATACCAAAATGCAGCATCTCGGAACTCTGCAGTTACTTTATGCAAAAAGAACAATTTCTGACTCCTAATAGTTAGTTAGAGACTGCATTTTCTATATTACTTGACAAAATCAGGTGATATTGGAAGAAGTACAAGTTGATGACATTTTACTTTTCATAGTTTCTCTGAAAGACTCTTTTGTCACCCCATTGTAAACAGGTTTGCCGCCTTTGAATGTGATGAAATTCCGATCAAAATCTGAACTGCCCACCATGTAGCTTTGTCTAGGGTGAATATCATTAGCTTTCACCTGTGGAAGATTATTCTCTTCCGAAAATTTATCGAACAGCTGCTTATGTTGAAGCAACTCAGACACGTTTTCACCCGACAGAGGCTGACTTGTTGGCAAGGGCGTTTCAACGGGGTTTATTTCTACGGTCATCTGCTTGTATAAGTTCATCAAATGCTTCATTTCTGCGGGTTGAATAGACATAATACATAAGATACCGAGTAGGCTTTCAAGCAAAAAAATCCATAGCTTATCATACAGCAATTCTTATACTTCTAAATAAAACGCTGATTCATATGAATTTGAAAGAACAACATCAAGAAAAATGCATAAGAACAACAACTAACGTATTTGAAGTTCATGAGCTGCTTTGCAATTCTGAAAGTCAGGTGTCTCGAGCACCTATATAAGGAGCAATATTTTAGCATATAAACATAGAGGCACAATCTAAATTATACTTAAACAGGACAAAATAAAATTAGGATCAACATCAACTATTCCAGACATCAATAAGTGTGGCTAGAACAAATAAGAAATCAATGAGTCAAGTCAATACAAAAACCAGAGTTAGCTTCCAAGAAATCAGAAAATCAACGAGTCAGCACAGCGCATGAACTAGATTTAGCTCAGAATGAATCAGAGAATAAGTGATCACCACAAGAACCATGTATGAAATTCTATACATGTGTATTACGCCTTAAATCAATAAGCATAAAAATTGCTGGATTAATAAAGCACGAATCCGAGTCATCAAAACAAGAAAGAATAACAAGTAGCATCTGAACTAGATGATGCATATATTAGTAAACCCTACAAAGAAATCTTATGTGTTTTGCATGCATTCGAAGATGATTATGTTATCAGTGCAATTACCACTAACTAAATATGTTCATTAGAGAGGCATTAATATTATGCAAAAGGGTTCTCTAATATCAACCTTTAAAATTAAGGTTTACAGAAAGTTTTACTTATAACGTTTCAAAAGTGTTCATATCGTCCCGAAACATTGATTTTTTTTGGGCTAATTATAAATTAATTAACGAATGGAGGTTACACTTATGAAAAGCAAGTAAATTAAAAACCAAAGTTGGAAAGCAATCCAATAAAAACATGCCTGGAGAAACTGGGGACGAAGTTGTGGAAGAAGAGCGCGAATTTTGAAAAAAGGGGAGCTGTATAAATTACTAACATCGCTCCCCAACTTTCTTTTCTTATTGGAATTACTATTAGGTGCCTTTATTGGAATTTTTGATTCTATTGCTTCCATTGGCGACACTGATTGTGAAATTCACCAAACTTCTCTCGCAATTTTCTCGTATAATTTCAGATTCATAAACTACTCCATATTTAGACTGTTCTGCTGCCATGCTTGGGCGGATTCAAGGACATAAGTAGCAATATGACCCCTTAACTTATAAGCAATAGTCAATTAACACATAAACTAATTTTGTGGACAAATCAATATATAAATTTAGTAATTATAGACAATTAACCTCATTTTGATAATTTAGCTTACAAGTTAAAAGCGTAAAATGCCAATTGAAGGGGCAATTAGCTTATAAATTGAGTGAGTAAGTTGCTAAAATGACACTAATCGTCTATAATCACCAAGTTCGTGTACTGATTTGTTCATAAAGTTAATTTATGAATTGATTTTTCATTGTTTATAAATTGAGGGAGTATATTACCATTTAACTCTGGATTTGAGTTAGGCCCCATTGGGCTTGATTTTTAAATAGAGGAAATTAGACATACCACTTATTTTTGAAAAATAATCCCAAAAATACGTGGCCTTCTATTTGTTTGCATCCAAAACTTATGGTGCACTATTACACGTAATGGGCTAGAGTTTGTCTCATCTAGCACGTGGTTTTTCCCTTTTTGTTGCTTTGAACACTTTTCTTCTTCTTTCTTGTTTTTTCCTCCCTTTTTTTTCTTTTTCTTATAATCTTTCTCTACTTCGAAGCTCGCCGGAGTCATCTTCTTCTCCGATAATTGATTGTTCTCTACTGCCAAGAAATAGATAGAAATTCTTCATTCTATTTTTCAATTAATTTATGTAATGTAAAATTCCTTTTTAGGGTACACTAACATGTCGTTGCCGGAGAATTAATTTGGGTTGATTTTGATTTTTGATTGAAAAATTATATCTAAATGGAATAAAATTTTTATGGGTTGCTCCTTCTAGCCATTGTTCTTCATCCTTTTGATATTCTACCGCTAGAATTAGAAATTTTTTGTGTTTGTTTTTGCCTTTAACTTGCATTTGATGATCAACAGTTGATGATAAAATTCTTTAAGTTGTTCTTGGTGGTGGTGGAGGAAGAAGACACATAATTACTGATGAACATGCTCCTTAAAATGAGACTATCATGATTTAACCCTTTCAATTGAAATTAAAATTCAGTGTTTTTGGTTGTTTTAAATTCCTTAATTTATGTAGGGATTTTTTATTACTTACAATCTTCTTTTGTAGTTTTGTTAGATGAGTTCTTAGAGATGGTCATAAGAATTCAATTGACAAGATTCTGCAAACTGCGGAAAGGATAATTTATCTACACTTAATTCTTAGTGGGCGTGTAAGAGGAAAAAGAGACACAAATGGCATCAGTTATATGCAAGTTACCTAACAATGAATAATATTTTTGGTTCTGGTTTATTGGATTTTAGTTTGAGTAAATTATATAGTTTTTTCATGAAATTTATTTAGAAAATAATAAGTATACTCATATATATGTTGTGTATTTTTTCTGTATACTTTATAGAAACTAATAAGTATATTTTTTGTATTTTTTGTGTATACTTTATAATTTTTTTTAGGAATTAATAAATATACTTTATATATATTTTGTGTATTTTTGTATTTTTTGTGTATACTTTTGTGAATTGTTTTAGGAAATAATAAATATACTCTATATATATTTTGTGTATTTTTTCTATATACCTAATAGAAAATAATAAGTATATTTTTTGTATTTTTTGTGTATTTAATAAAAAATAATAAGTATATTTTATGTATTTTTTTAAGAAATAATAAATATACTCGATATATATTTTGTGTATTTTTTCTATATACTTTATAGAAAATAATTAGTATATTTTGTGTACAGTGTTTTTTTTAAATAATAAATATACTCTATATATTTTTTGTGTATTTTTTCTATATACTTTATAGAAAATAATAAGTATATTTTATATATACTTTGTGTATATTTTGTAATGTTAAAATAACTAACTTTCATATATTTTTATATACATTTAGTAAATATTAAATATATTTTTTAAAAATAATAAATATGCTTTGTGTATTTTTTTAAACAATAAATATGCGAATAATATATATAAATATATATGAAAAATGTACATTAAAGTATACAAAAAACATATTACAATTATACTAAAAATAAATATATAAAATTTACAAAAAGTGAAAAAAAAAACATACGTACTATTATAGGAATGATGAAGAATGTATTGATATATTTACTTTTAAACTAACTAGTTTCGCATTACATGCTACGCACGTGGCTCGTAACGTAACTCGTCAATGAACATATTAGCAAATTTAGTATAATTATATCAATTTTTTATTTATAATTAAATATTAAATTAGTTAAGAATTTTTGTAAAAGTAAATATAATACATTCGGTTATAATTTTTTTTTTCCATACTGAATTTATTCTTGTTTTGGTTTTATAATAACCATAATTAAATAATTAACTTAATTTTATTGATCTAATATAGTATTTTAATTTTGTAGTTCAATCAAACTAAAAGATAGGTATTCCTACTAATTTGGAGACAATTTAGTTATTTTTTACATACTAAAAACTAAATTGGAGATAATTTAGCTACCTATTCTAATTAGGATAATTATAATAGTGATTAATTAAATAACTAATTAGTTAATGACTATAAAATCTTTATTTAGTAGTATACTGAAAAGGATTATTCAATAAATTTGTATGTCCCCCCTCCCATCCGTACTTTTATATATAGTATAGATATATAATCGAGTTATTTTGTGTATTTAATTTAATATCAAAATAATTAATTTTAGTACACATCATTATGCTTTTAATATACTTGCAATTTCAAACAGAGTTGAAGTTTATTTCCTCCTAAACTATTTTTCATAAAAAAATAAGAAACAATACATGATTTGGAAAAATGTTATACTCCAACATACTTTTATACTGTTATCTTTATATAGAACAACAATTAAAAAATAGAGTATATCAAGATATTTTCTTTCTTTCTTTAACGAAATAAAGATTAAAACTAAGCTTGGTAGAAGTGTTAAAAAGTGAGATATGTGGATGACGGTGTGTAGCAAAAGTTTGAGGATAGATCTGGTATGCTTCAAAATTTAAAAGTACCGCTGCATGGAGCGGATATGGCGGCGGTTGTGCCGCCTGGGCATGCGAACTTTCTGTTTGGACCGGAGAAGGTTTTTTTGGAAGTTAGATCGCCGATGATGGTCCCGGCGTTTGCTAAAGTGGAAGAAAGTAAATTATAATTAATTTTATTTTTTATTTTTTCAGAAAATGGTGATCTGAGAATGAGAGAGTGAAGAAGAGGAGATGAGGATGTGTGGGGTCCAATGTTGAGAAGTTCACGTGCTGGCTGCAATTATTTAAAGTAAATCAAGTGTAAATGCAATTTTATTAGTCTAACAAGTGTTGAGTTCAAAATAAAATAGGGACACGTATTTTTAGTATTATTTTTAAAAAAGTGGACAGTTTTCAAGAAAGCCCTTTTAAATACAAGCCTGGATTCATTTCAGGCTACGTAACTATTATTTAAAAAGCTCTTTATAAAAATATATATTTTCGGCAAATTGTTTGTATAAACACACACACACATACATATATATATATATACATATATATATATATATATATATATATATATATATATATATATATACGTTTTTTTAATTTTATAACATTATACTTTTGGTAGATATTTAGTAAGTCATTAGTAGACTAATGGTGGAATTTTTGATAATTGATCATGATTACTATTGAATTTTTAAATTTTTTTATTTAAGTAAGTAAACTATTTTTTTTTCTTCTTTTCAATCATTGAATTTTTTTTTATTTTGATATTTCCGGCCAAAAATATTTAGGTGGCAGTCGGAAGTTGACATGTGGTAATCAAATTTTGCTAGTTTTACTTTGAAATTTTATTATATGCACATAATTTTACTTTAAAAATGAGTTTTAGGTCAAATTATGCATACATGACAAGTTTTTAGGTAAAATAAATAAATTATTTTTGTAAAATTTTAATTCTTCATAGGTTTAGTTCAATTTTAAACATTCGCATGATTTTAATGAAATTGCGTTTATTAATTGATGGAAAAGAGAAAGATAAGTTGAGTGAAGTTTGAATGATCATATAGAAAATATTTATTATACGACTTTTATTTTTTTATAGTGTAATATGTATCAAAGAACTATTTTTGAAAAAAAAAGAAGTTTGAATGATTGCGTGTATACTGTGCTGTGAGGATATATTGGTATTTGTTTACACGGGCTTATTTGAAAATCAAAGCCCATAAAGGCCATTAGGCTTGGTATTTGGTTTCAATATGAAATTTAGTCTCATCAGAAGTGTTTTTCTTCTTAAAAATAGTAATTAGACTTAAATTGGGATTCTAGATTATGCTTAGCATTTATTTGTATTATATGCCATTCAATCGATAAATCAAAAACCAAAGCTCCTGTACTTTTTATCTTGTAATTTTCAAATTATTATTTATTTAGGAGTACGTTTGATATTAATTTTATTTAAATTTTTTTAACCTCCGTATTAATTCTTATAGTTTTTTCGCTTAAATTTATTAACCCAAAAGCATGTGTGAATTTAAACACTGATTCATTTAAAGCATCAAAGCTAAACAATATCCATCTATTAATTTAAAAATTCGAATAGAAATTTATTCCCGTGCAAACAATATTTAACAAATTTATAGGTCATACTGAAATAACGAAATTGATTGCGGTGAATTGACTAAAGTCGTTACAAATATTTAAAATTAAATTAAATTACAAAGGTTTAATTTAATAATTATAAAAAGTCTTAAAATAATAGATACTTTTTATATATACTAGTTTCGCATTCGTAACGTAACTCTTCAATGTACATATTAGTAAATTTTTTATAATATTATCAATTTTTTATTTATAACTAATATTAAATTAGTTAAAAAAATTTATAAAAGTAAATATAATATATTCGGTTATTAAATTTTTTTTCTATATTAAATTTATTCTTCTTTTGATTTTCTAGTAACCATAATTAAATAATTAACTTAATAAGATAGAAATTTAAATAATAATATATTGACCAAATACAGTATTTTAATTTTGTAGTTAAATCAAACTAAAAGATAGGTATTCCTACTAATTTGGAGACAATTTAATTATTTTTTACATACTAAAAACTAAATTGGAGATAATTTAGCTACCTATTTTAATTAGAACTTTAATTATAATAATAATTAATTAAATAACTAATTAGTTAATGACTATAAAACCTTTATTTAGTAATAAACTGAAAAGGATTATTCGGTAAATTTGTCTGTCCCCCACCATCCGAGCTTTTATATATAGTATAGATATAGATTAGATCTAAATTATTTTGCAATGATGTACTGCAAGATAATTATAATGCTATCTTGACTTTATAGTACTTTGGTCCCAAAACCCATTGTCATTTACATTTGCTAATATAAAAATTTGATTATAGTTTTGCACGAATTTGTGTTTGAAAAATATAATCTAAATAAGTCTTAGTTAATTTCTCAATATCGATTTATATCTGAAAAGAAATAATGCATATTGAATTATCCAAGAATTAAATATTCCTGACTATTTTGTAGAAACTGTGAATCTGTTTTAGTCATTGATGAAACTATTGCTAAATCCCCTATATACGCATACTTAATACAAAAGCTAATCATGCAAAAATGCTGTATAATATTTTCTCCGTCTGATTTTATTTATTTACTAGTACGAAACCCTCGCGTTGCTTCGGAATAACTGTTTCTAAATTTAAAGTATAACAACTAAAAAAGATGATACACAATTTACAAATATCTAATAATAAATGCGTAATAAAAGATTAAGTAATAATCCATAATTAACAATTAAATACAAAATTGGTATTATCTTACACAGCCTATGGAATAAAATATAAGTAAAAGCTTAAAATTATTATACTACTAATTAGTACTTTCTCTTGGAAAACAATCAATCTCAACATGTCAAATCCAGGTCAATTGGAAAGATAATATTAAGACATTTGTTGCTTATCAGATTAAGAATCAAAAGAGTTCAGTTCGGGCTAAACTTCAACAAAATCACTTGAGCGAATTCAGGTTGCATGCCTTGGCAGACTTTTAAGGGCATATTTGTTTCTGAAACATGGAAAGAACATGAAACAAACATGGAAAGAACATGAAACAAACATCATAAGTAATGCCGCATCAAAATATTATTAACGATCTGGCTCAAATAAAATTTGTTATAACTATTTTCCTCAAGAACCTTTTCAGTTTGTGCCTATTATTCATAAATTAAAGAACTCCATAAAGTAAACCCAAATTCATAGGTGTACATTAATTTAAGCATACAGCGCTAGGAAAAACTCCCAAGAGACCAACTTAATTTGTTGGAGAGCTTCATGCGATAGATACTTATACATCATATAACGTATGAGTTTTGCAGATATTCATAAAAATTGTAAAGACGGAAATTGAATGGGGAACCTTTTATATTCAAAACCAATTCCAAAATTAGCTACCTCAGATATATTTATTAGTACACATGCTCAAGAAAATAGATAGCAGCAACATGTTTATAGATTGCTAGTCAATGAGTTTATGCAGAAAAAATGATCAATTCAAAAACACAAAAGGCAACATAATCAGAAAACAAAAAATCGAGGTACCTTCTTTCATGAGTCTTTCCCTTCAAATATCATATTGAGGCGCAAGCCAACATAAAACTCATAATTAACAGCCTCGTGATATTTGTTAAAACTGATAATGAATTTGCTTATTCAGAATCATTATCCTTCCACATTGACAACATATAAAAGCTGAAAATTAACAATGACAAAGTCTCCATGCCTATTGATAGTAAAAATCCGAAGGGACTAAAAATTCAACAGATGCATAGTAGCACACAAATAAGTTGTCGAATGAGAAAATGAATTACCTATCAGGTTAGTCAAATCCAAATCTAGCCTCAAAATAAAAGGACACGGCAAGCAACCATGCATCACTATGAACTGCAACCAATAATCCTTTTTTTGCATTCCATCTCTAGCAAAATTAATACCCAAAGAAGGCTCTGGAAGTTCCGGAGGCACCTCTTCAGCAGCCAGATTGATCCTACTATTCATTGAAAAATCCATATAGGCAAAGGTAATCCTTCTCTGCAATCAAGAAATTGACAGAAAAATAAATTTAAAAGCAATTGAACATGAATTTTAGCACAAGAACTGAAAGGATTGAAAGCCTATGTTCTATCTAAGTTAAGATTGAATATGTGCGAGTGACATTGGACAAATGCCAGGACGTGCCTTAAATTAAATGTAATTGATGAGGGGAGCAAAAAGGGTAAACTAATAAAGAAGAAGCTGCAAATATTATTAAAAATAAACTTTTGATTTTTTTTTCATATGCGTGGCTAGCATCATTGTTTTAAAAAGAGCTCATCCACATCATCAAGTTGATGCATTCCAAGATCATTACACTGAGATTAGTCGCATAGAGCAATGCAAATGTCCATGCACATCAAAAATATAACTTTCTTCTTGTTGTTTTTGGAAAAATTAATCAATTATTCACATTACAAAAAAAATTGCCTGCCAACGATGCTAGCCACGCATACCTCGCACAAGGATTAAATATTAAATATACACAATACAACCAAACATGAAGAGGGTAAAACCAAAAATTTAATCTCTGACTAACAGGCCACAAAACACATGAAATATAATGATTAAGACAAGAACTCAAAGACAAACTTTTAGACATATGGCATGAGGAGCTTAACAGATTGCACAACTTACCAATTTTTGTTGACATCGCACGGCAGCCTGCGAAATATTCAAAGTAACCAATGATATTGTCAATTTACATTATCAAAAAAAAAACTCTTAAAATTCCGATGAAGGACAACACAATTAACAATATGCTAAAGATTTTGGGTGTCGGGCAAGACCATTCTTATAATCCATATAAAGCAAACAAAAATGTTTTCTATAACCTTGAGCCCATTCAAATTTTTCCATCAATGCCAATGCAAAGTATATCCACACATCTGCTCCATAGCTGTTCATTCGATTTTCATATAACCAACACTAAAATGCATCAAAATTCTTTTATTGAACCATAAATGAACCATATATTCATTGCATTACATCAATAATGAAGAAACTCACTTGATTGCCTCAGTTTATCATCTAGCACAATCATTAGATTTTGAAAAAAATAGCAAATTTTCAGTTTATCATCTCTCGTAATCGTCCACTATATAAAAATGTTATAAAAATGCTGCGCAAATCAAAATACAATTTGACTTCAATACCAAAAAAAAACTAAACAAATTGAGCTCAAAATTGTATATAAATAGCCAAATCAGTTTATAATTACCTCTTTCCCAGTAGAAGTGTGTCATTTATTCATGAAATACATCTCGATTGAGCATTTTGTACAGACATTTGCATGTTATTGGATCAATTGCCTACAAACATTATAAATTAATTTATGTGCATTTTCCACAATAAAAAAAAGGTATTCTTCAAAAAAATACAAAGGAGGAAGCTAATATGACCTGCTAAACAGTAGAAGATCAGCTTTCTCAATAGTAGTGGCGTCGTAAATCATAGTTTACTGTATTCCAGCCTGAAAGATTAAAAGATAATTAAAATAGAGTCTGAGATATTGAGAGCAGTACTTCTATCATCACTGATTCATGAAAAACAAAAAAGTAAAAGACAAAGACATACATGATTAGGTATTAAAGAGAGAGGTGGGGAGATAAAAAAGAGAGGTCGACAGCAAACACGTCAAGGAAAACAGAAGAGGATCAAACTGAGACGTGATCGGTAAAGACATGTTCGACGCCTGCCGCTGATATTTGAGTCAGAACTAAAATTAGAGCAACCATTGTGATCGCTTTCAACATCCATCTGTGTTGTCTTCTTCCTTGACGGATCTGTGATTTGATGAAGCATAAATATCTTCTTCAAAGTCGACGGAGAATGAATTACAAGAAGAGGCGTAGGTAGAGAGAGGCGGCGATAAAGAGAAGACCACTGCTAAACCTAATTTCATTAGAAAAAGAAAATTGAAGGAAAGGGTACGGAGGCAGTTATGCTAAACATCAAGGGACAAAGTTGGAAATTTAACCCAAAAAC
Source organism: Mercurialis annua (assembly GCF_937616625.2). Taxonomy (NCBI): domain Eukaryota; kingdom Viridiplantae; phylum Streptophyta; class Magnoliopsida; order Malpighiales; family Euphorbiaceae; genus Mercurialis; species Mercurialis annua. The sequence continues at coordinate 75,417,219 of NC_065572.1, read as the reverse complement.
ACTGTTCAATGTACAGTGTTTTTGGGTTCTCTTTTATAAGATAGTATATAGATTTATTTTTACTTCTATTAAAAACATGTCAAATATCATAGATGTATTTTTTTATTCTTGTCTTTAAAATATAAAATGGACAAATACATCATCATTTTATTTATCAATCTATATACACTCGATCTCATTAATATGTTAATGATAAAAAGAAAAGTATATTATAATTTAAAAATAACATTCTTTTAAAAACATCAAAAATAGCAAAAAAGTGATAAATAAAATGAAATAGAAGAAGTATGAAGCATTTGACCTGTGAATTAAATTAAGTTAATGCTCCCCCATCGCAATAAGATTAAAAAAATAGGCACCTTTTATGTTTTATAATTTTTTTTATTTCATTTAATGTAATTTAACAAAAAAAATCAAAATACTTAGTGTAATTAGTGTTTTAAGAGAGAGGATATATTTTTATAAACAAATATAATGGGCATGAATATCATTGACATTGTCAAAATATTGAATTTTTGGCCATTAAAAACAAAAAAATGCCGTCGTGATTTGAATTGAATTTCATGCAATGTTATCTTTAGCCGTCCGTGATTAAGAAACCATCGCTCAAATATTAAATTTTTAGACATTAGAAATAAAAAAAATGTCATCGTAATTTGAATTGAATTTCATGGGAATGTTATCTTTAGTTGTTCGTGACTAAAAAAACCATTAACTTCGCTTAGTTATAATATTAAACTCAATTTATATGACCATTATTAATAGCGATAAAATAAAAAATATAAATAATTATCTTCTTAATTCATGTTAAAAAAATCTATATCTATTTTCAAACGATTGAGGAAGGAGGTATTATATAAAAACAGAATATACTGATTTCTTTTTTGATAACTAGAGAAAGGGAAGTATTTGTAGGAAAAATTGATTCAGGATTCAGTAGTTCTACACTGCGTTTATATTATTTGAGAAACATAAAAATATCAACTACTAAAATTTTAATCCTATAAAATCAATACTATTGTTCTACTAAAACTGAAAAATACTAACTGATTAAAAATCAAAAAAATAAAAAGAATATGTGAAGAAATAAAATGCCGAGTTCATGTCGGAAAAGAATAACGTCATCTTTTTTGACTTCAAATTATTTCAACGTTTGATTTTTGCCCCACACACTCATACATGTTGACTTTTGGTTTTCTAGTTTAACCACCAATCAAATAATCAAAGACAAAATGAATTATTTTTAGAATAAAGACAAAATGAATTTAAATATCAAGAATTAAGTCAAATTGTTACTTTTTTAATTAAAAAAAAGGTGTTAGCTGTTCCGAAGTCTAATCAATTTGCTTCAGTGTATAATGTGTATTTACAACTGATAAATTTTGTAATTCATTCGTCACTTTGAAAAGAAAAATTAAGGATCTACTTAACAATAATTTAGATTTCGAAAATTTATACTACTGTTTTTTTTATTTATCTTTATATTTTTTTTTGAATAAATTATTTATCTTTATATTGTATTGGCCTAATTATTCATATCTTTTATTTTATTAGTTTACATCCACAAAATTAAAAATCGTCAATTTTAATCTATTTTGTAAGTTGTAGTTTCAATTATAACAATTTGTCAAAATAAAGTGGAAAATTTTTATATGTGTCACTCATGTTGCTTTGTTTTTTCAACTTGTCTTTTTTTTTTAGAATCAAAACTGCATTAATCAAAGAGCTGCAACATCAGCCATTACAAAATTATAAATATCAGGAGGGACATTTCCTCTCCATTTCTGACAGATAGAAACATCTCTCAAAGCCTTCTGAGCCAGACAATGAGTTCCTCTATTAAGTTTTCTACTGACATGGTTAAAACCTCAATAGACATTAGAGACCATCTTAACACAATCTGAAACAACAAAATTAACATCATTGCATGACTTTTCGTTGCTGTTGAAAGAATCTACTACACTCTTAGAATCAGAGTTACCATCTCTTATAGCAATAGCCTCACCAACATCAACATCTGAAAACCAGTTATGCCTCTTGAAACCTGCAGTTTTGACATCACCCTTCCAGTTCAACTTGTCTTTTTACCATTAAAATGTCCAAATATGAAACAACATAAAGAGTGTATTGATTATTTTTTTTCAATTTAAACAATTGGCTACAATTAAAATTGAATATTTTAAAAGTTTACATCATAAACAAAAAAAAATCAAAAAGATAAAATATTTTTTAATGATTAAGTGTATTAATTGTATTTGACTAAAGTAATTTTAACTTAAAGAAATTGAATATTATAATTTTCATAAATAACCAAATTAATTAATACTTAATTAATTTTCAGTAATATTTATAATAATAGATCGAGATGGACATTGTGTCATTAGGGACTCAGCTGGAGCAAATCGAATTTTCACATGTTCATAGAGATAATAATCACCTAACTTGTTTCGTAGTTAGTTGAGATTTGCAATACAGAAGAGAAATTATTTCTGCTAATGTTGTTACTAATGCTATACTAAATATACTTGCAAGTTGTAATTGATATCTTTCTGCAGTAAAAGACTCTTCATATAAGAAATTTTTACCCTCTGTTTTGAAGTTAGAAAATTTCAAAAAATTGGAAAAGGAAAAGTATGAAATAATTTCCACACATCTATTTAAATAGTATAAGACAAAAGGCTAATTTTTTGTATTATGTACAATTTTAGCTATACATGAATAATTAAAAAAATGGAGGGAGTATATAATAACAAAATGTTTTAGTAATTCTAGAAATTTAATACCAAAACGATAATATGAACAAATTGGTATTTAGGACCTGTTTGATTCAGCTGTTCTGTTAGCTGTTAACTGTCGTTGAGAGCTATTAGCTATTACTGATAGCTGTAAGCTGTTTAGTGAAATTTGATTGGTTATATCTGTTTATATATAAAATGGTATTAAAGTGTATAATTTCTGTTTTTATTTATTAAATTATAAATTAATAAATTAAATTTTATTTAATAAAAATAAATTTTATTATAAAATAAACATTTAATTTTTTTGTCAAAAAAAATATTTGATTTAAATTTATTTATATATGTTTTTTTTTTATAAACTTATGATTTTATTTTAAAAAATTACATGAATTATAGCTACTCTAATATAAATAAGATAATTTTATATAATTTATAATTGATGAGAGTATTAAAAATTATTTAATAATAGTATATAATATAAAAACAATATATTAAGTATTGGATAATTTTGTTTAAATAATAAAAAAGATTAAAATAACTATCGGCTATTAGCAAAAAGTTTAAATATGAAACTTTTTTTAATAGCAGCTGTTAGAGATTCGAAAATTTCTAAAAAAATTAAAAAACTTCACCAGACACTTAACAATTTTTTTTTTAATAAAAGTTAAAAATTCCATAGAAAACTGAAATTTTATACTTTTTGTTTTACATAAAGGTGAGGATCAAAGTTTCTCTGACTGACGCTTTAATATTTTTGTTTATTAATAATAATACTGTTCAAATGTTCAATTTTCACATTATATTCACATTATAATTTATTGGACTGGATCATACTTTGATTTTGAAACATTCTCATTTTAAGATTGATTAAAGTTAAAATTAATTTTCAAAAAGAAAAGTTGGAATATAAATTCTTGGGGCATTAGTAATTTCCAAATTTTAACTCTGCATCTACTGAGATCATATGGCTCACGAAATAAACAAAATAGGGAAGATTTTGGCTCTAATAATCAGATTAACACCATAATCTCTCGTAATAACCACACGGTTTCTTATTAATTAGTCCACATAAGTTCCTAATCACGTGCCCTTCTACCAATGATCTATTGATGAATTCTCGTGGAATAGTATGGGCGGCTTAATACTGTTCTTTTTGAATTCAAATTAACTAACTAAATACGCGAGTGTTAAGAGAAAATAGACAATTCAAAGTAAAAAAGAGAGGGAAAATAACTTTAATTTTTTTTTATTTCTAAAAGATATAAAATAAGTATTTTTGACTATTATCTGATAATCAATGTGCTAATTTTTTTTTTTAAAAATTACTATATGTACTTGTTTAAATTTGACTATTATATATTTGTAAAAGTATAATGATCATGTGTAAATGATATAGTTTCCTAAAAGACATTAAAATAATAAAACATACAAACAAATTTAAACTTTACTTTTGAGCTTTGTTAGTATTTGATAATTTTAAAAAGTTGAGATACTAATTTAAAGAAATAATTTAAAGTCCAGTCACTAAAAGAGTAGATTTATAAAAGTTTAGACACTATTAGTGTAATTTTGCCAAAAAAAAATTGGCCGGAAATAATGAAAGTAATGGAAACGAGATAGAGAGAGACCTAAAAGGTTGAACAAAGAAAGAAGCTTGAAAAAAGTTCAAACATTAAATGTAAATGTGCAGTTAATTTGCATAGTCAAAACTCCGACATTCATTCTCTCGCTTCTATAAATACTCCCTCTTCAACCCTCTCATTTCAAACACACTGCTATTCTATCCAGCTTTTGTTTTTAATATTTCTTCTCTTAATTTGTCCGAACTATCGATATAGATATAGATATAGATATCGAGATCGAGAGATTTAATTTAGAGATGGAGTTTGTTTATCTACCTAATGCTTTTAGCAGCATTATTGTCGGTGTTTTTCTTTACGTCTTCTTTAAGGTATTGATTTGTTTCTGGATTTCACCATGTATGGTGTATATGAAGCTTAAAAAGAACGGGTTTGGCGGTCCGAATCCGAAATTTCCTCTAGGAAATATTGAGGAGATGAAAAAGCTTAGTAAAACCAGCTGTAGTTCTGTTTGTGATTCTGCAAAAGAATCTCTGACTATCTCCAATGATATTCACTCCACTGTTTTTCCTTACTTTGCTCAATGGCAGCAATCTCATGGTGCGCATTCATATTCTTTCACATTTTATCATTCTTTTTTAAAATTATTAGGTGTTTAATTATTATTTTATGTATGATTTTGGTGGAGCAGGGAAGGTGTTTATATACTGGCTAGGTACTGAGCCATTTTTGTACATAGCAGACCCGGAGTTTCTTAAAAGAATGTCTAATGGTGTGATGGGGAAGAGCTGGGGAAAACCCAATGTGTTTAAACATGACAGAGAACCAATGTTTGGAAACGGTTTGGTTATGGTTGAAGGTGATGATTGGGTTCGTCACCGTCATATTATCACCCCTGCACTCTCTCCGGTCAACTTGAAGGTTAACTTTTAGTTCAGACAATACTAAGATTAAATATTTTTACAGTTGCATAAATATACACTTTTTAAAAATTAGTCACTAACATTTCATTTCGGTTACTACATTTCATTTCATTTGTTACATTTTAATAAATGAACTCTAGCTAATTTTTCATACAACGATTGGTTATTTAGAATAATTTGGTCAATAACTTCCCATTTCGTCGATGAATTGTTCTGTATCAATCTTTACTACGTGGACAATCCGTCAGCCATACAAACAATTATTGATCAGAATCTATTGGATAACCTTCCATTGTTGAAAAATCAGAGTTCAATAATATCGTAAATGAAACATCGATGTTAAAAAATTATACAAGTTTATTTTTACATATATAAGGGTCACTGATTTTTAATGTTTTGTGTATGTAGGCTATGACAAGCTTAATGGTGGAGTCCACAACAAATATGCTAGACAAATGGAGAACCCTAATAAACTCCGGCAACAAAGAAATCGACATAGAGAACCAAATCATTGCAACAGCCGGAGAAATCATCGCCAAGACAAGTTTTGGTTTAGGCTACGAAAATGGAAGACAGGTGTTTGAAAAACTAAGGGCCATGCAAATAACTTTGTTCAAGACTAACCGTTATGTAGGGGTACCCTTCAGCAAATTCTTGTGCCCAAAACAAACCCTAGAGGCAAAAAATCTTGGAAAAGAAATAGATGATCTTCTATTATCGATCATAACGGATCGGAGAAGATTGAACGGCGGAAATTCTCAGAAGGACTTGTTAGGGTTATTGCTTGAGGAGAATCATGAAGATGGCAAGCTTGGGAAGAGGCTGACGGCTAGGGAGCTTGTTGATGAGTGCAAAACATTCTTCTTTGGTGGTCATGAAACGACAGCGTTGGCATTGACGTGGACATTGTTGCTTCTAGCTGTGCATCCAGAGTGGCAAAACCAGTTAAGAGAGGAGATTAAAGAAGTTATTAAAGATAAAGAGCTTGATTTCTCCGTCCTTGCTGGACTCAAGAAGGTAAACCTTTAAATTCCCGTATACATAATTTCTACTGTTATTGAATTGTACTTTTTACAAAACGACTATTCACATTTTCGCTACATTTTAATAATCGAACTTTTAATTTTTTAATGATAAATATTTATCCAATCAATTTTGGGTAATATTTATTCATATAGCCGATAGATTCTTGGGTGTATACACCATATGAGAATGTCAGTAATTATTTTATTAAAAAATATATAAAAATAATACATAAAATCTTAGTCTCATTAATGAATGCATATATTTATTTATTTATAGAGGTAAATTTCAGATAGTGTAAAAGATTTCATGCTGAACCTAGCTACTATAAGTGGAGTTACCATAATCATATAATAATGCATGTATATACGTAAAAGCAACAATATCACATGCAGATTATATATGTTTTGATAATTTACTGGCTGCACTGTTTAAAATAATATCCAATTACGATACGATTGTCATAATAAAAACATAAAGCATATTATTGTAGTTTTGTGGTAGAAATGACGAGCAGCAGTAGGTAGACCAAATTCAAAAGGTCAAGGTCAAATAATAATAGTCCACGCGTACAATTATCGCATAATATGATTAACATGTTACATGGCCCCTTTCTTTTGGGTTCTGTGGGGGCACTAAACTAAAACGAAGGAAAAACACTATTGCTGCCACCATAAATACACGTGGCTTTACCCCATAAGTTTTGACCAATCCAAAATGTACTGATGGACTTAGCCAATTTGGTCAGCCCCTATTTTTAATAACCGGCCACTGGTTCTTATAGGAAAGGGTCAATATGATCCTCAGACTTGACTCGAAATTAAATAATTCACTCTTAACTATTTGTTGCAGTTAGATTTTAAATTCTCTAAAATTAGACAACTCGCACACACGTGATGTACAAAATGTATGTTTTCGGAGGAGTTATTTGACCTAACTTACGAGAATTTGGGATTATGATATATCAAAATAATTGAAAACAACTTATTTCATTTGAGTCATAAATTTAGGACCGGAATGACTCTTTGTTTATTATTTAATCCAATCTCCTACCAAATTCTAAAAGATGTAAATTTTTATAATGAAAAAAATTCATATATTTTTTAATGAATCCAATTTAGATAAAAAAAAATTAATACATAATAAATGCAATTGCACCTCAATTTTACTCTTCTTTTTTGTAATTTTTTTCTTGAGAGTAAATTTGATATTGTTGGTGCAGATGGGATGGGTAATGAACGAAGTATTGAGGCTATACTCACCAGCACCAAATGTACAAAGACAAGCAAGAGAAGACATAAAAGTAAACAATCTCACAATTCCGAAAGGAACCAACATATGGATTGATGTTGTAGGAATGCACCATGACTCTCAATTATGGGGTGACGATGTAATGGAGTTCAAACCAGAGAGGTTCAAAGATGACATATTATACGGTGGATGCAACCACAAGATGGGTTTTTTGCCTTTCGGGTTCGGAGGAAGGATGTGTATCGGTCGGAATTTGTCTATGATGGAGTATAAGATTGTTTTGGCTTTGATTCTTACTAGTTTTTCATTGTCGGTTTCACCAACTTATACTCATTCTCCTTCTATTATGCTCTCGTTGAGACCTAGCTTTGGTTTGCCTCTCATTGTTCAGCCTCTCTAGGCTTACTAGTGAAATATTCTGACTCCAATTAGCTATGGTAGTTGGATCATCATCTGTAGTGTTTAAGCCAGGATTGGCATTTTTGATGATTTCTTCTGTTTTCTCTTTTTTTTATTATGTAATAGTAGAAAGTAATGAAAAGTGCTCGATGAAATTCAACAGCTCAAATGATCTATTTTTCATGATTTTATTACGGTCTAATCACTAAAAAAAACATTGATTCTTCTATTTATAATGCAATCTTTCAAGAATGTTAATTTTTGCATAATTCAATTAATGCATTTCATCGTAGGCAATTTCTTATTTTATTTTTATTTAAACAAAACAAACATTAGGATCAAACATTTTGATTTCGTCAATTGCACCATAATTTTAATAAGGCTTAATATCTAAAAAAACCTTGACCTTTCAGCCCCTTTTCAATTCTATCCTGACGTTGCAAAACTGTCAATTTTACCCTATTTTGTATTTTTTTTTCATTTCAATTGTACCTAAAGCATAAAATTGACATTTTTTTATTTGGCAAAAATTCTCTAAATTGACCCTTTTTGCATTAGATTAACTTTTTATATTAAATTGACCATTTTTAAAAAAAATTATTGAACTTTTATCAAATAAATAAAGGTCAATTTTATGCTTCAGGGTACAATTGAAATGAAAAAAATGCAAATTAGGATAAAATTGATAATTTTCAACGTCAGGATAAGATTGAAAAGGGGATGAAAGGTCGGAATTTTTTAAGGCATTAAGCCTTTTAATAAATACTATGTTTCTTCTGAAAAAACGTAAAGGCTAAGCCATTAATGAAAAAATCAAAAAAGTTTGACTCTTTTGATAGATATACCTATCTAGCTATAATTGAAATATTACAATTGAAAAATGATTATCATTGTGGAATAACCAATCAACCAAATCGGACTATGATTTAATTATTTCTAACAGATTTCATGCATGAATGTATGGAGTTGAGAAAAAACCACAATGTTACTTGAAGAATTTATTCTTACAGAAATCAGCAATTAATGTTGTTACTCGTGATGCATTAATGATCTTAAGCACTGAACGTTACTGATCATGATGCATTAATAATGATAAATTAACGATACAACGCATGCCACATTTTCTTATGAAATTCAGCAACAAAAGTTGCTTATGATGCACTAATAAAAATCAGCTCCGAACCACTCGTGATGAATTAATAATAATCTAGAAATGAGCGTTACATATTGTTATAGAAATCAACAACGAACGCTTCTCATGGCAACAGAGTACAGAGATACAAATTATTTTTTGTGCAAGTCATTTCACGCACAAGGGAATTTTCCCTTTCATTTGATGGATCCATAAAACAACAAGCAGGAGAAAAAACTAGAAGCTTGGCCAAAACAAGTAGGCACGAGTCATTTTATTACAACCGGACAGAAGATTAACTTAACTTCAAACTTCTCATACTTTTTGATATTGGATCTACTTTTACAGGTCCGACTATTTATTCCTTCTATCTTTACCTACTAGAATGCTTCCGCTACAATTTTTCTCAGTGGGTTCCGTACCTTTCTCAAGTACATGCTGCTGGCAAACCTGTACATACCAGGCCCGCTTCTCTTTCTCTTCTATTCGAGAGTAGGATTAGAAAGAAACTGACAGTCTTAAAATGGCAACTGCAGCACTTTTTATGATACTAAATTTATAACAGCAACTGCAGAGAACCAACAAAGGAAGCATGCCTATTACCCAAAGACATTTTGAAATGAGGTATCCAATCTTTCAGAATGCAGTTGAAATCTTAAAATAGAGGCAGGCCTGACGGGAATCTCACGTGCATCCACTGTCTCTCATATGCTGCCAAATGACTCCACCCGATCTCATCAAGCAATGAGAGCTTCAATTCATAAAACTTCTTCTTTGGAGGATCAGTGTCATCTTGAATCATATCATTCAATGCCTGGATAGAAAATGATCAAATTACAAAAGAAAAAGAGCAAGCACCCTTGACGAATACCCAAATCTTCGAATAATTTCACAAACACCATTCCTAATCTAGTCAAGAGCTTGTAAAGGAAATGCCGAGACGCACCGCCACAGTAGCGGGATAAACTAAAGTTAAATACTTATCATGACTCTGACAAATTATCAAGGAAACATGTCAGAGGTACAGCAAAAGAAACATTACCTTAAGTGCAGTTCCGAGCCTTCCACGCCGTCTTTCCCGTATCACTAAGAGGGTCCCGTACTTAGAGGACTTCACATCAACCCATTTTCGTAGTTCTTTAAAGTTCTCCTCAAATAAATCTTCCTGGCTACCAACACCTGCTGCAGATTTGTCACCAGGCCTGTCCGCGTCTTTGGTGCCTTCTGTTACAGCTTCAGCTTTCTGTTCCTGCAATCCGAACAATGATAAATATTAATTCCAATATAAGTCAATAGAAGATCAAGAAAACTATATTTAATCTGGTCTATTTTCATATTAATGCTCATCATTAATTGCACGCATAACGTACCACCTTTGAAAATGTGTCCTTGTATCCTATGTTTTGACTTTTGAATGGATCAGACACTTCAACATGTATCCATGTCAAATCCTTTTTACCCACAAAAAGAAAAGGGACAATCACCACCAGATCGAAAAATGAGAATGCTCATGTAACAGCATGGGACTTAATAGAATTACAGTAACCGACTCTTCTTTCTCTCTGTCTCAATGAAAACATGCACACACCCATGCGAGCGCACACAGCACAAATAAACATCAAAGTACTCAAACTGCACTTTTTCTTCAACCATCTAAAATACTATTTTCCACCCTACAAGCTACCAATGACAACTAATAACAACTATAAAGCTCGTGTTCTGAAAATGAAATAATGATTTCTCACCATTACCTTTGTAGTTTCAGTTAATTACTCCAGAAAGAGCCAGCCACCGGGTGAATAATTGTAGCAGTGCAGTTCATAAATAAACATCTTACATATAAAATAACAAGGAAAACACAATCAATAGTATCAAACTATTCTTACCTCTAAATACTCAATATCAGACATGGCCAGCCCTTTCTGATACAGGGCCTCTGCTAACTGATCTCGTGTTGTCTCCATCTTCTTCTTAATTTTCTACAAAGCATCAAAGTTGCATCTTAGTAGGTGTTAGTGTTACTGTAAACATGGAAGCATGAAATGATTTTACATCAATCAACAGAAAATGGCATTCAAAAGGGAACTGTATGTGCCGTATTTAGTAATTAGTTTCAATCAGAAGATACACTAAGAATGGTCGATGAATTTGTACACAAAAAGTCCCAAGTAACAGCAGCATAAATACCTCTGCCTCCTCTTCTTCAGGATCATTCTTGAGGGAAAAGAATTTTGCTAGCTCAACTCTGTCGATACTATCGATAACTTCATCTGCTGCACGTATAATCTGCAAAGTAGCACAAGCAAGTGATTCACTTTTCTACAAGTCCTACTACTACTGAGTACTTTAGTTAAGGTTCTTAGATAACAATTTGGGAACTTTTTTTCTTAAATTTCACATTAAGCAAGCAAGCACAAACATATTTGTCTCGCATTCTTTAACATAGGATTCTTTTCAAATAACTTACATCTTCATCATGGCCTACTTTGTCATTGACGTTGCTCACAGAAACCAATCCTTCCAAAATCTTTGCAAGCAGAAGTGTATAATTTGGATATTCAGACTGCGAAAAAAAAGATGACACGTTAGCTGATTGCTAGGACCAGAAGTATAAAATCGTCAAGCAGACCCGATGGTGCGAAAAGATCAAGTAGAGGTGCTCAAAGGACATGAAACTCGCAACACTAGCTTGATGCATGTTCTCAAATGTCAGCTTACCAGAAAAGGAGTACCAATATAATCCATTAATATATGGGAAGTATTCACCCACTCTATAAATATTCATGTGAAGCCAAATGAATTCAGATGTTTTAAGATTCACTTGAGACACAAAAAAAAAAGAATAAGAAAAAGATTTCCAGCTAATTTGTAGTGGACCAAGAATAGAAAATAAGACCTGTGAACATGACCTCAATATGAGGTTGACAAAATTTGGATTGTCAAGGACATGCCAGTATTGCTAAAGTCCAGAATTAGCTTCAAAAAGTACAAATTAGATGGTAAATAGTAGTAGAAATACAAACAAGCTCCAACCTTAAGGGAGGCGGCCAGCTTTTTCCATTCAGAGCGGTCTTCATCAGTCTCTTGTTTTAAGCTTCCAAATACTTTAATCTTTGCATCTCGAACCTGAAAAGGATACAGGTTTTAAGGAGCAGTAAATTGGATAAAAATTGGAAATTATAGGAGTAAAACAGTTTCGTGCTATAGGAAAAATTAGAGGAGCTAAACAAAAATGTTCAGGAGGCATGAAGTTTGAAGAAAAATAAAGGAACTAAACAGAAAATGTTCAAAACACATATTATGGTAACTATATATTATGTGCTTTTCTTCTGATGCAAATCAAAGGTGTTCCACATTCTAGCTAAAAAACACAATTATACTGCCGTTACCAGTTGCTATTATATGAAAGATAAGTTTTCTCCTTATGCAGTTGTTCAAACGTGAACTATATTGCTTCAAATTACCTCTTCATCTAGGCGTTCGAAAATGGATTTAGAGCTAGCTGAAGAAGACCCCTTTCCTTTATCCTCATCAACCTGTTAAAAGAATATTAGAACAGCCGTGTAAAAAGAATTCAATATAAGGTTTGTGTGACAAATTTTCCAGAAATCTATTGTCAGTCTCCATGATAGGATGACTTAAATGATAAGGAAAACCCAGCCAGGGACCATACTTCAACCTTATTTGGAGGCACTATATAGGACACTTGATATGATACAGGGTTTTTCTGTGGATTCCTCCCTTCTCCCTGAGCAGCAAATGATAGCTTCCCATATGAGATTGCTCCCAGAAGGACGGATCCTTGTGGAGTGTTCTGCAAAAAATTATGAGTATTTTTGCATATCTTTGTCGCTAACAAGACCAAACCACGATATTCATAGAGGTTAGGGAACAAAAAATCCAATACCTTCGGGAGCTTGTCTTTCATTGGTGGCCCCAAGTAAATTGCTTCTTTCTTTCTATCCAAAAAACAAAAAAATTAAGAAAAAAATGCATTCTATGAAAATATGACACAACTTGTGTCACACAAGTAAAATACATCAAGAAAAATTGCTTTTGGTAATGAAATGTGTCATTCAGGAGAAATCATACCCTGGAACTAAAATTGAGGATTTAAAAGTACCATTTCCCATCACAGGCCCATCGGGTTCAGAGAAAAAATTCAATCGAATCACATCCTGTGTTGAAAAATAAAAGTTAAAATATTTTAGTACATAAAAGCTTGGTTATGCTAAAATAACTATAATTTTCAAAATTTTGAACAATTCTAGCACGTAAAAAGACCTCAAAGGAAAAGAAGACCAATCAAGCATGAGAGGCCAAAACTTAGCCAAATAATGGAAGTTACCACCAAAAATTTAGTAGATCGGCATCCCAATATTATACAAATACAAGTGTATTAAACTGCTAAAAAAATGAATGCAGATGTTCAAGCTTTCACCCGCCATTTACTTCATTGAATTTTGGAGAAGTCGATATTCGGAATAAGACACTCTTACCTTTTCCTCTAAATTTCTCTCAACAAACAATACCAATTGTTTCATTTTTTCCAAATATTGCACATTGTCATGTCTGCAACAAGATCATTATATTAGACTCTGTAAACAGAAGCAGATACGCATGTCAACAAGTGAATTAAGTCTATCTTGGAAAATGAACCATACCTCAGATACAGCTGCAAGTTGTATTCACCCTTAGGAAGTTTTGATGAATTAGGATAGACGTCACCCATTGCATACACGCGCTACAGTTGAAAAGACCAAAAAAATACAAATTAAAACATCAAAAAGAAAAGAAAAATGTTCTGTTTGACATCTCTTAGGGTATAAGAGAATATACTTAACCTGCTGCTACTGTGCTACACCTATTGATATCATGGAGAATTGATTTAGTCACATATTCAGTTCAGATTAAGACATTTATTGTTTTCATTGATGTATATACGTTGATTATAAGAGTTCGTTGAAAGAAAATCAAAATTTCAACAACCATTTAAGATCTACACCTCAAGTAATGGTAAGATTTATAAAATTTCAACTTCAAAAACTATAAACCCAAATTACCTTGTTAGTGTCTGAAATCATATAAAACTGTGACTCAAATTTATTGTCATATATGCGATTATTGAGCAATGGAACTTGAGGTTTTATTTCTGATGCATCCTCCAATTTAAATTTGTAACTGCAGAATCAATAAAGATATAAGATGAACACTCAGGAGAAAAGAAGACTGGGAATGAATGACGACAAAAGAGTAAAGTACAGAACATCAAAGGAAGTAATTTGAAGTGTAAACCCACGATAATGTTAGTGCCAGTGTCTGTTTTCCCGAGGGCAGTTTGTCCCGATCCACAGTGAGAGTGCTAAGTTTGGCATCAATTGGTCGATATGGAACTCTAATCTGCAAATTGGACATGGGAAGCCAAGAAATACTCCAGTATTATATAAAGAACAGATCCAAAGTAAACAACTTAACTTTATCCACAAGGAATTAAATTAAAGCCAAGTAACATAACTACAATGATTGCCTTTCACCTTATTTAAAATGGCAACAGGAGCAAGTTTCTCAGTTGCCAGTAGAGCTTGAGCATCGATTCTGAAAGGTGCTTCACTCCCATCAAGCATTATATCCTCTTTATTGATGTCAATTCCATGAAATACAATCTGCCAACGTCAAAATTAAAGAGCAAACAATGGCAGGCATAAGATTGAGTTCTTAATGTGAATAAAAGAAAATTCACAAATAGATGGGATAAACAGTGAAAGCAAGACAAAAAAAGAGGCAAAGAGGCAAAGAGGCAAAATTTTGTCTAGAAACTAGAAGAATATATGATCAATTATGTAACACGAGATCTTGACAGAGTTCCAAAACAATGACTTGCACTCTTCTTTCCATTTTGCTAACACCATGAAAGATAATATTGGTATTTAACTCTTATCTAGCAAAGAAAAGAAACATGAGTAGAGAGAGTAATAAGTTTCTCTTCCGAGATAATTTTTCCCTATCTATGATTTTATATAGCCAACCTAAAAGCTTGGCAACAAATATACTATATACAGTCCCCTAGCAGGCAAAAAGGCATTCCAAATTTCAACATGGATTTGTCAACATAAGTTTCAAACCTAGGGTACAATTTCAGGCAAGAATGACATGATAACAGGAAACAGAAAAGGAGCGAAGATGGAGAGGGGCAAAATATGCTAATAATGCAGAAAACAATGACACAAGAAACCCGCAAGGTCATTGATTTTAGAAAATAAGCGACGTTACTCATAAATAAAATTGTATCAAGGGCTAAAAAGAAAATCACTATACAATTATTCAAATAATTAAATCTCTGACATGAACTAGCTACCTCAAAGTCTATAGCAGTGGTTTCATGACTTCCAATGCCACTTGACCAAAACTGAGCAATAGCTAATTCCATTGTTTGACCGCCCACAACAGGAAACGCAAAGCTTTTGGCAGTAGGAGAAGAAAATGTTACCACACTCTCCCACTTGATTGGTCTTTGCAAGGGGCAAACCTGTAAATGCAATTATGTTACAGACTTGCAGCATGTTGACAGATGACACAGGGTTCTTAAACATTTTCACTACATTCATACCTGAACAGTGTCAACAAAAAAGCGTCGAGCAGTATCAAATCCTGAAGCTCGCATGGTTGCTTCAACCCAAGTAGCACCAAGAGGTACTTCCATGAATCTCCTCTCTATATGACCTATCAAGCAGCATGCAAACAAGGGAAGAAAAAATGCATTAAATTCACCGTAAAAATTATAAAGCATTAACAAGGCCTGCCTCAAAGAGAGCCTTATTTAAGAAATGGCAGTAAAATATCTGTGATGTGACCCCCAAAGAACATCAACTGCAGCATAGTTTCAGATAGTTTCAGAAGGCATATAAAATTTGTCATCTAGACCTCACAGAGAGATGCAGATTTTCAAAGCTATAACAGAAATAACTTGGCAATGCATATTTTATATGTTTGTGGCTTTGTGCAACTTCCTTTAATTTTAATTTTGGCCTTGTTAATTATCCTTAAGTCAACCTCAGTGGGCAGCACATAAACTGCCAGGCTTTGGACATTTCCAGAAGTTGAAATGTTCTATAGTTGCTTGAACTGGCTTTCAAACAAGACTATAGCAAGTTATGGTTCATAATGTGATTAATTCTGGAAAAGAAAACAGACATGGCAGTAATTAACATTAATATTTTTGTTTATGATAACTGACCTGGCTGAAATGACATCCTTGTAAATGATACAATAGGAGAATGATTGTTCACAGTCATAGGTTTTGTTATGGTAATTGGAATCCTGAAAATGGGACCACGCCATGGTGCTTTGCAATCAACTCCATACACTTCATAATAATGTAAACCGTCACTTAGCTTGGTAGGATCAACCACAATGCTGATAAGAGGAAAAAAATGTTAAGAGATTGCAACTTTAGTTATAACACATTGAACTAAGACTTCATAAGAGGCTGGATTTACTTTAGAGATCAAAACTAAATCTCCTTAAAGGGTTAAAAGAGAATGAGGCCAAATGTGGAAGTTTTCAGGATAATTTAACTAAGACTTCATAAGAGGCTGGATTTACTTTAGAGATCAAAACTAAATCTCCTTAAAGGGTTAAAAGAGAATGAGGCCAAATGTGGAATTTTTCAGGATAATTTAAGAATGACCATGGAGTACAATAATAGATGTCAAATAACCATTTAGCCCAAAAGTTCTACTTGTTGGATGAGGCTCATGCCCACTGGGCTTGAAATGTGAACACACAAGCCTGCTTCACCTTATGCTCAAATATTTTAGGCTATCAGGGATCGAACTCTAGACCATTCGATCATAAAGGCTCTGATACCATGTCAAATAACCAATTCATACAAAGCTCTAACTATTGGCTGAAGCTCCAAAAATAGTTTTATTTAACAATAGAAAAATAAGTCTGGATGAGAGACTTGGAGTATCTACACTACACATGGCTCTCTCTTAAATTCGACCTCTTTGGTTAACTAAAACACTAAATAGGAACCGTACTAGCTACAATCCAGCATACGACTTACAAATGAAAGTTTATAGTTTAAATGGACAAGGATACTAGGAAAATTAAGAGGAAAATAAGAAAAAGGAACTAACTTGAAGCTGCGTCCATTGTGTGTAAGGAGAATGTACTCAGGAGCCATCACAACTGCCTTTTCAGTTGAATGTAACTCAATGCACTCTTCAAAAGGAACTAACTCTTCCAAATTACTAGCACCTTCACGAAACTGGGGTTCAACTTGCACACTCCACTGTTAAAATAAACTTCAGCTTCAGCCGCTAAAAAATCGACAGATAATAGTGGAAAATAAAGTTTACATATTTCTAGAAATTGTCTGCATAGCTTGTGCATTAAAAACCTAGAGCCAGCAGCATCTGGCCAGTTTGATAGAAGAAATGGAACCAAAAACAGAAAGAATCGAGAACATTACTATGATACAATTAGAAAGTAAGATTGTTTGTTCATCTACAGTGAAGAATGGAGCAGCTGCTAATGAGACTATAATTTGCATGATTTGTAATCATGATGAAAATTTTGTTAAAAAGTGTTCTAGGGAGCTCAAACAGAATCCTCGCAGCAGTTATCTAGATAATCATTCACACACAAAACCAACAAAACCAAGTTCGACAATAACACACCTCTGTAGATTGTTGACAAGCACTAGCCTCCCTCAAATAGATGCCTCGTGACGATGGAGCTACAGCCAAACCATGCCATACAATAAGAAATAGTTTCATCACAATGATAAGTCCCATATCAATAAAAAAGGCAAAGTTGTTTCAAAGTATTTTCAGTACTAGTCAATCAACGGCTAGAGCTTTCATCTAACAATCCGAAAGTAAAAGGGTTGAAATACATTCCAGGCAAGAAATATTATCATCATAATTCATATATCTTGAAATATTATTTCTTCCCAAAATGGCTCATAACTATTATTGCATGAATAGCATGCCAAAAATAACATCTTGGGCACGAACCATTTATTGCAATAAAGTACATTCCTGTCTGTGATGGTTACTCGACAAGTCAAGTTTTTAAATCCAAGGCATAGGATAGGCGAATTCAAATTATACTTACTTGATTTTCCAGATCGATTGACTTTTATTTTATACCATACACTCGGAATATCCTTTGACTTTTGTATATACTCATATGCCCTGTTATGCATAAAACAGTCACAGCCTATTCCAACTTCCCCAACAAATTCAAGATATTTTTCATAGTTAGGAATAAGCAAAGGGTCAAGACAAAATTTCTAACTTGTCAACTTGCATAAGCCCTTGTCCAGTGGATAGTTTATCTGCCAGCAATTCACCTACGGGAACACACGTGTTTTCAAGAGCCTTCCTTACACTATATGGGCTAACTGGAAGACCCTCAGCCTACAGACACAATGTGGCATGACAGAAGCTTAGTCTAAAGGAAAAAAACAGCATCAACCACGAAAAAGGAGCAAAAACAAGACCCAGAATATGCATAGAGAAGGACCTTCATCGCACTAACAAGTAGTGCGACTCCACCACATGCAGATGGAGATGCCATTGATGTTCCGTTCATGAGCATACGTTTTTGAAGCGTCCATGTAGGTACAGGTGCAACAGCCCCACCAGGAGCACTTACACAGACTCCAAGATCTCCATCAGATGTTGGTCCTCGGCTCGACCTGTCTCCAATTCAACTAAAGCTTAAGCTAGCAAACCTAAAGTTAAAACATTTTTTTAAGAAGCAATTACATGTGGAACCTTATCTTTAAAATTTGAGTCAATCAAAAGAAGAATAACATACCAAGTGTATTCAAGTCCTTCAGCAGGAGGTTCAACTACACTGTGAGCACCAACAGCCATAGCAGGAGAGACATATGCACCAACTCCTATAATGCTAGAAGTTGTACCACCAGGAGCACCAACAGTGTTTAATGCTGGACCACTATTACCGGCACTACTTACAAATATAAGACCGTGTTTATTTACTGCCTAATAAAATCAACAGCGATACATATATTAAGAAAGAATCAATAGAAAGTTTAAGAAAAATTGTCATAGCAGGAGCTATATGGTTCAGATTTGATACTTCATTAACAAGGTCGACAAAACGGCCATAATCAGGCAATAAAGTAGCTTCTCCATAACTCATGTTGATGAGATCACATTTATGCTGGAAAACACAAAAAGGGATAATTTCAGTATGGCTATAAGAGCGTTATATAGAGATAAAAAAACAGCTTTACATATGCTTTATGTAAGCCTAAGATAAACTATATGGTAGTTTGAGAGCAAAACTATAAGTTAATGATGAATAAAAGCACAGCTGATTACTAATATCCTTCAAACTTCACAAAAATGAACTTTAAAATGTATCTAGTTCAAAGAGGTATCCATCCAATGGTGGAATAATTTTAACCCACCTCTACAGCAGCAATGAGAGCCCTTGTCAAGCCAGTTCCAGTCTCCATTGAACCTAAACGCGAGTCTCCAATTTTGCATGATATTACTTGTGCTCCAGGTGCAACTCCATTCAATAATGGCTCCTGTAAGAAACCCATCAATGAAATACCAAAAGTGATATCATTTCACAGAGAAAAGAATAAATAAAATTAAATTAAGAGCAACTTCTGATAAGGTAGTACCTTTGGGTGGAAAGCAGAAGCAATACCAGCAACATGAGTTCCATGAGGAGAGCAATCGGTTACTATGCTTAAGACATTTCCCTCATCATACACATTAAGCACAAATGAACAGGCATCTAACTTGCTGAACACTCCAAATTTCCTTTCAGTTCTGAAACAACAATTCTAATGAAATCAATGACAAATTCTAATAGTGCAAGTAATATTCAATGATTGGCACCCAGCATGTTCTAAGACTGTGGTCCATAATGATCTCATATACCTATAGTTAGTTAGGGGTATGAAATTTGCAAGCTTTCCACAGTCTGGGTCATCCTCAAGACTTTGTGTGTCAAGAGCAGCCCTCCATAATTCTCCATCATGCCAGACAACAGCATCAATGACAGGTCCCTTGTCGTCATAGCTCTAAAACATATAGAAAATACCATTTTGCTTTTCAACACCAAGAATGATGCTAAGAAAAACAACAGATAGGAACCAAAAACTTACATCAGCTTGCTTTTTTAATAAATCAATTCTGTTATGGAGGTCTTCTTTAAGCTTCTTCAAATTTACATCATCCGGGTTTGAGTATTTCTGAAAAAACAAGAGCATTTAAACATCAGTTAGGCTAATTCAACATCAATTGCGAGCTTACATGCTTCTGATGCATAATGCCATATATGACAAAGAAATCAAAGACCAGCAGAAGCAGCATTTTCAACAACCTGATTAAATTCGTCAAGACGCTTTACAGCCTTAGCAATTTCCTCCTGGTTTTTCTCATCCCACTTCTTTTTTCTCTCTCTCTATAACAACAACAAAAAGAACATTACTAACAATACCATTACTAACATTTAAGTTTTGATTTTAAACATATCAATTAATCACCTTCAAACGAGAAGTTAAAGTGTCAGTAAAAAGCTCATAAACCAGCTTATAACCAATATGCCATTCACCGGTAGGATTTTCCCACGAAGAATTGACAACCAGAGAAGCTCCTATATTAAATTGCAAACGTCAGAACACACAAAAATCAACAGGAAACGTAAGTAATTTAATTTTTTAAACTAGTAAAGACATTCGAACTCCAACCAGAAGCACCGGGAATGCAACCATCATCATCAGCTTTCACAATTTTCGAAACATCAACATCACCACTTCCAGTACTGAATAAAACATGACAACCAATTAAAACCAGTCTAAAGATAACGTTAACTACGTAACCGCAAGTAATGTAGTCAAAAGTCAACAGTTAAATAACTACCAGTCGATAACATCAAGAATCTTCGGTTTTCCATCAGATGTCACTTGTAATCCAGAAGCAGCAGGATCAACTCCAGAATCTAAACTCAATTTCAAATAATAAAAACTAATCACTAATCTAATCCAGCTTCTCAAATATGCTAACAAATAATCAGAAATAAACAATCAAATTTAAACGAGTTATCAAGTTTTAAGTACCGAAGATTGCGATGAGAGCGCCACGTCCATCAAACTGAGGATGTTTCTCGATGAATCGATCGGCGGCAATCTCGCGCTTAGGCATAAGTGAAGCTAAGAAAGTAGACTCGTTTAGCTTGAAATTACGAAGAGAGCCGTTATCATCTCCGCCTCCACCACCGCCGCCGCTAGCAACACTACCACCAGTGACTGTACTAATAGTGGAACAAGGCATAGCAGTTTTATTGTAATGATTGGTTCTTCTATTACTTTTGTAGTATTTGAATTTATTGAAATGATTTTTGTGTAGTGTGATGAGTAGTAGAGAGGAAGAAAGTGTTTGTTGCGGTGAAAACGACGGTGTTTTGTAATTGGCCCAATTTATGTTTTTCATCTGTAATGGGCTTTGCATTTGGATGATATTGTAAATGTAGTTTTATTATGAGGGTGTTTTGGTCATTTGGTAGAGGGATTGAGTCTGCTGGCGGTGGTTTGAGCGGCAAGAAGAGCGGTGGTAGTTATAGAGGGCCACCTGGTGAAGTGAGAGTGGAGAGGTGTGGAGGTGGTTTTTGTTGGTTGCAAAGTGGATTGGGTGGCGTAATTCTCCCCGTAGGTATGTGGTGATATTACTATCCTATCCTATAAACAAATTAAAAAAAATTAAATAATACTAGAACTAAAGTCATTTACTATTTCACTTTTTTAAACTGATTTTTAGCTAAAAAAAGTTAGACCGAATGTGAATCTGTCAAAATGAATATGATATGGTAATTGAGCTCATCAAACACGTAAAATCAATAAATTTAAATTGAATCTTAACGAGTTTGTAAAATGAACATGCCAATCCACGATTTGACAAGTTCACTAAAAAAACGTCTAATTCTTCTATAAATTATATTACTTGTAATACAATAGTAATCTAATTTTTTTTATACAATTTAAAAAGGCTTAATCAAAATGCCAAACTTATACGTCTTGTGTCAGTTAGCCATTTTTTATACAATTTAGTCATTTTTGAATCGAACCGATTTTTTTAACACCATGTCGTCCATGTCACCGCCAACTAAGCAATTGGCTAACATGGTAGCTGATATATTTTAAATAGGTTTGGCTGACACAAAATGCATAGGTTTGGTATTTTTTGGTGATTAGAGCAAATTTTAAAATGAAACTAATTTTTAAATTTAATAATTAGTAAATTAGTTATATTATAATAAAATTCATATATATTTAACAAAATAATTTTTTTTATTTAACACTAATTAAAATTACTCTAATTTTTTAATAAACTTAATTGATTCTAATAAATTTGTTTTATAATATTTGATGGATATATAATTAATTTAAATTTTATTAAAAATAAACAATGTCATATTCATCAACATTAATTCCTAAAATAATACATTAATTCATTTTTTTTAGTTTGAATGGCTAAAAATTTAAAACTATCCTTTAATTTTTATTATTAATTAAATTAATTACATATTCATTAAAATATATAATAAAATAAATTTATTTGATTTAGTGAAATATTAGATTAATTTTATTTAGTATTAAATAGAAAATATAATTATGTTTAAACATAAATGAATTTTATAAGTGATATAATTAATTTATTAATTATTAAATTTAAAATTAGTTTGATTTTAAAATTTGCTCTTATCACCCAAAAATACCAAACCTATGCATTTTGTGTCAGTTATAGCCAAACCTAATTTAAATATATCAGCTGCCATGTCAGCCAATTATTTAATTGGCAGTGACGTAGACGACATGGTGTTTAAAAAATCGGTTCGATTCAAAAATGGCTAAAAAAGAAACGGAACATATAAGGTTTGGCTAAATCTGGTGATTTTTAAAAGTTTGGCTATAACTGACACAAAACGCATAGGTTTAGCATTTTTTGGTGATTAATCCATTTAAAAAGGTAATTTATTAATGTATAAATAAAATTTAAAGTTAAGAATATATTTTATATGATCTAAATATTTTCACAAGTTAAGAAGGTTGTGTAAGTTATCCTATGTTTAGTTATGTTAATTATTTGTAGGAATATTGATTCGCCAACCTATTTTGACTCCATGCAATAGGCCTGGGTACGGATTAAGCTAATGTAAAGAATAAAACAATCCTTATATTTGTACTTTGTCATTGTTGAACAAGTTGATGTGGTTCTAAATCAGAAAAGGCAGCCATAAGGCCATCCCAATAATCCAAGGCATTGGTGTGATAATGATGGAGTTGTTATCTTCATGACCTTCGAAGCAATCTTTACAGCGATCATAGTCATTGTCCGATGATGCATTGCTCAAAAACCGTCGATCGGCCTAATAGATGGAGGAACGGAGAGAAATTACAAATCTTACTTGTAAATGTGACTAAATAAGATATGTATAGTTGACGATCTCATATAGAAACATAGACGAAAGAATAAAAATTCTCATTTCATGATCCTATAAATTCAAATATTGATTCTGTCATCGAATTTTGAGT
The DNA here is from genome assembly GCF_937616625.2 of Mercurialis annua. NCBI lineage: Eukaryota > Viridiplantae > Streptophyta > Magnoliopsida > Malpighiales > Euphorbiaceae > Mercurialis > Mercurialis annua. The sequence goes on along the minus strand of NC_065572.1, from coordinate 75,393,586 downwards.
TCACTCTTGAATGGTGCAGAAAAGGCAATTTAGCAACAAAATCAGGGAAGCTTAATAAGTAAACCAGAACAAGTAATCAACAATCACAATTAGAAATAACTTTTAATTTTTTTGATTTACAGGCTCATACAAAGAAAGCAAGCCTACAATTTGAATGATTGATTAATCTATGCAACAGCCTCTATATATCTATATTTTCTTCTTTCTCTTGTGAAAATTCTTCACGTATCCATCAAATTAGTATCAGCATCCGTTTGTGCAATCTATACTATCCACAGAGCTTCCCCAAGAAAGAGAAACAATTAAAATAAAAATCCTTTGTCATCTATATTTGAATCCATTTGTGAAACCTGCAACATTGGCTATTCAGCAACAAAAACAACAAGTGCTACATTTCTACTAAAACAGTTAAATTCCATAGGGAAATTGCATACCGGAGCTGCTGGTATGAGGTTACGGCAGCTATTGTTGCAAGGATACGGACAGTCGATTGCCTTGGATATATTTCTACCAAAATACCAATCACCTACTGATTCTGCAATTGTCTGCCAAACAAGATGTTCAAGTCTTTGTTAGTTCTGAAACTTTGGAAATGATCGAATCGAAACAGCAAATTCAGCTTGGTTTTTAGTTCGGTTAGGTTTTTTTGGATGTACTACCTTATTGTGTATCCTTGGAGAATCAACTGCAAACCATGTATCTTGTGATTCACTTTGGCAATGAGCAAAGCATGAATTTATAAACATTCCTCCACGCTTCGAATTTGTAGAGAATGTTCTCAAGGCCAGCAGCATATCACGCCTGAAACCTTGCAATACTCCTATCTGTGATTCACTGCAATCTGCTGTGTTAAGCTTGCAATTCTTCCATGATCCAGGCATGTCAGCAGAAGGAGGCACCAGTGCATGGTTGAACTGTCAGAACTTCAAATTATCAGTCATTTCATGTTGTGAAATTGAATGTTATGTAATTTATGATTGAAATACTTTACCTGGTACACATCATAAGCTGTGTTTAAGATGAAGAATGGCACTGTAATGAACCTTAATGCATACTGCGGAAAAATGCACTGCATAACAAAAGATGGCAGTCATAAGCTGAACCAAACGGATATATATAAAAGGAGAGGAGTCTGGAGGATAAAAAAGTTACCAGTTTCGGATCTTTATAAAAACGGGTGCAGTTTTTGTTCAGATTCTTTTCCATTCCCTGCCATGAAAAATTTATATATGCTGGTAAATTAAGCTGGTATGATATGCAGCTTATTGCATAACAAAATATAAACAAAATCTAATCTCAAATAATATCTAGCATGCATTCCTTTAAAGTTTAAAGTGTGTCATCTAGTTGGACTACTTGCGACTTACTAAAAATTGATTTAAAAAAAGTTAGTTGAGTTTGACTAACTATTCTAGTTTAATCTCGAGCTGAGCTCGAGTATGTCAATTAAAGAGGTTCGTGAGGCTCGCAACCTAAACGAGTTTATTACCTGCATAGTAAGATAATAATTTAAATCTTACTATGTTAACTATTTATACTTTTATATTTAGATTTATATCAAATTAATCGGCTAAATTTCTTTTTTTTTTAGTGAAAAAACAAATAGATGCATTAAAATGATAATTTCATAAAAATTAGTATCTCGAGTGGAGTTCGAAATCGAGTTCAAACTCGAATAGATGAGACGTCGTTCGAGTTTGAACTTGAACCTTTAAAGCTCATTCGAGCTCAAACTTGAGTAGTCCGGATGTTGTTCGAGTTCGAACTTTAGAGTTTAAGCTCATTTGAGCTCGAGCATGCATAATTCGGGCGATCGATTAGATCCATTCACACCACTAATTCCTTTGAACAAAAAATCTTCGATTGTTATCAGTTTTTTATAGTATTATTAATTACAGAGTAATTTACAAACTATATATGGTAAATGTAGAGAAGCAATATTCTAATAAGCTGTACCTGTAAGGAAACTAGACTTTCATAGAATGCCCTCATGGTATGATTCAAGGTGACATCTTTCCTGTAAAATGAAGAAAAGAAATATCAGCTAATTTTTTCAATAGAAAAATAAAACTTGTATAACATCAAACTGTAGTAATAGCAGAGTCTTACTCATCCAAAAAAAATCCTGCATCACTCAAGCACTTAACACTGGCATTGCTTGGTAACACCTTGGCAAAGTTCTCGCAATGGAGGAAGGACGATAAACCCCCGGCAGAGCAGCCTGAAAGCAAGGCCTGTAATAAATGTAGAATCAAAAGTTTTTTCTAATTTTCTCAAATAATCAAATAATATATGGAAGAAAAGCATATTAAATTGTTGCATTTGGATAATTACCTTACGTGCTAGCCCCAACCCTTTGGGAAGAAGATCATGAATGATTGCTTCCCAAATTCTTTGTCCTCTAAAATGAAGGACTGATGTCTGTTTAATATGACAGGACGAGGCAAAACGAAAAATGTTATTCAGCATAATATTACAGTTAGAACAAATTCAAATGCAATTGAAAAGATAATTATATACCCCATTGTCAAAACTGGTATCTCCAGCAAATGAAGCTCCATCACAATATCTAAGCTTCACTCGGTTCCAATTGTAGAAATCTGATTCATAGAGTCACATAGGCTGTTAGTCAATTAAGATTATCAAAATGATTATTCTTAAATTTGCATTCTCGGTACTCAACTAAAGGATTTAGAAGGATTAAATATTTTTACCATTAACGAAGTGTAGAATTTGTACAAAAAGGTTCTCTAATTATAAAAAGTTACAAAATAGTCATCGAATTATAAAAAATTTATAAACCAATTACGGAATTATAAAAAATTATAGGTTACCGAACTATATTTTTTTTACAGATTATTATCGAACTATAGTTTTTTTTTATAAAAACAGTTACCGACTTACTTGTACATCTTTTTCTCGTCCACATCAGCAAATTAGTGCATATCAATAACCATTTTGTAAAAAACTATAGTTCGATAACCGTTTAAATATTTTTATAATTTGATGGCTATTTTATATTTTGGTTAAACTTCTAATTATCTGTAATTTGGTTAAACTTCTAATTTATCACCGATTTAATATGATTCAACCGGTTCAAAATCCGTTTGGATCAAATTTTAAGTTGTTAGGATCAGTTGGACCGAACAGTGTTCAACTTTTTCAAGCGACCAATGTGATCTAATTTCTCGTCCACTTCTCTATAAAAGGGTGCCGTTTATAATTCGATAGCTATTTTATAACTTCTAAAATTCGGTAACTATTTTATAACTTTTATAATTTGATAACTGTTTTATAAAAAGTTATAGAGCTCAATAATTGTAAAAATATTCAATCTCAATTTACATAGTATTTAGTATAATTTTACTATAAAATACTTTCAATTATAAATGAATATATAAGAAACCAAATATTATTCCTATTTATTTCTGTTCTCATTTTGATTTATGATTCTAAATCAAATGGATCCTTAGATGTAAGATTTTTTTTTCTCAACTGTGGATCTCACTTTAGCAAGATTTAGTATCTCACACTAGATTTATACACCGACAAAAGCTTTGCAATAATGGTTTAGTGATTTGTGTCCTGAACACGACAGAACACAAGAAGAAGCTACGTGGTCAGCTGGCCAAAGCCAATGAACAAAGTGGTGCAATTTAGGAAGCGACCAATGCTGGTGATAGTCAGACTTTAGCTGTGTTCTTCACGTGAAAGGACGATCGAACAACAAAGAAACTGAGAGAAATGGACATCTCACATTCTCACTCACGTCCACAGTTTCACAGACCCGAGTCAACGAAACTCACTATATTTCCAGAATTGCCCTTTCTTTAAACAGGCAAACCATACTAGGATCGGGGTCAATTATGTCCCTCCAAAAAAGACTAAAATTATTGAAGGTGTTGGCTAATTTTCAATCTGGGTTTTTAAAGGGCATGATTGAGTGAAATAAAAGTACCTGGATTAAGAGAGGCATTGTTGCTTAGGATTCCAGAGAAAACCTCCAGCTTGTTCATGAAACGTGTAGATCCACGCCGTGTTTTTGCTCTCTCCAAGCATGAATGCAAATCATTGCACCACCCACCTCCCTATCATTATACATCATAATTAGTACCCTTCATAATTGCTTTAAAAACCAAACCGGTAGATAATTGGAACAACCAATTTAACCGCCGATCCAATCGGTTAAATAAATTATATGTATACAAATAATTGAAAATTTGTTCAACTTTAGATTTTGTCTTATTCAATCTATTCCAATTTGTTTGAACAAGATCATACATTTTTAGAATCAGTTAGATGATCATCTACTAGATTTATGGCTCAACCATTTCAATCTATCAATACGATCTAATTTTTCAATTATTGCGTTGCATTGCATTAGCTTGAGTCACTATATTTTATTTATATTACTATTAATAATATAAGTCAACCAATCCTAGTAGTGATGAGAGATAAAATATGAACATATTAAAATAGAAAAATTATTAAGTTTTTGGGATAGAGAATGCAAGTACAAGTCTAAAATAATGAACCATAAATAGGAAAATAAATCTAACTACACCTCATCAAACTAACTCTTCTAGTTAAACTATGAAGTACTATGTCTTACATTTATTATTAAGTTTGGCATTTTCCCGCATGAAACTTTTATTTCATGGTGAGGGACCGTGAGCAAAGCCTTCGAGATTATCTAGTGTGGTAGTATGTCATTTTAGTGGGTCCATTTGCCATGATAAGTGAGAATCCAACATACTCTTAATATGCAATTAAATAATTACAGAAACGTAATCATTAAGGATGGGAAATCCACATGTAATGATCAGTACTAATCATTGATCAATTGACACTAAGAATAACCAACTTCGTATTAAAAATTTCTGAGTCCATAATAACTAAAAATTGCTCATCGTGGAGTATCTTTTAATTCTACCCGCCAAATATGAATTGAATTGTGCATTTAAGGTGTACATGGGCCAGAGCCACCACAAAATCAGCCGTGCCCTCTTTAATGGCACCAATAAAGAGAAACATTGCTGCACAAAACACTAGGCCAACAGAGATTTTTCTTTTTCCTTTTCTTTTTTTGGGAAAAAATAGGATAAAACGACGTCGTATCAGTTTGAAGTTTTTCTAAGCCTTCTTTTTAAAGCAAAAAAAGATAAAAGGAAGAAAGGCTAACCTCAAACTGCAAAAGCCAGTTGTGTGCTCCGGCACCAAATCCTCTGTGGAGATGATACGCCGGCAAACTTCCGTCCAAGCAAACTAATACCACAAAATATTCACCGGTTCAGAAAAAAACACCGAAGATAAGATAAATTTGTCCAACCATTGCTTCATAATTAATAAATTCCTTAAGAAAATACTCACAGGCATCGAAAGCCGAAGCATTACGAACAAGAGTCATGCTAACCAGAAGCCGCTCCGGCGAGCAAATGCACCACACGCAACAATTAAGCAAAATCAACACATTTATTGTAACCGCTTTATTCATCTTCCCGCGTTTTTTTCTTCTCTAAACTCAAATGAATTCGACTAAGCACCAGCTGCGTTATCAGCTCATAAAACCAAGGAATATATAAGGAAAAATGTTGAGAAGAGGAGAATCCGATAACGTCATAAAAAATGTAGAGAGATTTTCTGAAAAAGGAAGAATGCTCAAATTAAACTGGAATAAATATAGAAATTAAGAAGACGAGGATGCTATTTATGGTTTATAAATGTGAAAGAATAAACTAAATTGGCAATGCAAGCGAATTACAAAACAGGAAAAGCAAGGCTGAAACTAATTAAGCAGTGTTAGAAAAAATAGGAAATAATAATGGTTGAGAGGTAGTAGAAGACAACTGATCAAGAACGTGAAGCTGGATTGGATTGTCTTTATTATGAGCTTTTTAAAACAATCTTTGTGGCCAAGTTGTGTGTGAGTTGCGGTCCCATTCTTAATATTGTATTAGTCTATAACTTCCTATCAAGCAACAGCTTTCTTATTATTAGTACTATTATTGTTTTGGCTGTTACCAAGGAGTGAGCAATTAGTCAAATTAATTTGTTATAATTCACTTCATTTAGCTATGCATTTTTATTTGGTTAAATTGAAATTAATTACTATATTTTTAATAATTGAAAAGAGGAGCGCTTGTGAAAGGATTTGAACTTCGATATCCTTGCTGCTTAATACTTACATCATTTGAGCTATAATTCATCGGTATAAATTTATTAGTTTAACTAACTAAACAATTACCTACTAATTTGATCAATCAATTTATTTATTTTGTAGTTTTAATCATTCAGTTAATTTGGTTTGTTAATTAAGTTACTATAATTTTGGCATTTATACTAAAAATATCTAACAATTCGGTTAGTTTAATTTAAATGAATTGTGTTCAATTTTAATCAAACCGAGCACTTGCTATGCTAGTTGAAAATAGTTGGAATGGAGAATCAACTCTAAAATTTTAATTTTCTTTCAACGTAATTTTCTTGTTTTTTTAATCCAATTAAACAAATGTGTTTGAGCACTTTCATTAATGTACAATAGGAAGAATAATTCATTTAAAATAATATATTCATAAAAGTTTTTGTGATTATTGTCTAAAGCCTAAATTCCTTTTCAACGAAATTGCAAATCAGCCTTTGGTTTTCATCGATATTGAAATACATAAATTAACATGATTGTAAAAGTCAAAACATCAGACCCATTTCTCCAACCAGACTAACCAACTTTATTTAAGCTGTCTATCATTACATCTATCATTTATTAATTCGTTGAATTAAGTTCATTTTTTTAATTTAAAGTTTCCTATGAATTAATCATTGTTCCATAAATTATTTCACCAACTAAATACAATGTTCTCTTTGTATTTTTCATTCTCACTCAAGTTTAATCAGTGGAGCCTATGAAACTATGGTTTATATCGGTATTAAAGAGCCGAATGGAACCGATCGGTTCACCGGTTCAATTTAGAATCTTATGTTAATCATATTCAATTTTTTTAAAAAATAGAAAATAAAATTTCAAATCAGTTCACTTGCTGGTTATAATTTATATATGTTTTAAATTTTAAATATATACATTTATTTCTGAAAAAGAATATATATATATGTGTGTGTCGTCAAGAAATGCTAGAGTAGTTTTAGTTGATATCTTTGATCTATATTTTCGATTTTCGAAAATTAAATTTTAATTGAGTGGCCCGTTCGGTGGCTAAAAAACCCTTGTGGATGACTGTTTTGCAGTTTTCAATTTCATTATTTTATTTCGGAATGACTTACTTATTAGTGTTGAGGAGTTATTTTCTATTTATATATAGTATCTTTTTTCATTGGCTTAAATGCATAAAAAATCACCAACTTTCGCGTGTTTTTGGTATTTAACACAAACTTTCAATTTTGGCATAAAAATACACGAACTATCTGATTTTTACAATAATAACACGAACATCATTTTGGGCATAAAACGACATCGTTTTCCCCATAAAACAGCACCGTTTTTGCCTTAAAACGACATCGTTTTTTGAAAAAAATTCAAACTTGGTCTTATATGCAAAAATTTGATAGTTCATGTATTTTTATGCCAAAATTAAAAGTTCGTGTTAAATACCAAAACACGCGAAAGTTAGTGATTTTTTGTGCATTTAAGCCTTTTTCATTTAATGAAGTTTAATCTTTGACAAAAAAAAATTAGTTGTTGAATTGATTAAACTAACACTGGTTCTATTTTCAAAACACTCGGCTACATGTACTGCAGAGAAGCCTTTAGCGTGAATTAAACTACATTAAACAGCAATGCTGCCAATTTTCCTAGGTAACTTTTAGATATGACAATTTTAGTCACGACACAATTAAATGATACGATATGATATGAAATTAAACGGCTTTGGATTTGATGTAAACGAATTTGGGTCACGATTAATTTTGTTTTTAAATGGGTTATACACGTTTAACCCGTTTAAACTTATTTAAATACGATTAACTAGTTTAATTAAATATTATTTATTTTTAAAATCTAAATGTTATTAAATTCTTAACTTTTATTTATTTTTTATGGTATATATAATTACGATAGTATTTATCTCAAAATATAGTAATAATTATTTTCGTATCAGATTAAACAAATTAAAAAAGTATTTAAATATTTATATGGGTTTAAACGGGTTGATTAGTTTATACATTTAGATAAATGTGTTTATACGTGTCGTGTGTAATCCATGTAATATCTATGTCGTGTATGGATTTTGTATATTAAAACTAATTAATAATTGTGCCGTGTTTGTATCTAAACGGGTCTGACCAGACACGAATTATCATATGATAATATAACCAACAAATTAGTTGGTTCACCAAGATGAAAGTTGTCAAAGGGCTTCCCTACATGTGTTTTGCTCAAAAAGAATAAAATTAGTTATTCCCTTGTTACATGTAAATATAAAATAGATTTTTCTTACATGCTATCAAATGTTGTACACTAATTCAGTAAGTTGCTGATATTTATAAGAATATTTGACATTTGAATAATAAGAGAATTGTGGAAAGTTCAATTTTTTCATATGAAGTATGAAGAAATTATTTTTTGGTTGATTTAATTTTGAAAGTACATTAAAAATTAGTCAAGTAGGTTGCTTTTGTTGGAAGTAAATTGACAATTTTGTCAAGTAGGTTGATTTTGTTGGAAGTAATTGAAAATTATGCTAGTGAGCTCTAGTTTAGTAGGTTAAGTTCCATCGTGCATCTCTCAGAGGTCCTGGTTAAAGTGAATTTTCTTCTTCTTTAACTAACTCCCGCTAACCCCCCGTGCTTATTATATCTCTGTTTAAAAAATTAAAAATTATAACTTTTTTAATAATTGGAGAGGGAGAGCACTTGTGGGAGGAATCGAAATCACGACCTAGCAGTTTGCTGCCTAACGCTTATACCATTTGAGCTACAGCTCATCGGTGAAAATTATAATTTTGAATACACTGCAGCAGAGGAAATTAACTGACCTGAAAATAATTTGAGTTTTAGATAAAATCTCATTCTATTCAGTCCTGGACCCATCTCATGTTCAACATGATAAAAAGCCCATATCAGCCTATGGTAGATTTCTAAGCCATTTTGAGCTCAAAAGACTGGCCCATATAAGAGGGAAGGGTCAAAATGTTGTAACAGTAAAAATAGTGGGGCCAAAGTGAGAAATCTAGTTTGTCTTGTTCACTGAGCTTTCTCCAAGAAAGAGAGACATTATTTGATCAGAGAAAGTCTTTGAAGCACTTAGCGAAGTCCAAGGTTAGTCATTTCTATAACCTTTCATATTTTTATCACCTTTAACTTCAACTCCTTTTAATTTCAGATCTTTCATCTGTAGAACCCACGTTGTTCTTTATCCCATTGCATATAAATCTGAATGCTTCTCTTAATTTTAATGCTTTTTCATTAACTGAGAAAAAAAATTAGTGTAATCTTTTGCTGGGTTGTTGAGAAAACCGAAGGAACGGTAAAAGAAACTGAAAATTTTGATTCTTTATGTGTTTATTTTGGATTTATTTCAAAATGATAATGGAGTATTGCAGTTATTAAGTGAAAGAATTGTTAGTGAAGTCAGGTGGAGGTTCTTGTATTTAGGGATGGTTAATCAGTGTCGAAAGTTTCAATTTTTGTTTAATTTTTATGATATTTTCTTGGAAACCTAACACTAGATGAATGTGCTTGCTTGATATTTATTCATTCATATGGAGATTTAGTTTGGGCCGAAAATGTAAGCGAAAAAGAAGTGAAAGAATCATCAAATTTATTGAATCTTTGGGGTTTCTGACAAGTTTTGTGTTAGTTTTAAATATTGCCACCAAACATTCCTAAAAGTTACAAGCTTTGATTTATAATAGTATCATCTTCCAATAGTGATGTTTTACCCTATAATGCCATGAGTTTGTGTTTCTTTTGACCCATGTACTACTTGTTTCAGGTTTGCATAAATTTCACTTGTCGAGCATTCATCACACGAGAAATGCAGCTTTGGCTGCATAATTGGTAATAGGATTTTTTGCTTGTTTGGATTACAGACTGTTGGTTGAGTTGATAAAATTACATTCTTTATCATGGAGCCTTTGTGGAAGCTCCTGTATTTGCTGGAGCCTGCACCTGTTACCCTAATAACGACAGCTGTAGCTGTGACATTTGGATCTGCGTTTAGGGCTCTAAACTATGGTAAAGAAATGGAGCGGAACCACGATATGTCAGAAGCATCTATCACCTTAGATAGGTCCCAAGCACTTATGATCCCAGTAATGAGCTCTTGCAGTTTGCTATTAATGTTTTACCTGTTTTCATCAGTATCCCTGCTTCTTACTGCGTTCACAGCTATTGCCTCTGTTTCGTCTCTATTTTTCTGCCTATATCCTTATGTTGCGTATGTTAAGTCACATTATGGTTTGGCAGACCCATTTCTTTCACGTTGCTGTTCAAAACCAGTTACACGTACCCAAGGGTTATTGTTGTTGGCATGTTCTATGACAGTTGCAGCTTGGCTCATCTCTGGGCATTGGGTATTGAACAACATCTTGGGTATCTCTATTTGCGTTGCTTTTGTAAGTCATGTGCGTCTACCAAACATCAAAATATGCGCGATGCTGCTGGCTTGTTTATTTGTATATGATATATTCTGGGTATTCTTCTCGGAGAGGTTTTTTGGTACCAATGTCATGGTATCAGTGGCAACACAACAAGCATCAAATCCTGTTCATACAGTGGCCACTAGTCTAAGTCTTCCCGGCTTGCAATTGATCACGAAGAAGCTTGAGTTGCCTGTGAAAATAGTATTTCCCAGAAATTTATTTGGTAGCACAGTTCCTGGAGAAAATGCTGCAGACTTCATGATGCTTGGCCTAGGTGACATGGTATATTTTCCCTTCTCTCTTTAGCCATGAAAATATTCTGCTTTATAGTAGACCTGTTGTTAATACTTGTACTTTATAAGTTTTCTTTCTTCTGGAAGCAAGCATCACTGTACACTGTTTAGTATTTGGCACCTTTATCTGTTAATATGCTTGGATTGGAACTATATTTTATAAATTGCAACTAAGAAGTTTTTTGTGATTATGTTCATTTGATATAGTGGTCTGCATATTTGCTCAGTGCATTGTATTCTAAGATTTTCCCTTTGCATATACTTTTCAGTTTGCTAGGCTTTTATTAATTGCAGATATCATTGATGGATTGTTCAGAGAAAGTACTGAAAAATTATCCGACTGTATTGTAGGCTATTCCTGCTATGCTGCTGGCATTAGTGCTTTGTTTTGATTACCGAAAGAGCAGAGATCCTGTTAGTCTCTCAGAATTGCGCTCCTCAAAGGGGCATAAATACATATGGTATGCGCTTCCTGGATATGCTATTGGACTGGTGGCTGCTTTGGCCGCTGGTGTTTTAACTCACGCGCCGCAACCTGCACTTCTTTATCTGGTACTTTTTATTTTCATTAAATTCATGTTTTGGCTATTTGCCTTCACTATATGCAATGATGAAATTTGGTAGAAAGCTTTTCTTAATTTAATGTATTGCATTAACAGACTTTTGCTTTGAACAGTAGATAAATTTCATAGCGTAATCTATGCCTCTGCCACTAGGATCTCATTACACTTGCTGAATCAATATAATGCCATGTTGGAGTTCATTTAACGAGCTACTTTACCTTTTTTTTAAATTGAAAGATGGCTGTGATGAGCTTCAAGGAAATTTTCTTATCTAAGCTCGGTTTTAGAGCAGTAAATTCAAGTCCTTATAAGAGATTTAAGAAGTTATATCGGGATGTTTTTCCTTGACTTTTTGATGTTTTTTGTTTTTTGAAGCATCCCTATTTTCTTGATAAATTCCTAAACTATTTCAAATAGGTTTCCTGGGCACACTGAAGTTGACATTCTTTGTACTCGGTAATCCTAGAAGTACTTGAAACTGCTTTGTAAACTAAAATCCTCTCAACTCTTAGGATGTTGATAAACTATATCTTTATATTTTCTCCTTGAACTATTTGAAATCGAAACATACCTTTTTCTGTTGAACTAATTTGGAATAGTCCTGCTAGTATGCCCAATATGCCATGTTGCAGTATGCTGTTGGAACAGAAAGTATCACAACCTTCCACAGCGGAAGCTGGACTTATAAGTTGTACCTTTGCAGTTACTCCTATACGGAGTGGACAACCCTTAGGCTATCTGTGAATGTACACTTATGATTCTGGCTATTATGACATTCTTTTGTTAGATGAATGCGGAAATGCTAGACGCTTCTACTGTTTATTGAACTGATATCCTCTCTTAAATCGGTGAATGTAGGTGCCTTCTACTCTGGGACCTGTAGTACTCATCTCCTGGGTTAAGCGGGACCTAGCCGAGTTATGGGAAGGAAGCGTACAAAATCTCAGTGATAAAGCACGGCAAATTGAAGTGTAGTGTAAGCGTATTCTTCATGACACACAACTAGAGGCTGCAAAGCTGATGGAAGTTGTAAATTCACTTGGAAGATCTATCCTTTTAATTACATTAGTAGTAAATCTACGGTTTTATGTCCATCTTGAAATACCTTAATCCATTTTAGAGATCCAGTAATGGAAGAAAAGAAAATTTATGCAAGTATTGTCTTTTGCTATGACCAGTTCTACTATAAAGTTAAAAGTATCTCTATAATTCTTTTTTTTTTCCGATACATTTTGCCTTAATTAACTCAGCTAGAAACCATTGACAAATAAATATCAAAACTCAACTTGTATTTACTATTAGTACTTTTTCAGTGTTCTGTAACTCAAAAATTATGAATCAAAATCTCCTAAAGCATTTTAAGTACAGGAGTTGAATGGCGATGCTTGCAGTTGAAGTACAATTTGATTTGAATAAAAAGTTCAAGTTGAATAGAAAAAATTGAAGTATAAATAAAATTTGGTCAATTTATGTCTAAGTGGAATTTAGATTTCATTCCGAGATTTTAAATTTGGAAGGATGTAAATTGTGACATGGTAAAGAAGTACGAGTTGTCTTTGTGTTTGTGATGCGCTAATAAGAGAAAATTGAAGTACAAATTGACAACGACATAAATATTAAAGTATAAATTGACCGGAATTACTAAATATAAATTGACCGGAGTTACTAAAAATATAGTACGATAAGTAAAGTATAATATTTAAAGTTCGGTAATCAAATTGCAATTAGTAGAAATTACCGTGATCTCTAGAGTCAATTATCCGATTCTGGCCTTCGAACGGTTGTTAGCACAAACAGACAGTGCGAGTAGAGTGTAATATCATTACACACATTACTCGTTCCCAAAGGGATAAAATAAAATAAATAATTACAAATACTGTTCGAACAAACAAACAAGCCAACAAAACCCTAAGCTACTAATCCTTATATTTCTCCTTCAAATCCTCTCAACTCAGCTGAGTTGACTCGCTGCATATCAAAAATTCTCCATGGCAATGGCATCAACTATAGCTTCATCCGCGTGTTCTCCAACCTCTCTCCAGCTTCGATTGGCATTGAATTGCAGGAAATGTACAGGATCATCTCCTCCAGTTCCATTACTACCTCGTGTCAGGAGCCTGGAGCGTCTAGTTACGCCTCTAGGAGGAGGAACGGGAGTCGAACGACGCCGTATTACAATTATATATTGTGCTGCTCCAGATAATTTCTCTGGCTGGACTGATTCCGATGAGGTTGATCAGTCTGCTGAGGCACCGCAAAAGAAAAATTGGCTTCAAGGTATAAATTACCGAAATATCCTGTTTTTTTTTTTCAAATTGAAATAGCTTATTTTTTTGGAGTACTTTTAATTTTTGTCATTTTTATTGGAAATTGCTGTAATTGCATTGTTTGCTTTTATAGTAAGTAGGTTAATCGACCGACTAAATAACGGTTTGGGAGTAGTTTGATTTCAGGGATGGTTGGAGCTGGAGCAGCTGGGGTCATTATATTTGTAGGCCTTACCTTTGCGGCGTTGTCTCTAAGTAAACGAACTGCTTCGAGTAAGTAGCCTTTCTACTATTATATGAAAATGGAACTGTTATTATTTGCATTTTGAAAGGATGCAATTTGTGTATAGATAGAGTTGAACAATTGAGTATCACTTTTCATAATTATTGTTATTCATAGGAACAAAACAGCAGATGGAGCCATTAACTGCACAGCAGGAAGTTTCAGTGTTGACTAATGATGAGGATGGTAAAGTTGAGGAGAATAAAAGTGAGGAAAGCAGTGAAAAGGGAGAAGATAGTAGTCTAGAATGCAAAGACAGTATAGCTATCATTGATATTTCTTCAGCTCCGCTACTAGATGAAACACCTAGGGAAAATGAAGTTAACGATAGTGATAGGATCTCATCAGTAGACAATGAAGGTTATATAATTAGTTCTAGTGATACTGTTGATGATGCTCGTGATCAAGAGGATCTGAAATATGAGTCGGCTTTTGCTGGTGAGTCGGATGCTCATGAATTGGTTTCCAACTTAAGGGATTTTTCGAGTTCTGAATTTGCTGAAGTTGAGGAAAACTTGGTAAATATAGAACCTGCTGATTCTTTGAATGTGACAAATATTATCACTGATCATCAAGATGGATTGCTTGGTTCACAAGAAAATGAAAATTCCACTGAGCCTTTAGTTGTGAGCACTTCAACAACTTATTCAGTTTTGGTAGTCGAGAGTGCTTCCAAAGATAGCACAGAGACTGAAGCTTCACTTTCAGCAGAAGAAATCCTTAACACCAGCACAATTCAGGCCTCAAACGAGACAGATAATTCATCCGTGGAAGCAAATTACTTTAATGAAAGGGGTACTTCTCAAATGGCATCTCTTTCAGAATCAGCCTATCCATTTGCAGAGACAAAAAATGTAGTTGCTAATGATGAATTGAATGTGAGTAAAACATCTCTAGAATTACCTCCTTTTAGTAGCTCCTTCTCTTCTGCTGGTATACCTGCTCCATCTGCAGTTCCTGAAGCCCTGCAAGTTCATCCTGGAAAGATTTTAGTTCCTGCAGTTATTGATCAGACACAGGGACAAGCACTAGCTGCACTGCAAGTTTTGAAGGTGCTCATTCTTCTCTTTATGTTTCTGATTATCTTCAGAGTGGTGATCAGACATTATACATAATGTGTACACATAATACGTCCTTGCATACAGTGGTTGAGAATTATCTTTTCAGGTTATTGAGGCAGATGTTCAACCTAGTGATCTATGTACACGTCGAGAATATGCTCGTTGGTTAGTGGCTGCAAGTAGTGCACTTTCAAGGTATGTATTTTTCTTGCTAGTGTGACTCGTAGTGTATTGGTGATAGGGATTTAGTATCCAATAAACAAGGTCCAAGACCAAGAACACCTCTAACTTTTTAACCTTTTTCAATTATATCCAATCCCTTAAACTTTTCTTATTGAACCTTATGCTTTAATTTTAACTTTCCGTTCAAATTAAAATAGAACTCCGGCGAGCTATGTAGGGAAACTCAGCAAATAAATGCTGAACTCACTTCCACCCACACAAAGTGCACTATTTTGTGTAACATAAGCAATGCATCAAATACTTTTTCCATTTTTTTCGAATTGGGGGTTCATATCCAGATGAACGGAAAAAATTTATAACCTTCCATATTCAAACAAGCCTCTTTCGCCCACTACCAAAATCTACATATTCAACCATCACACCTAAGCTGATTTAGGGGAATGAACCCATTAAATAATGTCTTCAAGAGCC
Organism: Mercurialis annua; assembly: GCF_937616625.2. NCBI lineage: Eukaryota > Viridiplantae > Streptophyta > Magnoliopsida > Malpighiales > Euphorbiaceae > Mercurialis > Mercurialis annua. The sequence goes on along the minus strand of NC_065572.1, from coordinate 75,377,873 downwards.
CTCTCCATTGTTATACTTATTAATCAACCATTGCAAATGCTCAAACGAAAGTGGTACAGCCGCCACTTGAGCTAAAGGAATTTCTTCACGTAGTCAGCAATCACTTCAAAACAATTTAGTGAGGTGCTAAGTGTATGCCATGTCACCAAGTCTCATCATATTTTTATTTCAATTTCACCATAATGGGAATTTGAAAAAATAGAATAAAGTACATAATTTAGTTAGAAAGAATTAAAAGGATTGTGCGTAATTGAAAAATGTTTCAAAGTTCAGGGATTTTTGGTCATTAGGCCGGTAAACAATGCAAAGTGCACAAAAGAAGTCTTGAGGCTATGTTATATTCCCTTTTGATATCTTGTAGGAGTACGTTGTCAAAAGTGTATCCTGCAATGTATATAGAGAATGCTACTGAAGTAGCATTTGACGATATCACACCTGATGACCCTGATTTTTCCTCAATTCAAGGTGAGAGTTGCGATTTGTATTTTCCGACAGTTAAATGAAGTGATATTTCTGTAACATGTAGTGTGATAGTAACTATTTGAGATGGATGTTTCAGGCTTAGCTGAAGCAGGTCTCATCTCAAGCAGGTTGTCAAATCATGATTTGCTTTCTCCAGATGACAATCAAGGTCCATTTTACTTCTCTCCTGAAAGGTGATAGAGCTTTTATCACTCAATATGAACCATTGTAATTTATTATATTATATTGTCCTTTTGTTAAATGCTAATCTCCGTCCATATGATATTAGTGGAACCAAAAATTGAATAAAAGAATGTTAGTAACATCAAATTTGTAATTTCCTATGAACCATCTGTTCCTTCTAATTGATATTCATACATGATAAGTTGATTACTAATAGTCCAACTTTGCAACTACTACGTGATAGTATACTGTGGGTTTGGGGTCGGAATTTGTCTGTAAAATAAAGTTCAGGTTGCTGTTTCTGGTTATGTCCTTTTAATTCTCTGCTATTTCGTGTTTCAAATGACCGGTTTGAGTTTCAATTTACAGAACATTTTGATTGGCATTGATTTAAAGTTTTACTCATCAACTTTATTATCGCAGTCCTCTATCACGGCAGGATCTTGTAAGTTGGAAGATGGCTCTAGAGAAAAGACAACTTCCAGAAGCAGATAAAAAGGTGTCTTGATCTAAAAGCTTATTTATCTTCCTAGCTGGGGGTGCATCCCTGTAGAATTCATTAATCAATCCTGCAATTGTTTCTTTATTTGTGATTGCAGGTTTTGTACCAACTTTCTGGTTTTAGAGATGTTGATAAGGTACATCCTGATGCATGGCCTGCACTTATAGCAGATCTGTCTGCAGGAGATCAAGGGATAATTTCACTTGCATTTGGTGAGTCGTGTTACCCGTAGAATGTGTTATGGATTGAAGAAAAATTATTTATATTTGACATTTCTGTTCTCCAACCGTCTTGTTAAGGTTGCACAAGATTATTCCAGCCACACAAACCTGTCACAAAAGCTCAAGCTGCTGTAGCTCTTTCAATTGGTGAGGCTTCTGAAATAGTTAATGAGGAGCTTGCGCGAATTGAAGCAGAATCTATGGCAGAAAATGCTGTTTCTGTTCACAGTGCTTTAGTAGCCCAAGTTGAGCAGGATATCAATGCTAGTTTTGAGGAGGAGCTTTCCATGGAGAGGCACAAAATTGAAGCTGTAGAGAAAATGGCTGAAGAAGCAAGGCTTGAATTAGAAAGGTTAAGAGCTGAAAGGGAAGCAGATAATATTGCCCTCATGAAGGAGCGTGCTTCTATTGAAGCAGAAATGGAAGTTCTGTCAAAGTTAAGACGTGATGTGGAAGAGCAGCTGCAAACCCTTCTGAGTAATAAGGTGGAGATATCTTATGAAAAAGAAAGGATAAACAAACTTCAAAAAGAAGCAGAGAATGAAAAACAGGAGACTTCTCGGTTACAGTATGAACTGGAGGTTGAGCGCAAAGCCTTGTCCATGGCCAGGTAATTTTAAAAGGGAAACAAATTTCTTTAGGGAATTATAATCGAGAAAGCATATACCAGTGTAGTTACTCAAAGTTCCAGCTTTTATGTCCTCCATTAATGCTGCTTGCATGATTTGGAGCTTAGAGATTTCCTATGTATTTTAAATCATAAGGATGTTAATGGTCATAGATGTCTGTAGACTAATACTGACCATTTTTATGTTAGAATAGGCTAAATGATGCCAAATTGATTTTTAATGTTTAATATGTAGAAGGTACTCTTGCCTTTTAGTAGGTCATTATCATTCACAATAATATTGAAAGAGTCCGTAAATCATTTAAATCTAGGTTAATAAAATTGCTCACATGTTCTTTTCCTAAGGAGGAATTTTTAAATTCAATAGAGAAAGCACATTGTCAATTCTGTACATCTTACTAGAGGTCATTTGTCATGGTGGGATTAAAATTGGTGGCTGTTATCGCCCTCCATAGGCTAGGTTGAGGAAAGAGTAAGCAATGAGGTTTCATTTGTATGATGGTTATTATCTCTCACCTGCCTGTATCAGTGATCATCCATATTCATTTACAAAAATGTTCTCTCACTAAATGCATTGTATGATAGCATTCTGACCTCTCTCTTTCTAATGTTAATGGGACTTTGTTGTCCGTCAATTTTAGTGAAGATAGGTCTGAGCACCTTTGATTGGTGTGACACAAGTCCTCTTGCCTGTTTTAGATTACAAACATGAAAAATTATGTGATAAGTTTCAACACTTAATGCAATTTAAACCATGTGATTCAGGGCTTGGGCTGAGGACGAAGCAAAAAGAGTGAGAGAACATGCATTAGTTATTGAGGAGGCTAGGAATCGTTGGGAGAGACATGGCATTAAAGTGGAAGTTGATAGAGATCTCCGTGAGGAGAGCTCTGCTGGATCTACATGGGTTGCTACTGCAAAGCAATTCTCTGCAGAAGGAACTGTAAGCAGGGGAGAAAATTTGGTGGACAAGCTCAAGCTAATGGCAGAAAATGTAAACAGTAAATCAAAGGAGATAATCCATAATGTTATTCAGAAGATACTCAGCTTACTGTCGATGCTGAAGGAGTGGATCTTGAATTCAAGCAGACAAGCTAGCGAACTTAAAGACGCTGCTATATTGAAAGCCAAGGGATCAGTAGAAGAGTTGCAGCAGAACGCGGCAGAATTTAATTCAACAATTAAGGAAAAGGCAAAGGGTTCAGTACAAGGGTTGCAGAAAAGTACTGCAGAACTTAGATTTGCCATGACAGATGGTGCTAAGCGGGTAGCAGGAGATTGCAAGGAAGGTGTAGAGAGACTCACTCAGAAGTTCAAATCATGAATGTGTATCGTGCAACTTTTGTCTTACTGTCCCAATAATAAAATATGTCCTGCAAACGGCAATGTAATACTCGCCATTTTTTGAGAGGTATAAATTAATGTAGACCATGTAATAATAATTTGTTCTCAATGTAATGAATAAATTATTATGTCCCTGCAACAAGCACACTATTTCTGCAGGTTAAGTTTGTAATTCTTCGTTCTATATGGATGATTGTGCATGCCCAAATAAAGATCATTTTTCATAACTTCTATGCTGAATTGCATATTAATTCATTATTACTATTTGATCCTTATTTTTTTGCTGATGTACTGGACTAGCAAACATTGTAGATCAGCATAAAGGCTGTCCTGTTCTAAGAAAATATGAAATAGAGACATTCAGAAAGGCACTAACGTACATATTTCACGTCGATGGTTTTAACCGAAGTTTAAAAGGTCCAAGAAGAATGCCAGCAATACGCATGGCTAATTATCAATGACTTTGAAAATGAAGCTCACCAATTGTCGACAAATTACATGTACTTCAGCTACAATAAAGATTCATAAGAGAAATTATGTGGGCAACATCTATGATAACAATCAATGCATAAATTTGCAACATTTGCATCAATGCAAACAGCTTCATAAACAAACTATAATTCATTTCACATCCACAAATGGCTCAAAACAAAATTATCGATAATGAACTTCAATGAAATAACTTCTAAGAAAGATAGCAGATGTCTCTAAACAAAAACATAGCAGATGTCTCTAGTTACTAACTTCTAAGAAAGATAAACAGTAAACTTCACGTAACAGAGTTCTCATTTCTTCTTTTCAGCACCTCCACCGGCCCTGAAATAATAACAAAATAGCAAATTACAACCTCATAGATAGATCACGGTAAAAATGGAAGATGCACCACCACATTATATAAGACTTCAAATACACACGCTTTCACCCCCCCCCCCCCCCAGTTTGTGCAATTACAAAAACCATGAGAAAACATCATATTATTGAATTTACCTCATCTTGCGGAGAACGCTGGACATCTCTTCTCTCTTCTTCTTAGCTCTCTTGTGCGTGCCCAACTTTCGCTTGGCCACCTTCAAAGCACGCTTGTCCTTACCAACTTTCAAAAGCTCAGTGATCCTCTTCTCATATGGAGCAAAACCAGCAACTTCCCTGATCAAACCCCTCACAAACAAAACCCTTTTGCTAGATTTCTGCAAAAAGACAGACACCATCACCATCAGCAGTTGATTACCTCAACATGCACATATGAAAAACCATACTATAAGATCATTAAGCCAACGACACAAAAATGTACAATGCATCGGTCGAAAAGCAACTAAACTCGTTACAACGGAAAAACAAATTAGAGCTGTAATAAACTTACTCCTTTGCGGTTAGAAGGACGAGGAGCTAATTCTTTCTTGGTTACAATATGCCCTTTGTTCAATCCCACAAATAGGCCAGTATTTGGAGCCATTACCTACAACAACACCACCATAAAATTCATTTCACATAGCCCGCTATGACTACACTCAAATTTACATTTACAGTACTATATTCATTCATCAGGAACAAAGATCACATTTTCCCAAACAGTACTATAATCGGTTAAAACAATGCCCTAAACAATTTAACCCGAATCGATGGGGTACAAACATAAAGATTAAGAAACTCTGATAAATTGAGATTAACCTTTAAGACAAATAAACATCAACTTATTGATAATCTGAGAGTTTATGAGTTACCTCTCGACTTCGGAGTAGCGACGATCTGAGGCGGGTTGCGGAGGAACTTTAGGGTTTTAAGGTTGCTGCTCAAATTTATATCTGCGAGGACAGGAACCTTTTGAGGGCAATTTGGTCTAAACGAGATTGGACATTCTCATGGGCCAGGCTCGGACCGGGCGAGTCGGACTTTACTATTTTTAGGTACATTTGAGTTCTGCCTGAGTCCAACTTAATATTTTTGTATTTCCTACTTTGTATAAGCTTTTTATATAAATTTATTATTTAAACAATTTAATGAACTTGAAAGCATGCATTATTTCACTCATATTATTTAATAACATACGGTAATTACAAATTAAATCGCGAATTTTATCATGATTTGTAATACAACATAAACTGAAAAACTTGACATTGTCAGTCATTAAATTTTATTTTTTGACAAATCAAAATACCGAGTTAAAAAAAAACACTGACGTGAATATTATAATCTACAACCGCGTCAGCATTTTTGCTCTAGCATGATTGATCAATATTCTAATTTCCAAAAATAAAAGTTGATAACTCACATTGCAAAGTTTTTAAGTTTGTGTTATAATTGCAAATTATGCTAAAATTTGTTATTTAATTTACAATTAACCTCATAATATTAATTGGTTACTTTACAATCACATAATTATCAATTTGCATAAACTTTTTTTTATATGTAAATGATCAATTATTAGAAGTCTGATAAAAAAAATTCAATTTAAAATATGTTAATTAAATTTATTTTTGTAGTTTCATTAATAATGAGTGAATATGAAACATTGCCATTGAAGGTCCATAAAAAAATAACTACAACATGATAAAATATAAATGTATTTTTTTCCAGAAAAATAAAAACAAAATTATAATCTGAAATAGTTTTATAAATGAAAAATAAATATGCAACCTTTGCTTATGCAATTATTACTTATTGATCATATGTTTTATAATAGAAAGGAAAGATAAATCTGCATTAAAAATTGTTAAAAGACAAATATATCACACAAGTAAATTTGACAAATCTAATAATCATAATACCCAATCTACAATTCATTACAAAAAATATGAGTATGCAAATTTGTGAGCAAATAAAAAACATATTAGGAGAAAAGAAAAAATATGGTGACACTAAAAAAATATATAAAAGGTATAAAATACACCGGGAGGAAATAAAGAAAATATCGAGGGAAAAGGAAACACATTTTGGAAAAAAATATATATAAAATAGGCCTAATGTCTTAAAAAAAACCCCGACTTTTTAGCCCATTTTCAATCATACCCTGACGTTGAAAATTTGTCAATTTTACCCTATTTTGCATTTTTGTGTTTCAATTGTACCCTGAAAAATTAAATTAACGTCTTTTGCGTTTGAAAATTTGTTTAAAACATTCTCCATGTCTCGCATATATTAATTGTAAATTTTTAAAATTTATATAAATTTAGTTAAATTAATTAAGAATTTAAATTAGTGTTAATTTGATTATGGTTTTTAGTTAGTTTTTAAAAGTAAAGGACTTATTTGTACTTTTTTTGAATAAAACAGAATTTAATTTCATGTTTATACTTAATTAATTGAATGATTTCATCATTTAAGTAAAAAAATTAACAAAAATTAAAATATTGGGGTACAATTGAAAACGGAAAATTCAAAAGTGGATAAAATTGACAAATTTTCAACGTCGGGGTGGAATTGAAAAAAAATATAAGGTGAGGGGTTTTTGAGTGATTAGGCCTATAAAATATACAAAATAAAAAATGAGTTAATTTGAGTTAATTTGTTTGATATTGATTTCTAATAAAATTATTATTCGTATTAAGTAATAATTTGATTCCGCGCAGCTATACATATATGTGTGTGTCATTTCTTTATTTACTGAATTCCATAGTACGATTTTGATCGGTGATTATGCGTTGCTCTGCAGCCATAGGTTTAGCATTAAAGGATCCTGCCATTCTGCCCGTCCTCAAGAAGCCAGTCACAGGCAGGGTATTTCTCTCTCCCTATCTTAATTTCTCTGTAATTTAATTTTGATGTAGAGTTTATGCAAATTTGTCTGTTTTGTTGATTAGGTGCTGTTTTGGATCAGTGATGGAGAACTAGACGTTTTAGATACATTCCAGGATGTTGAATTTCAAAGAACAAACGTCGACGTCTCTCTCATCGTGGTACGTTTCATCTCTTCACTCTCACATTTCTCTTCTACTAATTAATTAATTCATTCATTCATTCTGATGACCTGTGGTTTTGTGGAAGAGTTGCAACTGCCCGACTCGAAGAGTCGCCACTTACGACTCCTTTTTTCCTCAGCAGACATGACGATGAGCGAGGATGAAGATACTTTCTAGTCGGATCATATTTGTCTACCTTATTGTAAAAGCAGTTACAGATTTGTGCATGCATTACATTATCAATTCATCCACTTCGCTACGCAACCAATCCTTTGTTTGTGCACTTGCGTAGAAATGATACACTAACAGTTGCAGCCCCGACCAATGCTGCAAATGTTTGCTTCAGCAATTTATTCGCTTTCTTATTTATTAGTTGTTTCCTACACGTTTGTCTGACTACATTAAATACCAGAGGGAGACGGAATTCGGTGAATTCAAAATTCCCCACACATATCTCTGGTTACTTTAAATAGGAGAGGAAACAGCAGCAGAAGACGGACGGCGGTGAATTCTCAGATATCCAAAATTTGCAGCCCCTGGAGATGAACCTTCAAATATAAATGGCAAATATCCAGTTGCAGCTTTGTACCTTTGTTGAACCTGTATGTTCATACACCAACCAAGGAAGCTTAAATAAGACATCCACCACAATCCAAATCCACAAGTAAAACTAGTTTTAGAGAAACAAGCACTCTAATTACCTCAAGAATTTGTTGGCTGCTGTGCAGACAGTTCCTACCAATGACGCATACTGTTCCACCGGAACCCCCGCCAGTTATTTTTGCTCCGTAAAGTGTTCCATCCTCAGACTTGGAAGAATTACTATGTTGCATCTCTTGTACTAATCGCACAAGCCTGTCTGTTCCGCCAGACCCGAGTCCACAATCACCATAGCTGTAGTGACACTGTCAAACAAGTTGGAAATTAACTAATTGCACCATTTTCGTAAATTGCTACAAATCACACAACATACTCTAATAAATGAGCAATGTAATAGTCCGCCAACGCAAGAGTTGTGAAAATACCTGATACAACAATTCTCCAAGAGCCGTAAGTTGCTCATGCGAAGTTGCAGAAGATAGCAATGCTTTGAAGGCCTAACATCAAAATGCCAAGTAACTCCAATTTTTTTAGCATATATGCATATAGATTTATAGCTATATTAGCTCATTCAAGTTTCAGAACGTATAATTACGAGATGATAGATCACATGGATTCATAGTACTAACCATGACTCGGAAGTTCTCATAGATAGGGTGTTTAGCAGGTGCTCTCACACCATATGTGCGATTCGGATCAATTTTGGTGACAGGATCATTGTGATCACCATACTTCTCCAAAAATGCCTCACCAAGAATGGATTCAGGAAGTATCTTAGAGTAAAGAGCTTCATATCTGTAAAATAAAATTTAAGAAGGAAGTGAAAGAAATGGCAAAGTATTCTAGTGAAAAATGGTAGTAAAGTAATTTATAATGGTATAACTAGATAAGGCTTGAAGCACAATAGAACAACTAGCCAGTGTCCTTTAGTACAAAATCTTACTCAATCATGAATATGGAGTAAAAAACAATAAGTTAAACTGCAATCAAACTATCCCAACTCAATCAAAAGAAGAAAGCCACTGATATTTGTATCTTCCCAAAAAAAAGTTATGTATTTCAAGTGCTTCTATATATGTCATATGCCATTATTCCAACCAAGAAAAATCCCTACCTGTGTGGGGGCAAATTGCACAAATAATCTAGTATAGCCTCTGATTTGAACAATTCAGTTCCATCATCTTCCAATTCATCAATGACCGACCCATCAACATCAGACAATGACCTAGACAACAGAGCAGATGCAGTAGACTTTATCATCCTTCGACCCATGAAGGCACCAATTCTCACAGATCCATAGTCGGCACCACCAACACTGCCAAAGCATAATGAAAATAATAAGTTATAAAAATGCTGAAATTTAACAAGGAACATTCTTTCTTTACAATAATCAGTGATATCTTCAACATCACATGATTTGAACACACGTCTTGACATTGAAATTAGCTAAAGATGACCAATAAAATATAGTATTTGATAATAAAAAGCAGAGTTGATGACTTGAGGTTCACAAAGACTGAACTCAACCTCTACAAAATAACAATCACAGACACAAAAGAACAGCAGAATATAGGGAATGGCTGGGGTTGGCAAGTGTCATAGTGTCACTTATGAAAGAAAATGAAAATAGAAAAGGGACATTGATCTCTTCTTTACCTTTTCAATAAGTAAATGATATACAACCTTTTGCAACATTATTAAGAGAAAAAATGGACTTCTTTCTTTGAAAATCAGAGAAATATGGGCTTTTACAGCTCAACTTCTCTAATATGGAAGCACAAATCATGGGTAAAATAAAGAGATTCAAAGATCACATACCTGTGACGTATTCCTGAATCAATTCCCCAAAATCGAATGTGGGTAGGGATTTCTACTAGACCAATTACTTCAGCAGGCTTTATAAATAACAAGGCAACATGTGACATTAATTATTATACATACGAAGCATAAAAACCAAACTAATTGAAAGTAGCACCACAATTTCACCTGGCAAAGCATTGCAAGAAGTTTGTTGGCTTCACCACATACTGAGGTCATCTGGTCCATTACACCACATGGAGCTCCAACGATGTGATTCTCCACCTGAAAAATAGTTAAATTATCAGAATATCTATATAATTTGCATGACTTTAAGAGGAAGCTACTAAAGAAACTTCTCACTAGGATGGCTGTGTAATATCAAACCTTCTGGCAGAGCAAAGCCATGTCTCGCGGACCGATGTTCAATCCTAAAAAATAACAAGATCGTTTAAGTGAATAACTTCTCAAAAATCAGACGGATGCAAATTCAAGAATAGCTAAAATAGTAATTCTATCCAATAATCCAAAAGCAAGCTTCCCAGGAAACAAGAACATTGCTTGAAATTAAAGGTAGTATCATATCAAATATTCAGTTAGTAGTCTTCAATATCGATATCAAAATATAAATCAAACTTTAACTCCAAAAAAGTTCAGATATAAAATTGGACTAGTATCGACATTGAAGGGCTATTTTGTTTGAAGGTGTATTTTGTTATGAATATTAGCTGATGTGAGCTACTTTCCTAATTAAAAGAAGTGCTAATTTAAACGATTTCCACGTCAATTAAGGATATTCAATAGGCAGAAAGCTCCCTATGGCAAAAACATTCACAGAATGAAGGTTCACTTTGAATCAATTTGAAAGGGAAAAAGTTATTACTTCCTAATGCTTCCAAACATGATTGTCTTAGCAAACAATTCACAATGATCTAAAACCTGAACTTAACACTTCATAAAAGTTCCTACTGGGTGGCTATGTAGATAATAGGTATCTATCCTCTTTCATCTCTATCAAAAACCTTTCTTTAGTCTAACGGTCGATTCTTTTTTACTATATTCCTATTCATTATGAATAACTAATAATAATAATGAAAACAATTATAAAATTAATAGCCAAGATTCCTCTAGTTTACTAAATTCCTATGCATGTCCAAAATTTATGTTATGTGAGCCCGCTTCGCTCAGAGGTTAGAGCATCGCATTTGTAAATTGTAACGCGATGGTCATCAGTTCAACTCTGATAGCTGGCTTTTCTCTATTTGTTTGATTTTTTACATAGTTGATAATTCTTTTAGAAATCAAAAGAATATTGAAAAAGCTTCGTTCCCTTTTACCAAGGGGGGCCATTATTATGTGGTTAAAATAAAAATACTTTTTATAAAGGTAATCACCATGAGCTGCAGCTATAGCAGACATGCTAGCAACCTCGACAGAGGCAGAAGAAGATACACCTTTCCCTTCCGGAACTGCTGAAGAAACCTGTACAGTTGTACATAAGGAATTAATTCAGAGTACTTAACCTCACATCCAATTTTTATGAGTTAAGAATACAAGCAAGTTATAATAATACTTCAAAACTCATATTCTGACATTTTAAAAGTTATATCTTCCTAATGCTGAATGAGCTTAAGCAGGTGAATTTAAAATTTTAACTGCAATTAGCTTATCTGAATCTCTATTAGATTAAGCCAATGTAGCTACAATAATACGAGTAGTCTCTGACTTCATAGTTTGTAGCCCTTCATCTTTGCCATTACCAACAGAATATACTTTCTAGGGCCCCAGGCAAACAGTTTTCAGCTTAAATTTTTGTTCTTTTCTAATTAATGGAACCATTCCCACGACACACAAAAAAAATAAAAAAATAAAAAACTAACGAATAAGATTGACATTTTCCAATAGAAATTCATTGCTAGATTATTGTTCATGAAAATGATCTAAATCACCTTATGCATTTAGTTTTAAGTACCAAATTATTTTTGGGCTATGATTACTAGATTTTTTTTCCATTTATCTACAGTGTGTCCTTTAGAGGTGAAATATACAAATTTCTAACTTGATATTGCAAGTTTGGTATGGTCTAGCTTTCTGCAAGAATATAAGCTATAGCATTACTAGTTACGAACAAAAACTAAACACAGAAAGTGAGTTTGAAGAAAGCCACTTTACTGCAGCACATATTTCCAAAAATGATTCGAGCTTTTTCAGATGAATTCCAGTTAACATCAACAGAAAAGAATTAAAGAGCAGGAATTAGTAAATCATTAATCCAGAATCAAATACATATTTCAGAGAATAAAGAATGCAGGTAGTACCAGCATGCTGATACTATCCTCAAAGCGTACACCTAATTCTATCATCAAAACCAGAATGGTCCCTGCAACATAAGCAGCCCACCTACAGAAGAAACCATACGAGTGAAACATGAAATACTACTTGCACATCCAATAATAGAAGGGTGACTGTGATCAAGAGAAAAAAACAAAGAGAAGGTGTCCTACTTTTGTGACGGGTCTTGGGCAAAATATTTCCTAGCTTTCTCATATGACATTGGTTTGTCCCCATCCATAAAATCAGCAAGATCCATGTCAAAAGTTGGGCCACGATTGCTCAACTCTGATCCATACGATACCTAAGGAGATCAAGCATAAAGACAACAGAAATCAGCAAAAGTATGTTAAGACTGCAAGACCTACAAAGACCATACCCTTGACATTTTAACAAGTCCTGAGGGCAACAAGTCATATTGGGTCAATTTCATTTTTAAAGCTTCACGAAAAAATGATGATTTTAGGATGGCGTCATCATCAAATTTATGAACTGTCTATTTTAAATATGAAAAATTAGCTGAAGGGGTGGAATTTTTTTTGGTGAATTTGGAAGTGAAGAAGAAACAATTCCTCTGTCAATACTTACAATTTGCAGAACAGGAGTAGGTTTTAGTCCCTTTTCACTTTGTCGTGCCTGGGCATGCTTCCAGAGCCTGTGTTTACTTGGATAATTCCTTTGGACAGCAGCATGGCAAGCTTCTCGTATAGGCATCTATGAAAAAAACAAAAGTTAGGTTGGGTACAATTCAATTATCCAATTGAAAAGAGAAGAGGATGATACTAGCTAAACAAATATGAGGTGAAAGCCTAAAGGAGTCAACAAGATATCAACCAATAGTAAGCATAAAGGATTTCCTACTAAAAACTTCTAATAATCCATAATTAACTCAACTAATAATGTTCTCATTCATTAAAGTCAAAACATATACAGTTTGAGCAGAACAAGCCATTTAAGGTCAAAAAAACATACATTACTTTCCTTTTAATTTATTATAGTTTGAAGTCCAAACTTAAGTTACACTTACTATTTCTATTTTATAAATAAATATAATTACAGTTTCTGAGTGGACTCCAACGAACCGCCAGTGATGTCGCGTAGGATACTTCACAATATCAGACAAGAAAATGAAAAATCTAACCTGCAAGACGAGACTTCCTGAATAGTCAGCAATTCCTCCCATTACATCGAGTCGTCCAGGTGCTCTTGCTACAAAAATATCTTCCTATTTAAAAATATCATAGCACATTGCAGCCAATCCAAATTTTGGATCAAGCAAACAAATGTCAAATTATTACATAGCAGATAGAGTATCAACATAGTCATAAAAAATTCTTAATTCTTTAATTAAAAAGAAAATGGACTCTTTTAAATGCAGTGTTAAACTTAAGTCTAAAGCATTATGCTAAAGCGGGAATCCCACATCTGTTATGTGTGTGAATGTACATGTGTTTATATATCGGTTGGGCCTCTTCACTTGAGACCAATTGGTTTTATAACATAGTATCAGAGCCTTGTCGATGCATGAGGGGGATCTGTTGCTCTGCTCGGTCACGCTAAGCGTGAGGGAGAGTGTTAAAGTGGGAATCCCACATCTGATGTACATATGTTTATATATCGGTTGGGTCTCTCCACTTGACACCAATTGGTTTTAAGATGGAATCTAACACATTAAGTTGCACAGCTTATTTAAATGGACATTCAACTGGTTGCATAAATATCAAATACCTCCCAATTAAAAAGTCCTGCAGCAGCCTTCCGCTCTCGCATCTGGCGCTTTTCAGCATTCTTTTCAGATTCATAAACAGAATCTAGCTCTGCTAAACTCTTTAAGAAACTCATTGTATCCGAAAGACCTTGAAGATCTCCATGAAGAATGTCAAAATCATCCGTGCATCTAGATAAGTTATAGAAAGATGTTAAGACTTTGTGCAATTGACTACTTGAATCTTCATCAACTTAGGAAGGTTTATAGAGGACAAAACTCACTCGATCGCTTGTGGTCCATTCTCATATCTTTGGGTAACTGCTGATCCAATAGACTTGTTTAGTTCATTTTCAGCATTTGCATACCATTCTGGAATGCTTATATCTCGTCCCGGAACCCTTTGTAATTGATATCCAAGAATGATAGCATCACGCAATCGCCTTGCCCCACTTAACTAAATTTTAGTAATGCAAAATAATTTAATGGGAATAAGTCATTAATCAAAACAATAAAATATTAGGACAACTGAGAGTTTGTTTTTATAATAAATTTTTACATGTTTAAAAATCTGTATGTGGGTCTTGATACACTTTGCGTACAGAACTGTTTTCTCTACTAGATAAAGATTAAGTGACCATCTTTCTAAATAAATAGATTAAATATAAAATAGAATAGGGTCAAGATACAAAGGCAGCATTTTAATTTCGGAAGCAACCATAAGAATTAAGTATTGAAAAGGAACAAATAGAGCTTTGAAATATCAAGATATAGATGACGAACTGCGGCTTTCCAAATGGCTTAGATCAGCGTAGAGTTGATATAAGATTCTTTACCAAATGCTCAAAAAGGTTCTCTACCAGTAGACTGATTCAGTGATTGGTATATGGAGCAACAAAAAATTACAAAGAACATTATACGCTCAGCATAAATCTCTAGTAAAATAAAATTTCCATGTGTTATTTCCTAAAAGCAATAACATTTCATCTAAAACACACTTTTGTTTTAATAATATAAACTAAAGTGGCCACTGCCTCAATAAATCAAAACTAGCATCAATAATTAGATATCAAAAATCCACTCTCCTTTCGACTTGATAAAGAAAAAAGAGTGGTTTTTACCTTATTTGAAGCATAGTTTTTACCAATAGCTGTCTCTTGTAAAATGTGTGCTGCCACCTTCATACAAAATAATAGACACCATTCATAACATCGAGTGAACACTTAAAAATGCAGTTTCAGTAATTAAGTTTAGAAATGTTGGAGTTTGAAGTAGAAAATACCTCGCCACCGTTACTGCCTTCCTCATAGCAAGGTCTCAAGCTAATTGCACGTTCAAGGTAAGGTTTCCAATGACCTATTAGTAGATCTCTCCTTATCATCTCGACGCCACTTTGATAAAACTGTTTCAAAATATGGCATCTCGCCAACATTAGAACTATGTGGAAATGAGGAGGGAAGAGGAGTAGAGGACATGATAGCACAGGCAATCAATTTAAAGTACCTCAAGCATATTTCTCAAAAATGGTTCTTCATTGAAATAATCTCTGCGTACAAAGACAAATGGTAACTTATATGCCAAAGCTTCACTGACTGTACCATACCCAATTTTTCCTAAAATAACAGGTGCATATCATTAATTGAGTTCTTCACGGATAAACTAGATAATTTGCTCAAACTTTCACACGTACCGAGCATACAATCTGATGCAGCAATAAGATCAGGTGTATAAGCATCTTTTGCAAGCTTTATGAAATTTGGTGGAAGCTCTTGGCTCTCAGAAGCACCACAAACCTGTCATTAACAAAAGATTCAATGTACGGCTGACAACACATATACCCAGTTTGAAGGTGGGGAAGTCATGCTAGAAAAGTTACCAGGCATAGCCAACCAGAAGGTAGGTACTCTTCCTTTAACTTCCACCCAGCTGGCTGCATGGGATAGAAAAATAATTGGAGTGAAAATAGAATGAATTGAACCTGCTTAACTGATGTACAATTTTGTTACTAGGACATAATCTATAGGAAGAAATTTGAACAGACAAAAAGTGCACGGAAAGTTCCAACCTAGCACAAACAAATTATTTTTACCTGTCCACCAAAATTAAGGATAACCAGCTTCACATCATCATTGATACCGAGTTCCTTTCTTACCTATAAGATGAAATGTAGAAGATCTACATCAAGAACTATTGATACGTCGGACAGGGAACAACTATTAAGTGCTGCAATATGATACCTCCTTGCGAGACTTGTGCAACCTCCTCACAACAAGCGGTACATCAATAACATCACGGAAAGCAGGCACTATAAAGAGAAAGAGCATTATCAGATAAGCCATTGGATGCAATCCAAAAAATATTCAAGCACCATGTATGAATCACCAGATTTCATGAGGATGCATAGGAAACAACATACTTGGGCAATATCCTGGGAGGCGGATTAAGAATTCACAATGAGAGTAATCTTCTGCAATCTATGACCATTTTAAAAAAAATAAAAAATTAAGCATAGTTGAATATCATTCACTTGAGAATTAACCAAAGTAAAAAGAAGATAAAAGCTTCCAGAACTACCGGTTTCCTCATTAATCATTTCTTTTATAAGAAATGAATTTAATATTATTGCAAAAAAAAAAAGAATTTAACGAATGACATGACACCGAACTACAAAAGTAAGGGGGATATGAGAAAGTTTTCTGTAGTTGTATCACCTCACAAAACCCTCAATTAACCATGCTCTTCTCAGGTGACGGTCAATGAGGCAATGCTCAGATATCTTAAGAACAATAAAGAGAGATTATATGCCTCCAATAAAATCGATTAGAAAAAGTACAGGGTAGAGTGGTGAGAAGGACATGAAGGGGATTACAAGGCATGTCAGTGGTTTTATCCCCTACCATCAACTAAAGTGTACTTTGAGGTTCAATAAGGAGAATGATATACAGGACTCTGACCAGACCAAATCAAAACAAAACATTTATCAGCCACTAAAAAGGAATAATACTTATTAAAAAAAATAACAATAAGTTGGACAATCAATAGTCACCTGCCAAACTATAGAACGATGATTGTCTCCCGCAGCCATCACATACTCTGCATAGATAAAGTCCCAACTGCAAAAAATATAGAGAAAACAAGACACATGAGACTTTAAAATTATGTCTAGGAGCACTTAAAGCAAGAACCATATTGGTTTCATTACAATTTAGAACACATGAACTTGAGTTAATGAACTTACATTTACTAAAAGACAGATAATGATAATTGAAAGAAAATAAGATACTTACAAATAAATATAGCAATAACAAAGTACCTAAAGTTGGTGACACAGACAGATCGAATTCCAGCATCAGCTGCTGCACGGCAGGCAACCGGAACTACATCTGAGACCTGATTTTGGTATGAGAGCATATTTTATTTGAATCGGTCATGTTCATTGTTCCGGAGTGAGATAAGAACTAATAAGTAATAACAGATGAAGGTAATATATACCACTAAGTCGGCTTTGATGGAGTTAAGCCACTCTGTTTCTGTTGCCAAAATAGACTCTCGAGGCTTTACAGCTGTTTCTGAATACTACATATACCGGGAAACGAAAGAATAAGAAATATAAGAAAACAACATTGGCATGAGCATTAAAAGCAAGAGAAATGGATAGATGTGAACCTTTTCTAACGAAGCAAGGCGATCAACTGTCAATGCATCAGCCTGAACTGCTCCACAGTCCAACAACACCTAGCAAGCAATCCATATATAAATGTTCAAGTTGGAAACAAGCCATACATAATATGTTTACTCTACAGCTCAAAAGCTAGATAAACAGGGAAAAATAGTAAACTAGACTAAAATATATGGAGGTTGCGCTTACTTTGCGGATGAAGAGTCTGGGAGACTGTACTTCCGAAGTGAACACAAACTCGGGTGCACCGCTGACCACGTGCACATCATGCCCAGCTAAAATTAAGTTCCTCACAACCTATTAAATATTCTAATTATCGTTAATACATGAATTAAAACTAGATCCAATTAAATTCCGTACACCTTTTTGAATGTTTATCATCCGATTGCAATTGAATTAGCAATTGTACGAAACAATTAAAAATATTTAATTTGAAACTTCAATTTGACTATATATGATCGGAAAAATGATGACATAGGATCAGTCTGTTGGAATTTCAATTTGACTATATATGATCAGAAAATTCTAAAAAAAGACGAGAAAGAACCTCAACAACGCGAGTGGCATGACCAAAGCCATGGCCGGTGACATAGTAAGCGAAGACCAAGTGCTTCCTGGAAGCTGATACTCCATTGTTCTCTTCCTCTATTCTCATTCTGATCAGAAAGACCTGTAAACTATAAGTTTCAGACCTACAACCTGTAATACTGGATCGACCTCTAATATTGAATCAAACAAATCACAATGATAAACAAATTCAAATACTACATTAAATTCCAAACTCCTAAAATCCATAGCCACACCACCGTAATTTTCCTTTTCAATAAGATAATTAACACACAGAGGCTGATATTCACCAAAAATATGAAAGTAAATTTCACATTGTAGCATATATAATTGTAACATTCAAATATACAAAATTGAAAACTCTCTCAAGCAGAACAGTTAGCCATAGACAAAAATCAAAGACGTAAGAAATACAGATACATAGATATGAAGGGTAAAAGCAAGGTCGTTACATGATCTACGATAATTCAGATGATTGTTCGTGTAAATTTTTAAAGAAAATAAAACAGGAGAGTGAAGTGATTTTGCAGCTAACGAAAATTAAGGAGTGTTTGGAGAGAGGGAAAATGGCCGCGAGAAAGTTGATAGGCTGAGAAGGAAACGCAATTGGCGGGTAATTAGTTACACTAATTAATCGAAATTATGGTTTTAAGGAAAGAATAAAAAATATAAAATTAACAGTTGACCTAATGTAGTAGTACAATAGTTTATCTTATTTTGTAGTATTTCAATTACTTATCTAGTAGTTTGCCTTATTTTATATTCTAATTGCTTTATAACTTAATACCAATTAAATAATTATTTTAAATGTAGTTAATTAATAAATTACAGATTTTAATTAAGTATTCTATGGGTTATTTTGTAAATGAGCAATATTAATTGATTAAAAGTGTTTCTCTTTTGCAGGGGATTTAATAGCTATAGTATATAATTGATTAAAAATGTGAAAATTCTAGGCATCTTTGGAATTTAGTACACTGACTAAATACATAATTGCATTAATTAGGTTAAATCTTTTAAAGTACTAGTATAATTTTTTTTTTTATGAACAAGTACATACAACTAATATGTAGAGATAGGTGTAAATAATTGTGTTATGCTGAAAGACTTGTTGCTTACATGTAATACCCCAAATAATTAAGTTGTGCCACGTGTTGAGAATTCCGATAAATTAAGTTAAGAAGAATTTAATTTAATTATGTCGGGAAATTGGAATAATTTTATTAAGCTAATTAGCGGGATTTAAGGAAATAACTTCAGAAATTAAAATAAAATAAATTATAAATCCCATAACGGAATTCATTTCGCCAAAGTCCGCGAAATGATTTATAGTATTTATGGTAAAAATCTCGGGTCAATCGGAGACCTTTGAAAATTTGGACGCGGATGCATTTTGGGGCCAAATTGCAATTTATGAAAAGTTTAAGGACTAAAGTACAAATTAGCCAATTAAGCCTCGTGGATAACAATTAAAAGATTATTCACGGAATATAATAATTCTCGGTTAGTATTATTTATTGGATATAAATAATGAGTGAAGGTTCAATTTACCCCCTGAACTTGGCACGAAAGATCAAATAAGTCCAACCTCGCGAAAGTGGATCAAATCACCCCACAAGTATGCAAAAACGGATCAAACACCCCCTTCCCCACTCTCACCATAGAGAGTGAATACACTCTCCGGTTTTAGGTGGTTTAGATGGTTTAAAGCTTAAAATAGTCCTTAATATTCATATTATTTACAAAATTGACAATAAATTAATTTTAAAAATTTATTAATTTTTTATAATTTCATAAGTTTAAAATCATATTAATTTTTAACTAAAAAAACAGGGACCCATTTTTAACTTTAACCATTTTATATCATTAAATCTATACCCATTAACCCAAATTCATTAACCCAAATCCATTAACCCAAACCCATTAACCCAATCCATTCGCCAACCGGAAAAAAATTCCGGCCCTAAGAAAAATTCCGGCAGGCTGACTGCCGGAAT
Source organism: Mercurialis annua (assembly GCF_937616625.2). Taxonomy (NCBI): domain Eukaryota; kingdom Viridiplantae; phylum Streptophyta; class Magnoliopsida; order Malpighiales; family Euphorbiaceae; genus Mercurialis; species Mercurialis annua. Next base: position 75,357,961 of record NC_065572.1, on the reverse strand, counting down.
CGATGAAGAACAGATTCCCCAGAATCTGTTCTTCATCGTGAAGAAGAACAGGGATCTGTTCTTCAGGCGCGAAGAACAGATCCCCCCGGATCTGTTCTTCATCGTCGCGAAGAACAGATCCGGTGGGATCTGCTCTTCAGACGCGAAGAACAGATCCCACCGGATCTGTTCTCCATTTGTGAAGAACAGATCCGGTGGGATCTGTTCTTCACGATGAAGAACAGACCCGCTGGGTCTGTTCTTCACACAGACACAACGGGTCTGTTCTTCACGATGGAACAGACCCGCTGGGTCATTTGGTGGTGGTGCGTAGCCGGAGGTCGGCGGTGTCCGGGGTTTTTGGTCGGCGGTGATGAGGTAGCCGGAGGTTGTAGTGGAAGAAGAAGAAGATTAGGGGAAAAGGGTAGGAAAGAACCCTCAATTTTGTATTAATTAAATAGGATTAATTAGTGTTTTAATTAAAATTAATTAGAGTTAATTAGGGTTAATTAAGGTTAATTTTTAAAATTAAATGTTTCCACTCTCTTTTTTGGACAAAAGGGGGAAACCGATCCGGTTTTGCATAGTTGTGGGGTGAAGTGATCCGGTTTTGCGAGGTTGGGCTTATTTGATACTTCGTGCCAAGTTCAGGGGGTAAATTGAACCTTCACTCTATAAATAATACATACGTAATTGAGTTAAAGTAAGTAATTAACTGTTTAGTAAAAATAGAAAGTTTAAAAGAGAAATGGTTTAAGTTAAAGAAATGAAGGATCAAAGTTTCAATTGGCCATTATATATATAACCTTCATCATGAAGGAATGAAGCATCCAGAACCTAAAACTATCAGATGCTTTCATTTCCATTTTCGACGATCATTACGGTTCCGTCGCTCGATCTTCGTTTCTCGTCCGTTTCCGACGTTCTATAACTCGAAACGATCGTATTTCAGTGGCGAATCACGGTAAGCTTGACGTTTTATCGTTTGGATGGATGAATTTCATTATATATCGAGTTAAAGTTTTAGGCCACGAAACGATTTTATCGTTTTAACGATTATAGGATTGAATTTGGATGTTTTGAATATAGAATAAGCGTTTTGGATGCGTTAGGAGCGTTTTTACGCCTATAGCACGTCGGGAGCCCCGGAAAACGATTCCGGAGATCGTGCACGAAAGTGCACGATCGTGCACACGAGGTGCACGAACGTGCACCATCAATGGTGCACGAACGTGCACCTATGTGTGGTGCACGACCGTGCACTAAGGTGCACTAACGTGCACCACTAGCAAGTGCACGATCGTGCACCCTAAGGCACGAACGTGCACCTGGATCCTTTCGCCCTATCATATTGTTTTGCGACCCGTTCCGTAATCACATATCAAGATTGAAATCGATCGATTATCGATTGATTGAACTGTTAACCTAGTGCGGTTAAACGTAAGATAATTTGGAAATGATATTCAATCCGTAAACGAATTAGATATCGTTCATCGAAATAAATACGTGAGGAGCACGACGGTTAAAGAGCGTGGCGTGTCGTATCTCGAGTATAGAATTAATCTTAGAATCAGATTCTGATATGAATCAAACGTTTTGAAATTTTTCTAGATCCGGTGAGGCAAGAGGCAGCTGAACAAAGAGCTCGAAACTTGATGCTTCTAAGCCCTGAAGTGTTATTGGATAAGCGTTTTCTGTGAGTACACTTTAATTACTTGCTAATATTCATAAAGTCGCGTATTTTCATATACGGACGACTATATGAATACTTATATGTTTGAAGGTATGTTTGAAAAGGTATATATACGTATGCTTTGAAATATTTGCATTATGTTATTTTAAATAACATAATTATATGAAATGAATACGAATACTTAAAGAATCGGGGAGGGTAAGAGCAATATGTTATGAACTCAAAGTTTTGGTAATATACATGTATCAAATAAAATACGTATAAGAGAAGTATAGTACATTCCTATATGTACTATTATTCATATGTTATAAAAAAACATAGTACGTCCCCATACGTACTTTTAATTATAACAAATAACCATACGTGCGTGTGTTATAGATGTATGATTGTAGATTGGAATGTGCATGTCATGGTCCATAAAGGATCAATACAACAGAACGGAAAATAGAATTAAATAATAAACATAAAATGAGAATTTGTACGGTGGTACAACCAAATATAAGAACTAAGATACAAGGTTGATCTCGGTAGAGGAATCCCGAGACCTGTATCTTACCCATTCTCGATAATAGTTCTCGGGACTCATATGAAGATAAAATCAAGCGTAATATATCGAGAATCAATATGAGATAAGAGCAATAATTAAGATATGATATTAGATACATCGGTTGGCGTGGCTATCGATGTCATATGATTAAAAACACATCGGTTGGCTTTGCTATCGATGTCAGATATGTGAAACACATCGGTTGGCTTGGCTATCGATGTCAGATATGAAAAATACATCGGTTGGCTTTGCTATCGATGTCAGAGAAGTGATTACATCGGTTGGCTTTGCTATCGATGTCAGAAAGATAAAGTCAGAGAAACTTAATGAGAGGAATAAAGATAATCAAAGTCATAACAATACACAAATCATGTTAAGTATGTACGTAATAAAAACGTACATGAGACATAAGAACGAGGCAAGGATATCAAGTACGTCTATAACATAAACGCTTAGTTTATGACACGTACATGGCCTCTGATAGTATGAATGAACATACAAAGTATGTTGGGAGTAATATCGTGTGAAGTATAATACAAAAAGAATATTTTCTACACAAAGAGGTTTTTAAACATTTTCACCCTTTATGCAATATTACTTGTAATTATGTGTATTCACTCAGTTTTATACTGACCCCGTTGTTATTCCAATTTTTACAGGTTGAGTTAGGTATGATGTGGAGAACGAAGCTTCCGAAGTTTTAATTCTCGGAAGTAGTATGAGTCATGAGACTAGGTTCTCATCCTAGCAAGTCCGCATTAGTTTAGAATAGACAGGCTCTGTTTTGTAAAACGCTTTAACTCTGATGTATATTTCAAATAGGGGTCGTGCGTATTTTGATATTATTATCATATATAAAATATGATTTGCAAAAAATTTATATGTATTTTCAGGCTTGCTACGGGTTTTGGAGCTACCACTCCCATTCCCTAGCGCCGGTCGCGGCTCAATAATTTGGGTCGTGACATTACATTAATTAGGTTAAGCTTTTTAAAATATACAATTAATAAATAGAGATAGGTGCAAATAAAAAATTTATGAGTAAAGATTCAAAAACTCCCCTGTAATTGGCACGAAGGATCAAATAATCGAAACCTCGCGAAAGTGGATCAAACCACCCCAGAAGTATGCAAAAACGTATCAAATACCCCCTTTCGCACTCTCACCCTAGAGAGTGAACACACTCTCCGGTTTTAAATGAATTTAGGTGGTTTGAGAGGGTTAAAAGATTAAAATAGTTCTTAATATTTTTATTATTCACAAAATTAACATTTAATATACTTTTATAACTATTATATTTTAATAATTTAATAATCAAATTAATTTTAAAATAAAGGGTTAATTGCAAATAAATACACGAACTTTACCCTAATTTGCAATTAGAACATAAACTTTGAAACTTGGCAATGTCAGTAACCAACTTTCATTTTTTGGCAAATTGGTACACCAACCAATCACGCAACGACACATGGCGGTATATTACAATGTCCACGTTAGTGTTTTTCGTGTTTGGTGTATCGATTTGCCAAAAGTGTAAAGTTGATTACTAACATTGCCAAGTTTTAAAGTTTATGTTGTAATTGCAAATTAGGGTAAAGTTCGTGTATAAATTTGCAATTAACCCTAAAATAAAAACTGAGGGATCTTTTTATCCTTTTTTTAACTATCAATTTCTTCTTCTCCAATCAGCCACATACCCGTCGTCGCCGATACTCCGCCGTCTGAGATGAGCAGCACCTTGCTCGTCTCAGACGAGCAAGGATCTGCTCGTCTACGCCGCCGCCGCTACTCATCTACTCCGCCGCCGCTATTCCGCCGCTGCCGCTATGTCTCCGGAGATTGATTGTGGAAGAAGATGGATTAGGAGATTAATTAAGTTTAATTAGGGAAAATGATAGAAAAAGCCCTCAATTTTGTATTAATTAAATATGATTAATTAGAGTTAATTAGGGTTAATATTTAAAATTAGATTATTCCACTCTTTTTTTTGTCAAAAAGGTAAACCGATCCGGTTTTACATAGTTGTGGGGTGAATTGATCCGGTTTTTTGAGGTTGGACTTATTTGATCTTCCGTACTAAGTACAGGGGGTAAATTGAACCTTCACTCAAAAATGTATACCTAAAAACTTGTATTACTTCAAGTGTATCACTTTGTAGAGCTTTTCTGGAAAAAAATTCTTAATCAAATCAAAGAGATAATTAGCAAATTTAGTGAATTGTATATACAAATTAATATAGTAGTTACTTCTTCAAATCAAATTCAATGTTTCCGTATCCTACTAGTAGGTTAATTAGTTATTGCAATGACCATAAAATATATTTTAAAATAAATTTAGAAGGATTGTTTTATAAATTTGCATGCCTTCCTTTTATCCGTATTTTTATATACTAGCGTTTAACTACGTGCTACGCATGTGAGCGATAGACAATTAAAAAATAGAGAGAGTATATTTTTCTACTATTTAATGAATAATGCAATTGCCATTAACCTATGTAGTAGTTATGATTTAAAATAGCAGTGTTCTGCTTGGTACAATAGTTTTAATATTATAATGTCTAATTTGTAAATTTAGATTTGTTAAGTATATTTACTTTCATTGATATAATACTCAAGTCAGTACATAATTAGTTTTATAGTGTTTGCAGTTGGTATTGATTAATTACTCTTATAATCGGTAAAATAGCAGCAGTAGATTAATTAGTAAATTATTTACATTTTAAGTAGAAACTATATCAAGTTCGTGATATTAATATGGCCCGTTATATATAACATTAAATTATAATTATTAATAATATTTTAGTTTTTAATTAATTTTTTATATGAATTAAAATAATATCATTCCTGCAATATCTTTATATATATATATATTGAATTAAGTTTTTATATTTATTTTAAACATATTTTTAAACTCTAATTAATATAAACTCCTATTATTTATTATTTATATTTTTATTAAAATTATAATTTATGCTTCTTATTTTGTCATAGAAACTAATATTGGTATATAGTTAAATTTGACTCGGTAAATAGCTTAATGTGAAATTAAATTGAATAAATTTCACCTTAAATTAAAAGTACCATTAGTTTGAATGTTAGTGTAGCATTTCACTATTACCAAATTACTAAATAACTAAGAAAATATTAAGTAAACTTGAGTACAGATTATTAGCTTTAACTTTGTAAACTTGTACCTCTTATTTTTAGAGCTATGCTTAACATCTACTTTATTTTTTAGAGTTATATTTAACATTTACTTTAGATATATTTTAACTCTTACAAACTCTAAACGGTGCACTATATTTATTTTGTTAATCTTTTAATTTTAGTTTTACGCAACTTTGAACTCCCTCTTCACACTTTTTATTCGAATTTTTTTATTTATATTTTAATATTTATTTTTAATAAATTACTAAAATATGCATATATTTAAACTCTCTGAATGTTTATTATAATGGAACTATTAATGAATACTATTATGTAGTATTGATAGATAGATATGTGCGTGTCATTGATAATACTTATCTCATGGTCACATAATTTGGCATAATTATACTTAATTTAAGAGGAATTTGCACAAAATACTCTATTTTTAAATTTATTTGTTTTAAATACCTCAATTTTGAAAATTTATATTTTTACTCTCTTTTTGTAATGTTTCTATCCCTACCCCAATTAGAATTTTAACTTATTAGCATTTTTACTCCACTCATGTAAGACACATGTGCACTCTTGTTTTTTTATTTTTTCTCTTTCTTCCTTTTCTCTCTCTTCTTTTCTCTTTCTTCTCTTCTCTTCTCCCTCTTTTTTTTTCTTCTTCTTTCCTTTCTCTGTAATTTTTTTTACGTTTTTTTCATTTTAATGAAATTTCTTAACATATTCTATCAAAAAGTTCAAGATAAAGAAGAATCCATTATGAAAAATTCGACCTAATTCGTCTCAAGAAATAACGAAGTTTTCCGTCATCGCCATTGCCATCATTGATCTTCTTTTTTTTCTTCAGAATCTTCTTCTTCTTCTTTCTATGTTATTTTAATTGTAGTATCGGTTTTTAGTGTTTTTTCCAGTTTTATTTGAAAAAAATCGTTTTTTTCATTAATGATGTTTTGACATAGTTTTCAAACGTTTTTAAATTAATTTTAGAAATTGTTGAAAACTGTTTTTTCGAAACTGTTTTATACTGTTTGAAACTGTTTTGTTAAAACTATTTGAAACTGTTATTTTTAGACTGTTTGAAAGTGTGTTTAGAGAAACTGTTTTAGACCGTTTGAAACATTTGTAAACGGTTGGAAACTGTTATTTTTTAGACAGTTTTAAAGTGTTTTTAGAAACCGTTCTAAACTGTTTGAAACCTTTATAAATTGTTTGAAACTGTTTTTAGATAAAAGTTGCAAATTGTGTTTTATGAAACTGTTTGAAACCTTTATAAACTGTTTGAAACTATTGTAAACTGTTTGAAGTTGTTTTTTTGGAAACTGTTTGATACACTTGTAAACTTTTTAAAACCATTGTATAAATTTTTTTAAATGATAATAAATATGTCTTTTAAAATTTATATGAAACTGTTTGAAACTGTGTTTGAAACAGTTAGAACCCATTTTTAATAGAACAAATAAATAAAAAACTATCAGTTTTCTTTATTTTTGGAGAAAGTTATGATCGTTGGATTTGAATTCCAAGTGAAATTTGAAGCGATTTGATTGAATTAAAAATTCGAGCGGATCGGAAAATAAATTTGAAACTAGCAATAAAACTTTAAAAAATAGTAATAAAATCACATAAATTAATTTTCTAAAATGTTATCATGAGCTGGAGAGTAGATTTAATTTGCTGATTTGCTATTTTTTTTAAAATAAACTGAAAAAGATGAAAAAAAGAGAAAGAAGAAGAAGAAGAACACACTGTAAACAAGTGGGGTAATTTTTAGGTATAAAAACAAATAAAGCAGGGTATAAAACTAATTAGCTGACACGGGTAGGTAGGTAAATCAAGTTCAAATATTGTGGTAGGTAATTGCTAATTGTTTTCTTATTTATGTATTTCCCTAATTCTCTCTTAATTTAATACAAGCTTATAATCCCATGGAAGTGGAAAGGTAACTAAAATTATGATCTTCTATCACTACGAGGGTCCAATTTTGTTTAGGAATAAAAACATTCATGAAAAAAACATGATGGAATCATTTATAAAAGCATGGACCATTTCTTTAACATGCATTGATTTAGGGTTAAATGCAAATTCATACACCAACTTTGACCTAATTTGCAATTACAACATAAACTTTGAAACTTGGCAATGTCAGTAACCAACTTTACACTTTTGGCAAATCGATACACCAAACTCAAAAAACACTAACGTGGACATTGTAATAAACCGCCATTTGTCGTTTTATGATTGGTCGGTGTACCAATTTGCCAAGAAATGAAAGTTGGTTACCGGCATTGCCAAGTTTAAAAGTTTATGTTGTAATTGCAAATTCGGTCAAAGTTGGTGTATGAATTTGCATTTAACCCATTGATTTATGTTGTCACATCACATCAAGAAAGAATATTATATACATCATAAATTGTATATATAAAAAAAATTAACCAACAAATTATAGTTCAAATGATATAAATATTAAACAATATTTTATTGAAATCGCGTGTTCAATTTTTTCCACAAACGTTTCTCTTTTAATTATAAAAAAATGTAAATTAATTAATTTACATTCAATTACATGTGGAGTCCCTTCTTTTATTCTCAATATAAACTGGTAAAACACAAAAAAAACCCAATGTAGCAATAGCCAAGGACAGACATAAAATGTGAAATTGGTTCCAAAATCACATTATAATCGAGGCTAATTAAATTAAGGTAAGAAAAAAATGAATAAAAGAAAACAATGATGAGTGAAAAGAACGAGTCGCACTTTTCTTAGCCGTTTTTTGGAATTTCGCCCCCTTTTCAAATAAAAGAAAACAGAAAAAAAAGTCGAACAACGCAACTTCATATAAATAGGAAGCTACGAATATTCCAACATGTCATCGTCCCACCCCTCTACTGCTCTCTCTTCCTCTACCCCTTTGACTAGTAGCTCTTCAGTTGCAATTCAGTTTCATTTGGGTTTCTTACTTTGATTTGCATTAAGCAATCAGACACACTTACGCACAAGTAAGTCTCTGTACATACACTTCTGTACATACTCAAATCTCATGTCTTAAACATTGTACAGTTTCTCAAATCATAGTTTCATTCAACTCCCAATTCTCTAGTTTCCAATTTGATTTAAAAGATACTAAATTTTGCCAAAAAGTAGCCACCTTTACTTAGATTACCCATATAAAATCTAAGCTTTAATGTCAATTATATGTGGCATACCTCTCCTTGAGTGTGTCTACTGCCTAGCATGTGCACGTTGGGCATGGAAACGCTGTCTCCATTCTGCAGGTCACGACAGTGAGACATGGGGACTTGCAACTGCTGAAGAGTTTGATCCTGTCCCACGTTTATGTAAGTACATTCTAGCTGTTTATGAGGATGATTTAAGGGCTCCCCTCTGGGAGCCTCCTGGCGGGTATGGGATTAACCCGGATTGGGTAATTCTGCGTAAAACGTATGAGGATACCCGCGGAAGGGCTCCTCCGTATATTTTGTATCTAGATCATGATCATTGTGATATAGTTCTTGCCATTCGGGGGCTTAATTTGGCGAAAGAGAGTGATTATGCTGTGCTTTTAGATAATAAGCTAGGGAAAAGGAAGATTGATGGGGGGTATGTTCATAATGGATTGTTGAAGGCTGCTGGGTGGGTTTTGGATGCTGAGAGTGAGATTTTGAAGGAGTTGCTGAAGAAATATGCGAATTATAGTTTGACTTTTGCGGGTCATTCCCTTGGTTCTGGGGTGGCTGCTATGTTGACATTAGCAGTGGTGTTAAACCAGGATAAGTTGGGGAACATTGAGAGAAAGAGAGTTAGGTGCTATGCTATTGCACCGGCAAGATGTATGTCGCTTAATTTGGCAGTTAGATACGCGGATGTTATTAATTCTGTTGTATTGCAGGTAAGTGTTTTGATCCTTGTCGATTCTTTAAGAGTTAAATTATTTTGAACTATTAGATTGTTTACACTTGTTTCTTGCATTTGATTAAATGATGTAGTAATTTGTCGTGAGTGACTATATGTTTGGATACTCATTTGAATGCACATAATATGACGCCTCAGGGATCTTCACACATACTTTGCTGGTGCTGCACTTTAGTTATCTTGTTATTTTGTAAACTGTTCTTGTAATTGTTATCATAGCAAGGCTGACAACATGTTCAATCATTGCTGATTCTTTTCATGGAAACTTCTGTTACCCCATAACTTCAGGCTTTACTTTTCTAATATACTTAGGGAAATACAGATTTGTGATCTAAAGGAAAACGTCTCAAACTGTTTCTGTTACTTTGAGCTCTTCCAAGTAATGAGAACGGAGTGAAACCAGTTACTTGTAATGTCATAAACAAAAAAAGTACATGGTAAACGTTTAATTAAACATCTTCTCCATTAGTTTATTTTCAGGAGAAGGTTCATGCTCAGAAACATGCTTAACTTCTTATCATGGGGTTTTTCTATCTAGAGAACTTCTATTGCGATTGGTGAATTCTGTGAATTTATAGTCTATGTTCCAAGGGTAGAAAAATATTTGCTGGGATTCGAAGTGTGTAGAGTAGCCATCAAAGATGATTAGCTGTATCCTTTAAGAATTTGGATAAATTTGGCTAATAAACATGCTAGCGTAGCATGCGTAGCATGTCTAGCATATCGAATAACAGATCTTGTTGCTTACGTTCGGTAAATTACAAGAATAACAGTTGTTCATTACTGTTTACGAGCCGTTTGCGGATTTTTTTTTTCATGCTTCTCATTAAATATAACCAAGAATAAGAGTTGGTTTAGTTGTGTTCTAATCATGGGAGTATATTCCTGCTTGATAATGACTATTATGTAGCATGATAGATCTTTACTTAGATGTTGACATTGGAACCATGTTTTAATGCGTGTTTATATGTTACACAAGTTTAACTATTTCTTATTGGAGCAGGATGATTTTTTACCACGGACGGCCACACCTTTGGAAGACATTTTCAAATCTCTTTTCTGGTATCCATCACTTCTCTTGCTTACTCTTTCTTTATTGCTAGTATTAGACTTGGCACGGCCTGTTTGGTAGCGAATTGTCATTGAACTCTCTATTTTAAAAAGATGTGCAGAAGAGGCTATCGAATATCTATTTTTTAAAAAATTGTTCTTTCTTTATGGAGTCAACTTATTGACTGAGATCTTCCTCCCTTACTCCTTTCGTTGAACTTTTTCTTAATTGAGGATATATTTTACTTGGTTCAAAATATGATTATGCTACTTCTCTTTTCATTCAATAGTTTACCATGCCTACTTTGTCTAAGATGCATGAGGGATACATGTATACCTGAGGAGAAGATGATCAAAGATCCAAGGAGGCTGTATGCACCTGGTCGCCTCTATCACATTGTTGAGAGAAAGCCTTTAAGGTATAATTGGACTGTGAACTTGGTTCTATACTGATACTTTCCGAAATTAGTGTAACTGTAAGTAAATCATTGAGAATATGTTTGTTTTCTACGTTCTTTGGATGCAAACATTGCATGTCATCTTTCATGGACATAAGACATCGAATTTTGATTAAAGAAATGGGAAGATTTCTGCGTAAGAGACATTAAACAAATATTCCTCACTAGGCTAACAGATGGGATTGAGTCGATACAATAAAAACAGGGATCATTAAATTTTTCTGGCTGTTCATGGATTTTTTTGTAGATTTAACAGTAAGACATAATTGAGTTATACTATATATATCTTTAGTCAGTTTCAAACTGGACCAAGCTTCAAGGTTTTACCTTTTATGGATGGGCCATGAATGAATACTGTTTCGCAGATGTGGAAGATTTCCCCCTGTTGTTAGGACAGCTGTGCCAGTGGATGGGAGGTTTGAGCATATAGTTCTGTCCTGTAATGCCACTTCTGATCATGCAATAATATGGATTGAGAGAGAAGCCACGAGGGCACTGAATGTAAGTTTCTATGTCCCTCGCAACTTCGACGATGACCTCTGGTTCAGCAAACATTTAAAACAGTAACGTTTTTATGATTTTTATGTCAAATTACTCTCTGAAAGAAGCAGACCAACTTCAGTTTCCCGAAACTAAATTGTGACCAGGCTTTTAACTACTATCTCTGTTGTTTCCAACGAACAACTACGATTTCTTAGGACGTTGTGTCAGATTAATTGCTTTGCATGCTTCTGTATAATATTTTCTTCCATTATCTTTATTTCAGATAATGCTAGAGAAAGATCAAACAATGGGGATCCCGGCAAAGCAAAGAATGGAAAGGCAAGAGACAATGGTCAGAGAACATACTGAGGAGTACAATGCTGCATTACAGAGGGCTGTTATCCTAGCCGTGCCACATGCTATGTCACATTCGCGATACGGAACTTTTGAAGAGCAGAAGCAGGATGAAGAGCTAACAGAAGATGACTCAAGCAAATCAAGCGGGGAATCTTCTTTCGGATCTTCTAGGCAAAGCAGGCCAAAAGAGAACTGGGATGAATTGATCGAACGCCTGTTTGAGAAGGACGAATCAGGTCATATGGTGCTCAAGAAGTCACAGAGAGATAAATGATAATGATGTTGAAGCAACGTGAACTGCATGAACAGAAAGAGAGTGGTAGTTTTACGGCAAGAGAGATGTCTCAATTCATTTGTATTATACTGTCAGTTAGATTCAAACTCTTGTTCAATTTACTTGTAAATTAATTAGAAGAAAAGTTTTATTCGCAATGGCACAAATACTTGTAAGTGAACAGAAATACAGTGATATTTTTTATATATTTTTTATAAAGTATATAAGAGGGGTAAATATTAAATCAAGGCGCACATAATAAGGAAATGAACAAAGGATCAATCAGACTTCAAATTTGTGTCTCGGGATCATATATGTGCATTTTAACTTTTTAGGTCAATTAGATTTTCAAATTTGTGTTTTCAGAGTCAAAGAAGTTATTTTTAATTTTATCAGTCAATTAACTCCAAGAATTCTCTTAATTTAGGTCAAGTAACTCTAAAATTGTATACCTCAAATGCGAGCTTATTTAACCCCAATATACAAATTTGAAACTTTAATTTACTAAAGTGATCTTTAACCCCAAAACACAAGTTTGAAAATCTAATAGATTCAGAAAAGTTTAAATATATTTATTTGATTACGAAACACGAGTTTGAGGGTCCACTTAACCCTTTGTTCATACCGAATAGGAAAAGGGGTCATTTATGCCGTTATGGTTTGTCTATAGGATCAAGCAAGCACCAAACGTTCGGAAAAATTTAAATAATACTTTTAACGTGTTAAAAAGTGAACAACCAGACCTCGATTTTGACTCATGAATGAGACGTTGGGGGCTTGGTTGTTCACTTTTTTTAAGACGTTAAAGGCATATTTAAACCTTTACGGACATTGAAAACTTATTTGATTTTTGAGTTAAACTTTAGGGACATAAATGATCCTTTTTTCTCTAGAGAATAACATCAACAAAACAGTTGAGGAAAACTCAACCAAACTGAGAACTTCCGCGCATAAATTCTTGGAACTGAAATTATCAGTAATTTTATGATCTCTAATGGCTTCCGGACTTCACATTTTCCTTTTCATGGCGCTAACAGCTTCAGCTCCGTTCTCTATTAATTTCGCAGAAAGGTAAATTTTAGATAAAAGAAAAAATCCCAATTTTTCCAATTACTACATTGCATACAATTTTGCCCTAATTTTTCACAATTTTCCGTATGATTTGAGTGTTTCTGTTTGTTTTCGAAGCCGGAAGAAATTAAGGGACAAGGAAGAGGTGAAACATGGAGCGATTAACCAATCAGGAAGCTCATCAATTCAAACTAATAACAGAATTAACCACCGGCATGTCGTTCAGCTCTCTTGGCGACCAAGGTCAGGTACATTCACTCTCAACCTTGTTATTGTATAAAGTTTATTAAATTGTCCAAAGATTTTGACTTTGAGGTATTTTATGAAAACATCTAAATGTTCAATAAAGGTTTAAGTTTTGACATTTTATTATATATTTCTTGTGTTAGGGTGTTCTTGTATAAAGACTTTCTGACTGATGAGGAGTGTGATCATCTTATTTCTTTGGTATGGAATAATTTGATTTTTTTCGTATTAATTTGATTGTTTTTTTGTTCTGGAATCACTACAACTGAAGAATGTTTATATTTGAGTGTCTTAGAGGCAAGGTTTGAAAGAGACATCAGCTGTAAAGGGCGATGGTTCTAGTAATACTGTGGAGAATAATATACAGCTTCCAAGCTCAAAATCAGTTCTGAATATTAATGTAAGTGTCCATGTTGATGTTGGATTGCTTCTGTTTTTGAGTGCGTTCTTGCTGCCACATACTCGCGCCGTTACATTTTGTTTGGCTTCGGCTTCTTTTTCTTGGTAATGAAAGCACTCGTAGGCATTCTCGGACTTTAACTTAGTTGCCTGAGTTGTATTTCAATGTAGAAGAAGAAAAGATACTCCTAGGATACCGTTATCGTTCTAGTTTCCAGCTTTAAATGAAAACTCGTTTAAAAATGGTTTATTTGAACATGACTGCCGGATGATTTGAAGGTCGAAGCTTCCTTTATGATCTTTAAATTTAAAATTTAATTTGTTGCTCCTTTTAATCCTTGTTACTTTTTTGAACTGTTGACAGTATAGACTAGCTAATAATTGCTCATAACTAGCATTTATTTGGAGTATGCAGTTATGGTTAATGTAGTAGGCAGGTATGATGTACTGCATTTGTATTCTATGACAAGATAGAAGTAACTTTCATTCACACTTTCAGTATTACCTTGTGCTTTTTAGGATAATTTACTTGCAAGGATTGATGAAAAAATTTCAGCCTGGACCTTTATTCCCAAAGGTATATTTCCTTGGCTCTTGCATTCCTAGAAGATAGTTGTTTTTTCCATGAATCGCCTCTATGATTCAATATTTGAGATCTCTGGTCGGGTTTCGTTGCACTTCAGGGTACGGCATGCCCCTCGAGGTCATGCATTATGGGCTTGAAGAGGCCAATCATCATTCTGATTATTTCAGTAACAGAACATTGATTTCAAAAGTGCCTTTAATGGCAACTCTAGTTTTATACCTATCAAATGTGACTCAAGGTGGTGAAATTCTCTTTCCTGAGACAGAGGTTAGCTAGAAACCATCTTATAGCTCTCTCATCATCGATCTTTTACATCATCGCACACTCACTGATCTCTCTTCCTACAATGACAGCCAAAAAACAAGGTTTGGTCTGACTGCACAAAGGGCAGTAGCAAAATGCTAAGACCTGTCAAAGGAAATGCTGTGCTGTTTTTCAACGTGCACCTGAATGCATCCCACGACACCAGTAGCACCCACGCTCGATGTCCTGTCCTAGAGGGGGAGATGTGGAGTGCAACTAAGCATTTCCTCATAAGAGCCATCGATACAAAGGAGGAAAAATCCCTGCCTGAATCAGACGCCATCGACTGCACCGATGAGGACGCTAATTGTCCTAAGTGGGCTGAACTTGGGGAATGCCAAAGAAATCCAGTTTTCATGACAGGTTCTCCTGATTATTATGGTACATGTCGAAGAAGCTGTAATGCGTGTTGAATGCTAGAAAGAAGATGATTCTTTGTTTCTCGCAAAGATATACTGATCTATGTAGTTGATTGGTGAGATTACTTAAATAAAGATGAATCACATTATTATTTTGAATTAGAAGAATTACAGCATACATAAAATTAAGTCCAGAAATCTTAAATCAAAATCTAAGATTATTCTCATCTTCAAAAGAAAAAACATAAAGAGAGGTAAGTTTAAAGCTTTCCTGAAGATTCGGAAGAAGATGGTTTCTTGAGAGAACAAGAAGACTTGAACGCCTCAATATGAGACTGACACTTAACGTAGTCACCTTTGTTCTCCTCCAAACACTTCTTCAAAGCCTCCACATCACATGCCGACGACATAATCTTTTTGCCGCTTCCACTGTCTCCGTTCTGGTCCATCTTCTATGAATCCGATAACAGAAGGAAACAACGATAGAAAATAATGGAGGGTCAATCTTGATATCCGCTTCTTGTCGCCGTCGACTTGGTTCCTTAGGCTGTGCAGTTTCACCTTTCTTTAAAGTGGGGCGTGATGGCGTGCGTTTTCAGATTGGGCTCTCTTTGTTGAATTTTGAGAAAATTACACCATATGACTCAATTTTCAAAATCTTTATATTAATGACTCAAGATTTTATTTTTTACAACAATCTCTCTTTTTTTAAAACTTATTTGCATGTATACCTCAATATAGTTTTATTCCTTTTATAACCCTCACTTAAATTAGATTCAAAGAGTTAGAGTATCTATGGTTGGTTGGCGATGAAACCAACAATGGCGGACTAATGGTGGTTGGTGGCCGGTGGCCGGATCGACTATGGTCTAACCGTCGGTGGCTAGTGGTCTGAAAACCTAAAAGGAAGCCAAATTGCAATTGGAACAACATTGTGCCTTAAATCTGCAATTAAATTAAGCATTAATTCAA
Source organism: Mercurialis annua (assembly GCF_937616625.2). Taxonomy (NCBI): domain Eukaryota; kingdom Viridiplantae; phylum Streptophyta; class Magnoliopsida; order Malpighiales; family Euphorbiaceae; genus Mercurialis; species Mercurialis annua. The sequence continues at coordinate 75,342,119 of NC_065572.1, read as the reverse complement.
AAATGAAGATGCGATTACAGGCTGAGAAGACGAAATTGGAGGCGGAATCAAACCGAGAAAGAACAATGGGCGTTTAGGATACAACTATGGTTTTCGCTACCACCTCCAACAAGAACGATGTAATGTTGATCATCGTCAGATTTGAGATTGAAGTTTGGATCTGATTTAATTGTATGGAATCCAGCAGAAATTTGTATGTGTGGAGATAAAATAGAGGTAATTACATAGTAAGATTGAAGAAATAATAGAAGGGGTGAATTTAATGGGTATTTTTGATCTCTACACGTTATATTGTGCAAATGGGTAATGTTTGAAAGTAGTACACAAGTATCACATTCTGTTATCGGTGATAGTAGTGTGATAATGGTTAAGGCGAGAAAGATAGAAGTGAATTGAAGGAATTGGAACAAGAAAAGCAATCACAACATTCTTCAAGTTTCTTCCCATCATCTTTGGTCAACACATTCAGTAAATAAGTCTTGTTTTATATAGCTTTTTATTGGGCAATGTTTCAATTCTTTTTTACTGTTGAAGCAATTAGAAGGAATGACGCACAGAAATAGCTTTGATCAACTAATTTATATGTCTACCTACTGTACATGGGATGGTATGTTGGAGGTGATAATAATTAATTGAGTGTTTTTGCTTGATATATTACCAACAATCATTGAAATGTTTGGACTTTAACTTGTGATAATGACTATTTGCTTTATTTAGCGATATCTGATGTGAATGCATACTATAAGAACATTAAACTATCTAAGACTTTTATGGTGGTCAGTTGTCTAACTAGGTTGGACGGCATAAATTTAAAATAAAATAATTTAAAGTATATTGTTATTCAATTAATAATGCCATTTTAAAAATAAATTATTTATGATGTCAATTTAATTTACTGACTATATGTTTGTATTTGTGATTTTATTTTGAGATTTAGCGTAATATACAAATTGAATATCTCATTTAAGTAGAATGTATTTGACAGTTTATAAAACCGAAAACCAACCTAATATGAACTTGATGTGAACCTGTATAAACTGAATTATCTTAATTCAGTTTTTAATGAAACTCTTTATAATCTTAACTGACATTTTATATAGAGATAATTTTGAAATTTAGTGTAGTATACAAATTGAATATCTTTTTGAAGTGAAATGTACTAGTTACAGTCTATAAAACCAAAAAATCAACCAGATGTGAACCTAATGTGAACCTATATAAACTGAACTATTTTAATTCATTTAAAAAAAATTATCTTGTTGTTCTTTACAATCTTAACTGGCATTTTATATAGAGAGAATTTTGAGATTTAGTGTAATTTACAAATTGAATCTCTTTTAAGTGAAATGTATTTGACAGTTATAACCAAAAATCAACCTGATGTGGACCTATATAAACCGAACTACCTTAATTTAGTTTCTAATAAAATTTGTCTTACTGCTTTTTACAATTTTAACTAACATTTTATATAAATAATTTTGAAATTTAGTGTAATCACAAATTGAATATCTCTTTTAAGTGAAATATACTTGACAGTTTATAAAACCGAAAATCAACGTGATGTGAACCGGATGTGAACCTATATCAACTGAACGATCTTAATTTAATTTTTTAATATACAAATTGAATATCTCTTCTAAGTGAAATATATTTGACACTCTATAAAAACAAAAATCAACGTGATGTGAATTGAATGTGAACTATCTTAATTCAATTTCTAATATAATGTATCTTACTGCTCTTTACAATCTTAAAAAACATTTTATATGGAGAGAATTTTAAAATTTAGTTTTCACAAATTGAATATGTCTTTTAAGTGAAATATATTTAACAGTCTATAAAACCAAAAATCAACCTGATGTGAACTACCTTAATTCAATTTTTAATATAATATATCTTACTGCTCTTTACAATCTTAAATGACATTTTATATAGAGAGAATTTTAAAATTTAGTGTAATCACAAATTGAATATTTTTTTTAAAAAAAAATTATTTAACATCTATAAAACCAAAAATTAACCTGATGTGAACCGGATGTGAACCTATATCAACTGAACCATCTTAATTCAATTTTTAATAAAAAATTGTCTGGATATTCTTTATAATTTAAATGACATTTTATATAGAGAGAATTTTGATATTTAGTGTAATATACAAATTGAATATCTCTTTTAAGTGAGATGTATTTGACATTTTATAAAACCAAAAATCAACATGATGTGAACCAGATGTGAACCAACTGAAATAGCTTAATCCAATATTTAATAAAATTTGTATTGCTGCTCTTTACAATCTCCAGGTCTCATTATTTTCACAATTTACAACGTCAAATTTTCTTTTTAATCCTTGTTATCAATGATTTCTGATAAGCTTCACCAACTGTTTGAGTGTAATCAATAGGAAGCAACTCCACAACATTATCAATGAACAACTTGTAAACAATCTTTCATTCCTCTCCTGCAATCCATTAAATTGTAATGTAAACTAACATATTATTCTTACAATTCACAATTGCATTATTAGGAAAGCCTAAAATTGCACAGTTGTTAGAATTTAGAATTCATTCCTTTTTATATGAAAATAAAAATCATAGTAACTCACTATGAACTAAATGAAATGGTTGACAAAAGTGACATATGGAAATAGCTAGCTTGATAAATTAGTTACTGGATTGAGCGTCTAATACTAAACAATGCAAATATCAAGACATAGACAGTGAAAATTATTGGATTAACTCAGTAGCTCTCTTTTTGGTGGTTTGAAACACCAATTTCATCAAACAAAAACATTAACATTTAAGCCTAATTCCAAGCACCCATTACTCTAAAATCAAAGAAAAATCCAACATGGGATGGATATAATATTCACTATGGTTGATTAGGATAAATTATTGTTGACCAAGTTACAGTATATGCATGATTAAGTTACAGTTTCGCATCACATTCAAACTTACCTCGGGAACAATATTAGGAGCATCATCTGTAATTTTCCTCTCTTGAAGAGGAACTCTTCTTATGGCATTCAACATAAGCTTTCTCCTGCATCAATTTTTTGTTATCTTTCTCATAAACATAAATTAATAACTCAATAAAAGATTTTATAATCAGACTACTCTTTTCTAAAGCAATATAATGTCCATCTCCACAAATGTCTTGAAATTTTGGACTTCTTATTTTATCGATGGTCAAGCTTCATATATCAACACCAGATTGTTTTTAGCGTTGAAATCACCCACAACTCCAATTAAACAATCAATCAATTTCTTATGAATTAATTCGATTTCAAATCACCCCCATTGAAGAAACTAATCAATAACGTCACGCCACCACATCACCATCAATAAAAAAGCTCATAATTTTTAGTTCTGTCTCTACACTCCTGCTCAGAACATCCACCGACAGAAAGATGGTTTCAGTCGGCATTTTGTCAACAAACAGAAAATTATCATTAAGAAATTAAAAGAAATTATAAATGTTTAAATGATAAATCTTACTTAATTTGTGGAATTAATCAAACGCCACTACCAGATCTTTATCTCTCTGGCGGTGGTTGAGCACCGCGCCGCCGGTTCGACCACCGCAGTCTGACCGGAATAACAACACCAGATTTTTTCAATTTTCTATAGTATCTTTCAATAAAGAAGAAGGGGGTAAAAATGTCTTATTTTATGTTAAAACTAACTTATTTTGGATTGTGAGGGAATTGTGAAAACTTTTCTTTTTTATTGAGAGATTACTGCCATAATAAAAAAGCTGAGGTAAAAATATAACATAGGACCATTTTTAGGGGATTTGTGTAGATTACCCTTGAATTTTGACGGTGGTGTAGCCCGTGAGATTGGGTTAACTGCTAAATGGCAAATTTAGACCCGGTGATCCATATCGGAAAGGAGTTATTCTTTTCTTTTCCAAAAATAACAATTTAAAAAAAATGACAATTTCATGAAGGTCTAAATCGAATAGAGCAGGACTATTATATTTTTGGAAAACCACAAAATAATATAAAAATTTAATAATTTTCAAGCATGGTTCGTAATTAGAAAGAATTTTCCGTACATCAAAAATACATCGCCATACTTATTCGATACATCTCTGATACAAATATAGAGTGTATAAAATGGATTTAAAAGAAAAAAAACATGAAGCATGTATAAATAAAAAAAATGTACTTTTAATTTTTTTGACCGATTTAGAATATTTTATGATCTATGGCAAAAAAAAAAGAATATTTTATGATTTTGCCTATTCTTTCATCAAAACTTGAATCCTGAATAACACCAGACCTGCTTTTATATGCGTAGGACTTTTTATTTTTGATTTGAATTCTATATATGTCGGAAAAAATACAGTTCGTATTCCGGTATTTGCATAAATATTTTAGGTAATGTATTTTTAGACTCGAACATAATTTAAGTGGGACTTTAACTTGCATATAAAAGAGTTAAGATCATGAACTCATTCCAAATCCGTTCAAGTCGGCTTTATGTTGATCTTAATTTATTTATTTTGAATTTTATATGTTCATCTTAATAGAAACGCAGGCAAGTATTTTCCATAATTACATGTTGCACATTACATTAGTTGCTCAACTATACAAACGGCAGAAAGAAATGAAACAAAGGAACTCTTTCTAGGTTCTCCAATGAGAAAATGTCACAGGCTGTGGTGAAGTAAGGGCTGCATTTCTGGTACCATTCTTGCTCTCCATGGCCAACAACATATATGCCTCACTTTACGCCGGCTACGCTCTCTGCTCTCCGCTTCTTCTAGTTGTCTCCTTAGTTCCTCGACGCGTTGTTGGAGTACTACACTCCTGCTGTCAGCCAATTGCAGCGATTTCTCTGCTGCTGCCTGTGCAGCCATTGCAGCATTTGCCAGTTCTTCTTTCAGTTTTAACTTTCCATTTGATATCTCTAATGCAGCCTTTGTTTTTTCCAGTTCTAGCTTCATTATGCCAACCTAATCAAACATCCACAACTTAGCTATATTTGAACAGAAACTTTCCGAGTCCAACATTGGCGTTTCTAGATGCGTGACTTATCGTAAAAAATACAGTTTCATTGTTTTTGTTTCCGGGCTGTAAAGTAATACTTGGAAGGTTACCAGTTTGTCAAGTTCTTGAATCTGGTATTTTCCAGCTTCTACTTCCAATTCACAGGCTTCTCTCCATCGAGCAGCATCTGCTTCAGTTTCTTTTATTACTATTAGAAGCTCATCTACCTTTGCATGGTAAAACAGAATAAACAACTCAGCAATAGAATGCACTAGGAGTAACATTCTGCAATTTTAGTAAGACATAAATTTACATTTTGAACAAACACTGTCTCTTTATCTTCCAATTCTTTAATGTACATTTTGTTGTCTGCAATTTGCTGAGCTTGTTTCTCTGTTAGACTCTGTAGTCGCTGAGCATCTGACCTGGGATCAACGTAACAGTTTATAATCACAAGCAAGCCAAACTAAAAAGAGTGATAACATTATATTTATAGTCTAGTTGGAAATTTTTTCACCCAAGACTAGTGTACATGCTTTGAAGTTGATTGACAAAATACCTAGACTCTTCCAAGGATCTTCTCAATTGATTGATTTCACGTCGCAAATTCTTCATTATTCTCTCAACTGTTGAGGCCTGAGAAGAAGATCCATAGATTTTAGACCAGCAGATTTTTTTTTTATAAATCAAACTTATAGCAAAATAGAGAATCAAACCAAAACAAACACAAGATTTACGTGAATCGGCAAACGACTACTCCATGGATGAGAGATTCACTCTGATGTCCAAAATTCAACAAAAATAATACTTGCACCCTTAAATTTTAGAAGTCCATAGAGATCAAATTAAGTCAAAGAGGAATAAGTTCTTGTCTATTTGAAGAGATCACGTAAAAGGAGTATTAATTGTAATAGGATTATAATACCTATTTCTACACAAACAGCGATATGCTAATTAATTATCCAACGTATATTAAAATTAATATTCCTAAGTTAACTAATTAATTTTTTAGCAATAATCCTAATTCCTAACAGATGCTTTATAATCTATATACAAAAATGCTGAAACAAAAAACAGGCAAGCCATATTTAAAACGAAATAAAACATAGGACTCGATAGGTTTTCATGCAATGTAGTTTATAAGTGATTATTCAAACAAACATACTAGACTAATAACCTCCTCTTCATAGTCACTCCCGTCTGATTTGACACTGGCAGTAGTGCTGGCCGGAGCGGTGGTAGCTCCCCAGCTCTCTCCTGATAGCGCAGTACGTCCACTTCCCATCAGAAAACCAAACCCTACTCTCTGCAATCCCATCTCTGCAATCTGTAGCAAAGCCATCCTCTTTTGCTCAGTATTCCCTTTCACTTTATTCTCCACCGCCGCTTTCTCCAACAAAGCAACCCTTAACAAATTGTTAATATCACCATTCTCCTCAGTCAAGCTCACTATAGTACTGCTCTCTAATTGCTTTCTCTCATTCTTCTTCTTTTCTTTGAACTCTTTCACTTTTGATTTTGCCACACTTGCAATTGAAGTTAACTCTTCATAAATGTCCATTAGTTCACTGTCTTGTGCTTCTTCCACTTCAACACTACCCTCATCATCTAAACACCGTATTATCTCAGCTAAACAACCCTTCACCGCCCTAATAGTTGAGAGCTGATCGGAGCCGTAGATTTTGGTTTGTGGGTGGTTCTCAGTAATGGTTGTAGCATCCATCTTCTGGTTTCTATAGTGTAGATTAAACAAGTTTCACAAGAAAAAGAGAATGGAGAACTTCGAAACCTACCGGTCAATAAAAGAAGATCAGGTAGTTAACAGTATTCTTTATTCATTTGCACGCTCGAATTTTGGCGGGCAATTTTGCTCTCCTATCCACGCGCGCACCTGATTTTTGCCAGCAGGGCTGTAAATGAGCCGAGTCGAGTTTTCATGTGTTCATCTCGGCTCCTTATATGAAGGTGTTCATGTTGGTTCGTTCGAACTCTGAATAAAGTGTTTATGTTTGACTCATTAAAAATTTATAGTTATCATATTCGTTTCATTTAACAGACAAACTTGTAAACGCATTAAACAAGTTTATTCACGAACTTATTTAAGTAGTTCAAAAAATGAACACAAACAATTAAATTTTACCTTTTTAAAAATATTAAAACTACAAAACTATATAATTTTAATAGCTTAATAGAATACTTTACATTTAATTAATTTTGAGAACTTTTAATTGAATATTTATACGAATTGGTTTGTGAACTCTTTATTGATTTTATATACGAGCCAGTTTACTAACTTTCAATCGAATTTATATGTAATTTTAATCACGAACAAGTAAACTAGCTGTTCGTAAGCATAAACGATTTGAACACCACTATATTTATTTTTGATTCGTTTAAATAACAAAATATAAAATCAAATTCGAGCTTTGTTTCTTTAGAATACGAACGAATACGAAGTGAACTCTATCGAGCTCGGTTTATTTACAACCCTAGTCCCCAATTTCGGGCTTGAGATCTTGAACTTCCCAATGGCCTAGTGGCTTCTTAAAACTCTAGCGTTGACAAAGACAGAAACTTTACCGAATTAAAAACTTAAGCGGCAATTTGGCATTTTCACATTACCAGGTAATTTACAAACACTTCCCCACTTGTCTTTTTGCCTTTTGCTTCTCCATTAAGCACTAGAGCTTTTTACACGCACTCTCATGGCGAACTATTCTTAGTAACCACCAGGTCCACCACCACCACCACCACCAATAACAACTTTGTTAAAAAGCAATCTGTTTTATGTCCGCCGAGTCCACAACTCAGTCACTCACTCACCCACTCAGTACTCTATCTTGATCACACAGAAACTAATGGGAAGTGTTTCTGTTGTTGATGAGACCGTAAAAAAGAAATCTTATGATGTGGAGAACACTATATTCGTTGCTGTAGGGAAGAACGTTAGCAAAAGTCAATCAGCTTTATTTTGGGCTGTGCACAATTTTAATGCAAAGAAAATTTGCTTGCTTCATGTTCATGGTTAGTTTTGAGGTTTAGTTTTGTTTGTTTTCTTAGTTCCTGATCATGATTAGTTTTGGGTTTAGTTTTGTTCTTGATGTAATTGCTTTAATTGGCAGCTGACAGTGATCTCGAAAGGGAAAAGATGATGGATGTTTTAGATCAATACTGCCTCATTCTTGACCAAGAAAAGGTGCTCTTGATTCTTGTTAAAAAATTCTTATTTGGACTGTTGATTATTGTTGTAAACCCTGTCTTTGTTGTGTTGACATACTTGATTATTTGTATAGGTGCAAGTGGACAAGGTATGGATTGAGATGAGTAGTGTTGAGATGGGTATTGTGGAGATTATTGATCAGTATGATATTAGATGGCTTGTAATGGGTGCAGCGGCGGATAAATACTATTCAAGGTAAAGATATTGTGTTAGCTTATTGTTCAGGTTATCGGTGCATTCGTGTTGAAAAATATTTGTGTTTCTGCGTTTCGGAATCCTTCTTTGTGTAGCATATCTGATTTGAGTTTATTGCAGCAAACTAGCGGGATTGAAGTCCAAGAAAGCGAGATTTGTATGCCAACATGCACCTATTTCCTGTCATATTTGGTTTGCTTGCAAGGGCTGCCTCATATATACAAGGTACTTTTGACATTGGATTTTTTAATAGTTTATTTGCTTGTTCTAGTTGGGGACATGTAGGTTGTAGGGACATACTATGCAGTTGTTGATGCAGAATGTCTCATGTTAACTAGTTGGTCTATTCGTACTGTCTGTGTAATTGCACATGAGTAGAAGGTTGGAACCTGGTCTATACAATCGCAGTTACAGACTGGGGATTATGCATTTCCATTTGCATAATTGCACAACTTACGTCTGAATATGATTACAGAAATAGTAAATTAGATAATCCTGGTCTTCACACGCCTTCTATAAAATGCCTGAAAAATATGATTGGGCATAAATTTCTTTTCCAGAGCGTGTGCCATGCAGGATTTTATTTTAGTTCTTATTTTAATGCATCTATGATGTGTTACCAAATTTGGAAATGCTGCTCATGGAATTAATATATGAAAACAGGGAAGGTAGAAATGTCAAATCTGAAGAAGAGTTGTCTCTTCCCTTGCTACTGATGAATTCAGATTCAGGAATTGAGGAACCAGAAAGTTTAGGATCTTATACACAAACACATAGTACTTTTGGTAGGTATATTAACTGAAATGCTGGCTAGTATTTGAGTTTGGTTCAGAACAGTTTTTCTTTAAGGAGTGGTAGAGTTATAACTTTGTCACAGAGATTTACAGATGCCGAGAAGGAAGATGATAACCTTGGATTTTTTCTGGAAACGTTCAACAATCAGTGTGCATTGCACTCTGACATATCAAGCAATACAGAGGTCAGTACATCCGCATATATGCCATTTCTAATCGATGGGGTAAGAAAACTTAGCTGTCTTTATTTAGATCACAGTTTCTAGTAAAGTGATTGAAAACATCGTTCACATTTTCATGGTTGATTTTATCTTTGCACTGGACCATTATAGTTACATTTGCAGTTAGAAAATTCAGAGGAGACACTCTTTGAACATTGTATGAGTTGTATCACAAATTGGTCTGCAAAGGAGAGTTGAGAATTGAAGTCTCGCACTGTTAAAAATATATTTTGATGTTCTTTTATTCTTCATAGATTTTATGAGGTTAGATGGTGCATTGCGTTTGCAGGAAGAAAAAATTGAAGGACAGGCAACTGAAGCAACTGAACAAACTTGTCATAAACTTGAACAAGCAATTCTTGTTGCAAAAGACTCAAAGCAAATGGCATTTGAAGAGGCAGTGAAGCGATGGAAAGAAGAAGACGATGCTATGGAAGCCAAATGCAAGGCATATTGTTTTATATAATATTCTCTCCTGTTCTTTTCTTATGTCATGAAATTGGGTAACATTGATTATTGGGATCTTAGTTATCTTGAAGGTTCAAATTCTAGCAACTATAAAAAATTCCAGGTTATAACAAATTTTAGTAATTATGATATGTTGTTTCTTTACCGTAATAATAAATTACTTACACCTATATTAGAGAGGTTCAATTCCCTGGCTTTCTCTTTTCGATTACCAAACACATGCCTCTTTTTCATTTTGCTGTTCATAATGTTTACTGTTTTTTAACTAAGTGCAACCTGTTTGGTGTGCTAGAACACCAGATTTGAAAGGATGCTTTAGATATTAGAATAACTAGAAACCCTCAAAAAGGTCAAGAGGAGGACCTGCATAAACAGATACGGCTGTAAATATGAACACTGACTGCTGTAAACTAAACAAATTACAAAAAGATCTGGTAGCCAACCCAATTTTTTGGGTTTAAGGTGGGATTTGGTTTAGACAGAATGGAAGATTTGCATTCCTACCAACTCTAACCACCAAAAATAGGAAAAATGAGGTTGTCTTCCTTTAGTTTTTTCCCCTTTGCTTCATAATTTAAGATTCAGAAGTCTAGTTAAGTTTATCTTTCCCTTGACATATTCCTAATTGCATGTCAGCATCTTCAAGATCAGAATATCAAGTAACATGATAGGAACTGAATATTTTATTGAGTGGGGATTTTTGTTTTTGTTTTGACTGTTGTAAACACATCACTAGATCAGCTTCACTTTTAACAACTTACTTTGTAAGCATCTTGTTCTCTTACAGGCTATGGCGTTAGAAAACTTATGTGTTAAGGAGATCAGCCTAAGAAAAGAGATGGAGGAAAAACTGGCTAGAGGAAAGCAAGATATAGAAAAGACGAAGAATCAACGTGACACATTTGTAAAGGAATTCCAGAAGGTCCAGGAGCAGAAGTCTGTACTAGAGGATCAACTCGCAGAGTCCAGTGGTGTAGTGAAGGGTTTAGAAGAAAAAATATTGTCAGCTGTAGAACTTCTTATAAGTTTCAAAAAACAACGAGATGCAGCACGAACAGAATGTGAAAATGCAAGAAAGGAGGTTAATAGGCAAAGGAAATTGGTGAGAATGGGAGCTGTGAGCTTTTGCAGGTCCGAAATCCTTGAGTTTTCCTTTGTGGATATTAACGAGGCAACTCATGATTTTGATCCATCCTGGAAGATTGGAGAAGGAAGATATGGAAGTGTCTACAAAGGGATCCTTCGCCATGTACATGTTGCTATCAAAATGTTACCTTCTTATGGGTCTCAAAGCCAGTTAGATTTCCAAAATGGGGTAATTCTTATTTGCCATCTCTCTATAACTCTCAATAGGGTACACGTTCAAATTTGTGTTGTTGAGTTGGTCATGAGATTTTGATATAGAGATTTAAAACTTGGTCACCTAATTCTTTTCCTTCTTAAAGGTTTGGGAAAGTTCTGCTTGGGATAACCATGGTGTTTTAAACTGTTGCGTCCTGTTCTCTTAGGTCCTCCCTTCTACAAATAGGTTTATCTGTTCAAAACTTCTAAGATAAAAAAATTCAGTTGTTATGTCCAGACCAAAGTGAAATCTGTAACTGAAACTAAAAAAAAATCTTGAGGGAAAACTTAATCAGTTTGTATATACCTTATTAATGGTGATAACTAAAATAAATTACTATCTGTTGATTAACATTGATTATTTTGTTGGTTGCATTTCAGGTGGAAGTTTTAAGTAGAGTGAGACATCCACACCTGGTAACATTAATTGGAACTTGCCCAGAGTCCAAGTCACTTGTCTATGAGCACGTGAGAAATGGAAGCCTCGAAGATTCCCTTGCCTGCAAAAATAAGAGGCACCCTCTTCCTTGGCAAATTCGGATACACATTGCTAATGAGATATGCTCTGCTCTTATATTTCTTCATTCTAATAAGCCTTGTATTATACATGGAAGTCTGAAACCGTCGAAAGTCCTCCTTGATGATAACTTGGTCAGCAAACTCAGTGACTTTGGCATCTCTCTTTTGGTCCCACAAGGAGAAAGAATGCGTAACGATAATCCAATGTCTAACAAATCTAACCTGAATTTCACATCTTTGTATGATGATCCGGGATATACCGAGACAGGGAAACTTACTCCAAGGTCGGATGTTTACTCATTTGGAATTATACTGTTACGACTTTTGACTGGAAAACCAGTTCCAGGATTGGTAAAATATGTAAAATGTGCATTAGAGGAAGAGAACTTCAAAACCTTATTGGATACTTCTTCTGGGGACTGGCCAGTTGAGGATGCCAAACTGCTGGCAAGATTGGCATTGAGGTGCTGTGAGAAAAACCCATTGAATCGTCCAGATCTTGTTTCAGAAATCTGGAACATCCTTGAGCCAATGAGGGCTTCGTGCGGTGATTTACTGTCATCTTCACGTTCCAAGGAGCTGCACCGGATCCCTTCCCATTTTGTTTGTCCCATTTTTCAGGTAATTATATCATACGTGGATTTAAAACCTGGTTTACATTATGGCAAACTGGTTTTACTAATGAAGATTTGGTAGTAGAAAGAAGAGCACCAACCAAGTGCTCTTGCATTCTAATCATCTAGACTGCCTCTTTTGCTGTAGTGAACTCTAGTTAATGGCTATGTTGCATGGAAACTTCTCAAGTTCTATGTTTCAGTGTCTCATTTCTGTTACCGTAAACCCTTTTAAAACTCTGAAAATCTCTGTTATAACTTATTTTTATAAAAAATGTCATTTCACTTTTCCATTTCGACATTTCTCGTTTCAGCCTTTTTTTGTCTCCGTGCTACATAGGTTGGTTGTAATAATGTAAGAAAATGGTTTGCACAAGTTGAACTTAAATATGTGTACCTTGAATCTTTCATGGATACATTACGTCGTGCATCTGTTTGTGTGATCTTTGCCAGCTTCTTATGACCATGGCTACTATCTGCATTTGTAGGAAGTGATGAAAGATCCACAAATAGCAGCAGATGGATTCACATACGAAGGTGATGCTATAAGAGGATGGTTGAAAAGTGGGCACAACACTTCCCCGATGACAAATCTGAAACTTGAACACTGCAACCTACTCCCTAATCACGCTCTTCATCAGGCAATTCAAGAGTCGGGACTATAGCTTTATACCAATATGATATATACTACATACTTAACTATTTAACATTACATCCTTTTATTTTTGAGAAGAAACATTACATCTTTTAAACGTACCATTTTGTACAGAAAAAAGGCTTCATTGGATGCACATATTTGCTTACATTGTATAGAAAACTATAGCATGAAACGCTAGCTTGGTATCAAATTTTAATTTTACCCAACAATAGCCACAAGTGTTCCCATTGCTAAAAACAAAAATTGTAGTCATAATTTTTAGGGTTTTTTACACAAATCCCCTAAAAATGCTATGGTGTTTCACTTTTCCCTCACCATTTTGATTTTGGCAAAAATCTCTCAAAAAAAATAAAAAGTTTACAAAAAATCCCTCATAACCCAAAATAAAAAAAAATGAGACAATATTGTCCTTGATATTTGTCAACATTTCATTGGTCTATGTTTGAATCAATCAAATGATGACACGTGGCAAATGTGGATTTGGTTAGACAAACGAACCAACCGCCACCGACCAATTTTCGGTCCGACCGGCCGGACCACCGCGGTCAACGCCGGTCAACGGCCGGCCCACCGCGGTCAACGGCGGTCAACAACAATCAACTATAGTGGTGAGATTTTAAAAGAATTAAATAAAATACAAATTTGCTATTAGTAGGAATAGAACCCATGACTTCTCACTCTTTGTCCATGTGTCTAACCATCAAGGCAAGACATGTTTGTTGTCTTTATTTACTCTTTTATATATATACATATACTCTTTAATAATGTATAAGAAAGCATCTAAACTAAATATAAACATATTAAAATGGTTGATTATAAATAATATATTATTATAAAATACTAATAAAATATTACGCTTGTTAAAATTTAAATTAATTTATTCTAATTAAATTAATACTAGTGTAAATTAAATATTAACTTAAAGTAAATTAAGTTAAAATAAATTTATAAATTAATGTATTAGAAACACAATTAACTTAATGTCAACTCGATATAAACTCAAAATAAATTATATAAGTTAATTACATGTCAATTTGAAGCAATTTTAAGTTACATTTCAAAATTAAAATAATTTACTTTTTCAGATTGACATTAAATTTATATTGAGTTTACATTAGGTTTGCATTGCATTGACATGATATTTACACTGAGTTGACATTAGGATTACATTGAATTGACATTACGTTTACATTACGTTTACATTGAGTTGACATTGAGTCATCATTAAGTTGATATTAAGTCGACGTTGAGTTGATATTAAGTTAATTTTTAAAATTATAATAATTTACTAAAACATTTACTTTGAATTGACATGTAGTTTACATCAATTTTACATTGAGTTTATATTAGATTTACATTCACTTGACATTGAGTCGACATTGAGTTGATATTAAGTTTAATTTATATTAAGTTTACATTTAGTTGATATTAGGTTTATATTGAGTTGACATTGAATCATCATTGAGTTTACATTGATTCGACGTTGAGTTGACATTAGATTTATATTGGGTTGACACTGAATCATCATTGAATTTACATTGATTTGACGTTAAGTTGACATTAATTTATAAAAATAATTGCAAAAAATCTTAAATAATTTACTTTCAATATACAATTAGTTTATTTTTCAAAGTATGAATTATAAAAAAATAATTTTACTATTATAATAAAAAATAATTTCATTTAAAATTTATAATAATTTATCAAAATATTTACTTTGAGTTGATATTTAGTGAACATTAAATTTACATTAAGTTGACATAAATTTATATTAAGTTCACATTAAGTTTACTTTGAGTTTATATTGAGTTGACATTGAGTTCATATTAAGTTTATATTCAGTTCATATTCAGTTCATATTGAGTTTATATTGAGTTGACATTGAGTTTACATTGATTCGACGTTGAGTTGACATTAGGTTTATATTGGGTTGACACTGAGTCATCATTGAGTTTACATTGATTCGACGTTGAGTTGACATTAAATTTACATAAATCATTGCGAAAAATCTTAAATAATATACTTTCATTATACAATTAGTTTATTTTTAAAAGTATGAATTATAAAAAAATAATTTTACTATTATAATAAAAAAAAATTCATTTAAAATTTATAATTATTTATCAAAATATTTACTTTGAGTTGATATTTAGTGAACATTAAATTTACATTAAGTTGACATAAATTTATATTAAGTTCACATTAAGTTTACTTTGAGTTTATATTAAGTTGACATTGAGTTCATATTAAGTTTATATTCAGTTCATTTATTTTAAATTTACTTTCGACTCATGTCAATAAAATCTTAGATAGTTTGCTTTTAAATTACTATTACTTTATTTGTCATTTTATAAATTATTTTTAATAGTATAAATAATAAAGTTAACATTAAGTTGTCATTGAGTTGACATTAAGTCGTTATTAGGTTTATATTGAATTTTTGCCCACCATGGCGGGTCCCACCACCACGTATCCGACCACGACCACCTCGGGTTTGACCAACAAACCATTATATTTTTTAATTTTAACAAGTGAAATATCTTACTAGTCTTACTCATATTAATAAAGAGTGTAAAATATAAATATATGTATATTTTATATTTTTACTGTGCAAATATTTATTAAATAAATTAAATTAGACTTATTTAATAGTAACTTTAATTTAAACTGATATTTAGTTTATATTTAATTTATACTATAAAAATAATTTCATTCTAATAAATTTATAATCAGATGTATATAATATATATATACATTATAGAGCAAATGTTGACAGCAATAAACCTTTGCCTTAATGGCAAAGCACTTGGTCATTCTTGTAAGAGGTCAAGGGTTCAAATCTCCCTTAACCCTAATATGATGTTTTATTTAATTTTTAATTATTAAACAAGTATTGGTCCAACCATTAAAAATGGCCAGACCACCAACCATTGGTGGTCCGACCGGCGTTCACCAGCATTGGTCTGTCCGTTGACCGCGGTGGTCCGGCCGTTGACCGGCCAATAATGGTCTGACCGGTGGTGGTTCGGTTAGAATTGGCCGGTTTATGTAAAATGAGGAGAAATTATTAGGTGTAATGAAAATACAATAGGTAAAATACACCATAAGGATAAAATAGTAATCACAACTACTAAAAGGTAGGGATGAAAAGAATCTTTTAAAATTGAGGGTTTTTTGCAAAAAAAAAAAAGTTGGGTGATTTATACAAAATTTTGAGTTTTTGGGTGATTTGGTGTAATTTTCTCTAATTTTTATTATATATTAATTATGTTTTGTATAATATATTTAGTATATATATATATATAATAATTTTTTTGTTGATTAGTTTCTTCTATGATTTTATCTAGTATTGTAAATAAAATCATAAATAATAATTATTGTTATTTGTGTCTTTATTTTATTTAATACCAAATAGTTGTTTTAAGGAAAAATTACAAAATTATCCAATATAACTCTTACTTCTTAATAATATGTTTTATCGCAAAAAAATCTTTACCTTAAAAATAAAAAACAATACAATTTTTTAAACTTCCTACAAAAAATACATTGCACATACATATTATATACCTCAAATATACATCACTAATACATTTTTGATCCACCTTTTATAAAAAGCATACAAAGGGAAAAATATTTGGATATAAATTAAAAATATGAAGTGTACATTTAGATTCAGTAGAAATATGAATTTGTTTTAGAAAAAATATATATTTAATTTTGTTTATAGGCTATTTTTATAATTTTTCATTTTAAATATAAAAATAGTAAAAAAAACTTGTTGCATAAATGATTACAAAGTAGGCTGCAAGCCCAATGATTATAGTAGACTTGGTTAGCTTCTCTTGCTAGAGCTGGGCCTATTGGGCTTTCAGACCATGCGATCCAAAAAGCACCCGTGAATCTACTACCAACAAAATTATGGGGTAATATTGTATTTTCAGTTTTAAACAGTATAATTACAACTTTTCCAATTCATTACAAACATATGTAATGTATAAAGAAGTTTCCCTTCCTTTTTATTACCTTTTGTTTAAGTAAACTTATTTCCTTCTTGGCCGATCAACTTTCTCGCGGCGATTTTCTCGCTCTCCAAACACTCCTCAATTTTCGTTCACTGCAAAATCCCTTCGATCCATTCAGATTCTAATCTGTCCTAACGCCGATCTCCTCCTTTATTTTGTTTCCCGCACTCTACTGGTACAACTTTTCACATAGCCGATCACTTCACTCTCTTGTTTTAAAAATTTATATGAACTATCATCTAAATAATCGTAGATCATGTCCAACGAGCTTCCTTATATGAACTGTTCTGCTTGAGATAGTTTTTAATTTTTGTTTATTTGAATTTTTCAATTATATATACAATGTGAATTTGCCTCTGTATGTTAATTATCAGTATTTAATGTAGGTTTTTTGCTGTGCTAATTATTGTGATTTCGTATGTTATTTTATTGTAATTTATAGAATTGTGCTTGCTTAGTAAATTCATTTTATGTTGAGCTCTAACTATGCTGGATAGTTCATTTGGTTTGACGGAATTCGACATTAATTGATCTGGTTTTATTTCGGAAAGTTTATTCGTATTTATGGAACTCACTATGTTTAGAATGTGCAATAGTTTGCTAAAATGTTGCTGAATAGGTTAATTTATGTTTATGGCTGTGGCATGCTATTAGTTGAACTGTGTTTTACATTCTTTGAATTTACTGTACAATTAATTCATTTTCTTTTTCAAGCAATATACGGAATAGAAGGGAAACGAAGAGTGTGTTTCTATATATATATATATATATATATATATATATATCTTTTTCAAGCAATATACGGAATAGAAGGGAAACGAAGAGTGTGTTTATATATATATATATATATATATATATATATATATTCATCTTGTGCTTGTTTATAATATCGATATTGGTCTTTTGTACCGTGGTTTTCAGGGAATTGTTGACTTGAGATTTTCAGGGAGCATAAATGCCAGTTCCGAAACTAAAGGCCTCGCACCATGCAGATGTGATGAAATTAGAGGAGGGAAATGATGCTCTGGATTCAGTGATAAGGCAAGCAATTGGAAAAGACTCCTCTCTTTCTTTCTCAAGGGCTGGTAATAATCCAGTACAGTGGTTCCAATTACTCCAAGCTCTAGATCAGCAGCAAGGTACTTACTAGTTCTTCTGTGATTCTAAAGTATCTATTTTAAAGTAATAGTAGAAATCATCTCAAAAAGGTGTCTCGGTCTGAATAATGATGTCGACATCTTAGCATTTGTGGTCTATCAATAAACAGAACAAGCATAGCGCTTCTGCACAGATATATTGCCGACACATATTGTCTTTTTGCTTACATTAATGGTGAATGAATAACGTGTATTTTTCTTACTCGGTGTTTCCTTGGTCATGGTTATCTTACTCAGTTTTTCCTTTATGAATTGGCCTTATTTGATGTGAACCCATGCATTTGGTTTTTAATGCTCATTCTCTCAGATGCCGCAGGTTGGCCTTTGCTTACTCCTTTGAAGGTGCAAATGCAGAAGTGTGACAAGTGTTCCCGAGAATTTTGCTCACCAATTAATTATAGAAGGCATATGCGTGTGCACCATCGGTTGAAAAAGCTTGATAAGGTTTCTTTTCTTTCTTTGAATGGACTTTTAGCTTAATTTGCATGGGTTTTTTTATTTCTTTGTCTTTTTCGCAATACCTTTTCAAGAATATTGAAACTTGAAAATCTGATTGACAGATGTTAACTTGATTTCTAGCTCTGTTGATTCAGATATGATTTAGTATTCATTGCTTCTTTAACTTCCTTTATTGTGTTTTATATCTTTTAGTATCATTTCTAAAAGTTTCTTTTCACATTTTTTTAGGACACAACCAAAAATAGGGAACTCTTGGGAATCTTTTGGGACAAGGTAATTAAACTATGCAACTATTGTAATTTGGTTAGAAGCCTTGCACTTTTATTATCATGCTCAGGGCTTGTGTTTTTGCAGCTCTCTGATGATGAGGCCAAGGAGATATTATCTTTCCAGGATGTCGCATTACAGGTACATTATTCTGTTACCAGCATGGTATATCTGTTAGTTTCCTTCGTTGTACGAATCTGGAAGATGGATGTACTCATTTAGGGCCCACCATCACCAAATTCAGTGGCATAAATTTTTTAATACGATTTGTTTTGTTAATGGCTATTTTATAAATATTCTTTAATTGTCATAATTACATACTAGGAAGTTCCAGGGTCTTCAATTTTGGCGTCATTGTCAAATCTTATCCGGAAACCTGTTCTTTCCTCCCTTCCACAATATTATTTGAGAGCTGGTTTTTCCCTTTTGGTAAGAGGTTATCCCTTTCTATGTTCATTGTTTAATCTAATTGATTCATTTAGCTCCATTTTCATTTGCTAAGCATATGATTTATCAAATTCTCCACAGGATATGATTCAAGCTAAGCCTTCCAGTTTTCCTTTGTCTTCTGTCAAACTATTCAGCATTCTTGACGATGCAAGTGAACGAATGTTCCTTTGT
Source organism: Mercurialis annua (assembly GCF_937616625.2). Classification (NCBI taxonomy): domain Eukaryota; kingdom Viridiplantae; phylum Streptophyta; class Magnoliopsida; order Malpighiales; family Euphorbiaceae; genus Mercurialis; species Mercurialis annua. The sequence continues at coordinate 75,322,570 of NC_065572.1, read as the reverse complement.
GGAGCAATTGAATCGATGCAAAAATATATTTTTGATGGGGAAGCTGGGAAGGTTGGCCTTGAAGCAAAAAATGTAGTTGCTTTCACAAGCTATCTAGTGGAACAGAAACTGGTAATTTTTCCTTCATCTTCATTCTTTCAAGGGCTAGGTACTTTAACTCGTTAATTTTTTGGGATAAGTGCTTACATTGTTCATGTATTGCCTGCTCTTGCGGATGTTTTGTTCCATACACTTGATCTTAATATACTCTGTTTATGCTTTCAGGTTAAAGTATGGCTTGCTGACAAGGATGCTGAAGCTTTAAGATGCCAAAAGTTGCTGGTTGAAGAGGAAGAAGCTGCACAGATAAGGTGCATTTTGTGTCAGTTGACTTCATATCTATTTCATCAGTTTGCTGTATTTATATTATGGTGAATAACATATGTGATGACTTAACCCTGAATAATTACTATCCGGATGGAGATGGATTATTGATTTTGGGTGTACGCTGCTCATGTAAGGTTAGCTTTTAAGGTGGCAAAGCAAGAGAAGCAGCGGGTACTGTTTGTCATAAAAAAATGAACTTTTGATTTGCATTGGAACTGAATCCTCATTTTTTCATGAGAATTACTATTTACCTAAATGCTGTAATATGTACGGGTAACGTGATTGATGAGATGGCAGCTGTGGCAAATATAAGCATCTGAACATGAAAGCTCGTAGACTTTGAGCTGCTGGGAAAAGTTTCCCTAAAATTATTTGAAGCATTAGATATTAGGAAAATCAACAACATATGGAGCACAATAAAATCCCTAATCCTGTTAATTTGTCATTCTAAAACTTTTTCATTCAGTTCCGTAGGAATCGATGTTAGGAAGATAAAAACTGCTGTTTTTTTATCTTCTAGCATTGGTTGATGCTCTTGCTTGTATTCTAAAAAATTGAAAATTTGCTTTGCAACTATTTGACTCTCAAACTTTCTTTGTCAGTGGGATGAGTCATTTGGGAAAACAGTTGAGCCTTCAATTTCCTTGTCTGAGCTTATTTTTTTACCTTACTTTGCCCAAAATTCTGCAGACATGCTCAGATCTTGGAAAGGAAGAGACAGAAAAAGCTCCGGCTGAAAGAACAAAAAACTAAGGAGCTAAGGCAAGGGCAGGCAGATCTTATGGAGCGAGTTGACGACACATTTGAGGCGGTAGCTTCAGCTGATGAACCCTGTCAATTAGCTACATCTGAATCTGATACTAATATGCACAGTGTTACACTGCCAGATCGCCATCCTTCATCTCTTGAGCCTTTCCAATTTCCTTGCACGATTGAAGATGTGGATTTGGAACTGCAGGCTGGACCTGACACTGGAAACAGTGATCCTGGCACCAGTCATATTGTTGAACATAGGATACAAAGAAATAGCTACAGACACAGAGCTTCTCGATTTCACTTGTCTCCAAAGTCACATAGGAATCATGTCCCAAATGGTTTCCATGCAAGTCGCAGTAAACAAGCTCCAAAATTTGGCATGGTGCAGAAGCATGGAAGTCACAGAGACTTGAAATCTCTGCCTGCAATCAATGGCAATAGAAAATGGAGCCGAAAACCTAAATCGGGGAATGCTGTGAAAAGTAGAGTACATAAAGAAGTAGTAAGCCAACCAGATCCGGATAAAAAACATGAGGTTCTGATTGGATCTATATCAGTTACACTTGGAAACTGCAACGAACAAGAGGGTAACAACTTTGATGGGGCCAGGGGTGATTGTCTGCCAGAGCATCAAATGCCAAAAAAATCCAATGTTCAGGACAAGCATAATAGGCCTGATTCTTCTCATAGTAACACAAATCGGTCTACAGTAAAACTTTGGAGGCCTGTGAGTAGAAACGGAAGCAAAGGCTTGACTCAAGTTGAAAATATTGATAGAGAATCTCGAAGTGATAGGCCTGTTGTTAACGATGGTAATCAATCCAGTGAAAACTGTCAAAGTTTGTTTTCTGTCGATGATAATTATGATAGGGCAGAGAATAATAGCTCTTCACTTCCGCAAGAGAGTCCGCATCCAGGAGGCTTGCTGTTCTCATGCCAAGCAGCAAAAGCATTTCTCATGGAGAGTAAGTTTAATTTTATCTAGGGTTATTTACATATAAATTTACGGACTATACACATTTTTACAATTGAATCACATTTTGTAAAAGTTGGTAAATGCATACACGTTGCTTGGCAAATCAATACACCAATTAGAAGTTTGCTTTATGATTGCTGATGTGGAAGCCGGATTTTGAAGACGCGGCCAACTCTGGCTTTCCATCATTAATTTTCAATCGATGTATCGAAGTGCAGGAACTGGTGTATATATTTACTAACTTTTGTAATACGTGATAGATTATAAAAACGTGTATTATTTGTGAATTTATATCTAAATAATCCTATTAGCTGTACACATGATAATCCATTTCCTGCAGTCAGACGTCTAAATTATGTTTGCTCGACTTTTGTATGCACACAGGGTGGAAGGAAGCCATTGCCGATAAACATGTCACTTTGGTTCTATCTCCAGACTCGGAATACGTGGAGATTCAAAGTGACTGTCTAGTAGATATAGACCAGTCATCAGATATTAAAAATCGGAGTCTACTTGGCAATAATACAGAGAATCAGTCAGTTGATGCGGGGACGCTCGAGTCTTCCGCCAGCAATGGAGGTAAAGGAAAATTCAGAACAAAGCCCGAGAAAGGTGTAAAGTTGAAGTATATACCGAAGCAGAGAGGTCTCCCGTAATAAAGATGGAGACGGGATTTTTCTCCCTTTTTTTGTTATACAAATGTGCACAGTTTAATGGGTATTACATTCTTAGCAGAGGTTCCAGTTTTACTGAAGGTCTTCTGTCCAAAATTTTAAGAAAGATTGTGAGAAAATACAATAGTTGCATAGTTTGATTAGTGCAATACTTTTTTGGAGCAAGGGTTCAATTTTTTTGATTCTGTAATAAGTATGGTTTTCTAGGTATGGCTTAAGTGTGTCCTTGCAATTTTTTGATTTAGTATATTGGCCAATTTTATCAGAAAGAAGAATGTGGTTTGGCTATCATCTAAATTTCTTACTATTGCAATTTGCAAGAACATTGAGCTGCTGCTGCTGGTGGTTTTAATTGTTAATTATTACTATTATGCATTGCTTACAGTATTTAACTATATCAATTTGTGGGGTAATTTACTCTCAGTATCCCGAACTATTTAGCTGTCCATACTGTTGTAATTGTGATGCAGGGACGTTTATATAGGGGAGAATAGCAAATTGTTGAACATGTAAGTCTTTTTTTTATCGTTGGAAATGAAAATGGAAGCGCCTGTGTGAGAGTAATTGAATGTACAACATCAGCAAAATATCTGCCGAGCGTTAATACCATTTAAGCTATAGTTCACTGGTACAACCAAGTCTTTATGACTATTTTGAAGCAAAAATACGCCCAATGTTTTAAAATTGGCTCAAAAAATTACCCCGCTGTAAACAAAAGTGAAACATTCGTTAATTTGTACACTTTTGAATGTAAACAGCATATGATGTCTAAAAATTAGTTTTCTTTCTTATTTATTTAAAGCTAAACACATCTAGAAACCCTTATATTATATCATTTTTGTTTAAGAAGTCCTTATAATATTTTTTTGTTTTTTCGATTTCTTTATTTACATAATTTTTGATTTTCAGGTCCTTTTTAGTTTTCTCCAATCTCTCTACTTACAATTTTTTGTTCTTTCCATTCCACAAAAGGACCTGAAAATTGAAATTTTGCCAAATACAGGAACCCAAACGTAAACAACCTTTGAGTTAGGGGTTTTTCGAATAAAATTGGTAAAATAGAGGAGTCTCTGTATGGATTTTACCGTTACTTAACTAAAAATTAAATTCATACCTAGTACCGTCGGTCAGAACCAAGACTTTTTACATCTGAGTCTCAGACACAACCGAATGTAACGGCTTATAAACGGTTGACCAGACCTTACGGATAACAAAATCTCAGCCTCACACATTACATAAAGCCACGTAACACATCTCGAACTCCTCAGAATCCACCACTTGTCTTCTTCACAACCTAGTACTTCCCCATCACCAAAACCTCTTCAAAACATCCCCAACTCCGATCATAACCTTAAAAACACCCAACTCATCAAACTCTCCAAAACAAACCAAACAATGTCAGGCGGAGTCGGTCCAACCTGTAATGACATAGGTCTTCCAAGAGAACAAGAACAAGAACAAAAACTCCACGAAGACCTAACTTCCCTGAAAAAATCTCAACACTCTTCCCCATCAAAAAAAGCTGCCTTCTTCAGCTTCACCCAGTTAAACTCCTTAGCTGTGATCATCGTCCTCGCCGCGAGCGGCATGGTAAGCTTCCAAGACTTCGCTTTCGTTGTCTTCTCCATGTTTTACGTTTACTTCATCTCCAAGTTTGCATTTCCTCGTCTTGAGCCATCAAATAATTCTCCAGTTTTTGACTTCAAAAACAAGATTTTGAAACTTTACGTCTTAACCGGCGCAGTAATCGGGTTATTTCTCCCCATAGCTTATATTTTTGAAGGGATTTTTGAGGGTGATAAGGAGGGGATTAGGGGGGCAGCGCCCCATGTGTTTTTACTAGCGAGTCAGGTTTTTATGGAAGGAGTGGCGTTTTCTGATAAGTTTGCATTACCTGTGAGGGTATTTGTGCCTGTTTTTTATAATTCGAGGAGGATTTTTACTATTGTGGAATGGTTGAGGAGTGAAATGTCTGTGAAAGTTGATGAGAAGTATAGAGGATCTGCCGAGAGATTGTATGTTGGAAGAGCTCTTGCTTTGGCTAATATGGCGTTTTGGTGCTTCAATCTTTTTGGGTTTTTGTTGCCTGTTTATCTTCCTAAAGCTTTTAAGAAGTATTACTCTTCTGGTTATAAGGTTAAAGATTAATGTTTTTTCTTCTTCTTTTGGGGTGTAAGTTTGTGAAAAAGAAAAAAAGGAAATAGTAGAATAAAATGTTTGCTTGTACTAATTACTTTATGTTTAACATTTTAAGTTCATAAACATTTTTCTTGTAGGCCTTGGTGACATGCTTGTACAGTATAGGAATGATTAGGATTATGCAAATATCAAATCGAACCGGTTTGATTATTATATAAATAATAAAAAAAAAATTAAGCTCAATTGAAAGAAAAAAAATTGACCTAAGCAATTGATCGAGTAAAGTGGATGTATAAATAAAAAAATGAATATAAAATCAAGCTCAATTGAAAAAAAAAGACCTAAGCAATTGATCGAGTTAAGTGGATTTGAGAAATTATTGGAAATTTAATTTAATTTACTTTCTCTGAAAAAAAAAAAATTCGTTTGTTTAGCAAAAGAAAAAGGAACTAAATGAAAATCTATATGGTAGTAAATAATTGTTCATATGACCGTAAAAAGTTATGTAACACCCAATTTCTCAGTTGCTATATAAAGAATTATTGACTGAAATTGCAATAGCAACTTCATATTTTCGGAATATTTTTGGAAAAAATGAAACGAATCAAAAATCTACAGAACATATAAATAACCATAAACTTTTTTAATCCAACCATAAACTTTTTTAATCCAACAATCTCATTCTAATAAAGGATTCGTTTATAACAAATATGAAAGCCGCAGTGTCAAGATAAAAAATAAGCATGCATTTTTATAACATCATATGCTTATTTGTTGTTCCTAAGCTGCCATGAATACCAGATTACAAAAACAGAATCTCCGCTTTCTTACACTTCTATTCGAATCACAACGTCAAATTACAAAAGTTGTGTTAATCCTCAACCCGGAATTTCTTTCCACCTGACTTTTCCAGAAAGCAAGCCAAATCTTCAATAAATGGCTATCCAAAAACCAGCTATATAATCTACCTAGAGGGATTCTATGAACAAGCCATATGAAAATAAGCAATGCTGTTCGTGCGGCAAAAGAAATCCAAGAGAAAATCTGTGAAAGAAATAACTTCCAGATTGTACAGGAGCTCGCTGACGAGAATGCCTGAAACTCACTAACAACTACCTCAAGAAAATGAAATGAAGACAAATGAGCAAATTGTGCTCTAATTGTCTCTTGTGACTTGTTTTTATTTTCATTTTCAAACACTTCTCCAACTGTAATACAGGACGCTGAGAAAGAATGTAGCACTTCGGTGATGGTCTTACAGACAAAAATACTCACATGCAGTCTACACCAAATAGCAGTGTCGGTTCTTCTGGCATCTAACACCAGCCAGCAGCAGGCAGTTTCTTCACTAAACCACTCGTGTTGCTAAAAATTCTCACGGGAAGATTTTCTCTTCACATTATCTTCGATCCAAACCTGTTTCAAAATCTAATATCGCATCAAGCATATTGGACAGAAAAAATAATAGGCGCACAAAATATCCTTAATACCATCTAGATCATCAACTTAAAGACAACCTTATGCTTGTTTAAAGCAGCATGGTGAATTTGGTGCTGTCTAACTAACTAACTAACTAACTGAATCTGAAATCTTATCAAACATCTCTGAGCCCTCAACTCAATGATCCAAAACAAAGGAGAAAAATAGAAGAAAGAAGAAAATGCCAAAGGCCATGACTAGAATATATCAAGCCTACAAAAGAACCTACCTGAATATCTACGTAAAGATCCATTCCCATTGATGGATAATGGAACTAACTTTCTCTCTTGGCCCAAAGATAGAATTTCCTGCATCCTTTCTGGCCAATCTGAATTTAATCTACGAGCGAAGTCCTCGACTTCCCTGAATCAAGAAAAAAAATGTTGCAATTCAAATAACATCTGCTACAATGAAATAAAGAATGACCAAAAAAAAACTGTGACGCGCAGCACCCAGCTATTTAAAGTGATGATAGACATCCTCCTCTTCCAAATGATAATACTCGCGGCAAGATATTATGAAAGTCATTGTTCATATCTAGAGACTGAATTATATAAAACTAACCTGTCAAGTTCCTCCTTCATTGCAGGATCTAAATCATCATCAATGTCACCATCATCAAATTCAAGCTTAGGTGAAAGTGAGGCAGCTCCAGACTCCTGCAACTTTGAATTTTTACTAGGAGAGGCTACCATATCTTTAACCTCTCCATTATGGCAAGTAGACGGGCAACAATCTGTCTCCTGAAATGAACCGCAATAAGATAATGAGTAGAGAAAACAAAAGTAGGAGTTGATCATAGGAACTTCTTCGTGCAAATGCATAAACTTAAAACAGAGACCACGCACAATGAAAGTTCTCACAATTTCACGCACGAATGTTAAACAGATGCACAATAAATATGCCCACCTCATTATGATTATCATTTATGTTACTCGAAGAAGACTCCTTTGATTGGTCTTTTCTTCTACGATTCTTCTTTTTATTCTTACTCATTCTGCTACATTTTGATTCTGAAAAGAGAAGATAAATTTTCAAGATCAACAATTAAATAGGACACCATGAACAATTCCCAGTAGCCATAAAATGGACATATAAATTTACTATAAAATTTGAACTGAATGAACAAACAGAATGCTATCTAGTTGGTAAGAGGAGAATCAAAAACCATTCTGTCATCACATGCTAAAATCAATAGTTTTCTGGCATACCTCCATCTGCACCATTTATAAATGACAAAAGATCATCAACTGATCGTTCATCGACTTGCTCCTCCTCAACCTCAGTATTCTGCACAGGTCTAAAAGAATTCAGCATAATGATACAATTGAATCCAATCATAAAATCAGGTGTGGCTACAAACACAAGCAAAAGAGCAACCACCTTCAATTTCTCCCGTTCTTTCAATTCCTTCCTCTTTCTTGCGTATAAGCGATTTAGAAGCCGAATCCGTGGATCATCAGTTATGTTTCTAAGAGGTTCCAATTTCTCTTCCTGCAAAAACAAGTCCCAGGTGAAAAAGTATTGTCATGAGTAAATGGAAGAAAGCATCAAGTTTTGTCCGCGACAAACCTCTGTGAGGTCATCAGGTAAATGAAAAGTCTCACGTATCTCCTCAGGAGTTTTCCCTTCAATAATTCGAGCAAGTGCACGACTGGTGAGATCAACTAAAGGCTTTAACTGGAGGCTATCGGCAGCAGATGTCAATTCACATAATCTTTTTGTATCCATTCGAATAAATTTTTCATCAAAAGTTTTGCGCTCCTAGACATAAGAACAAGCAAGCATGGTAAATAATAACAGTCAGATAAATCATCTACATTTCAAATTCGTATAGTCACCCCTAGCCTTACTGTTATCAAACAAATGTGCTAAAAATTGATCTTCTTAAAACCTCGCATGAGGTTATACACTACTGTTGAAGCTGCTGACAAACAGCACCATCTTAAAGTTGTTAATTAGAGGCCAGAAAAAATTGATATTAAGACAATTAACATGTGACATATTTAGATTATATATATGAACTCCAAAACAGTATAACAACACTTTTAATTAAACTGTAATTTCTTGAAGCATCTAAAAGGGTGACACTGAGAAAGGCAGTTTCCAACTTCACCGCCAAACAGACTGGTAATTTAATAGGAATAAATTATCCAAGTAGAGTAAAAGAAAGGCATTAAAAAAATCAGACCTTATTAGACCGACCAGGTACTTGATGAAATCGGCAATAATCAAGTATTAAGCCCAAGATAGCAGGATTCACTCTTTGAGGAAGTGATATAGCATAGTTCTTGGAAGACCCCATGCCTGTTTGAAGAATTTCTCGGCATATCATGGGGCAAAACATGGCGACCTCTTCTTCTACTTGTTGGATTGAGCCATCAGCAGTTTGGAGCCAAATGTACGACTTCATCTTAAAACCCAACACCAAGTAGATAGATATAAGCAAATGATGAATTACATTTGAAGCCAAAGGCTAGAAAGGTAAAGCTGGCAAGCAACTATCATTTTAATCTTATCCTAGAATAAGAGAAAACAAACCCTGAAATCGATATTTTAGAACAAATCCGCTTGTCTAATTTCTGGTAACATAATAATCACGTCTACATTAACTGTTACAACTTACAACTGCTTCAAACGGACATAATAGCAAATAAACTAATCTCGTAACCAACAAATTGCCCACAATTTACATACATAACCAACAAACAGAAAGTTCAAGAAAGAAATAAGCTCATTTATATTCTAGTCAAGTAAAAGCAACTACGCATGAAATTAGTTAAAACAAATATTACTGGAATACTATTAGAAGTACCTCGGGTTTTACTACCGCCATACTACTTTCTGACATCTGATGACAACTACAAAAACTTCTTAAGGAGTGTAAGAGATGTGAGCGACCCTGCGCCTATAGTTTCAAAAACAAGGAGGAAACAACAAAACTACAGTCTGCTTCTTGTTCAAAAGGTTTACTTTGCTTGCGTATAAACTCTTTATCAGTGCTTCCAAAACTGACACTTTATCATATCCTGATGGCAAAAGTATCAGCATTCTTATACAGAAAGCTTCCTCAGATCTCGTCACTCTACAAGAATTTAACACAAAAATAAAACAACCAAACTTGCATGAGATATTTATACAAGAAACCAAGCAAACTCAGCACGGCATAAATACATTTCTACAAAATTTAACAGCAATCAAAATCTCTCCAATCTGCTATCTTATATATTTATCCATGAAAGCGGTCACCAAGCCAAGATAATGAGGAAAAACTTCAAGTTACCAAAGCTTATCTATATTCTATGGAGGATGAAATAACACCAAAAATTAAACAAATTGACGTTCCAAATATCCATACTTCTTGCACTTTATGCGTCAGTACTGCTTTCATGTTAACTATTATTTCAATATGGAGCTATGAAGCATCTTCCTAGGAGTGCGTAAACATGTGTAACATTTCCTAGGAGTGCATAAGCATGTGCGACAGTTCAGGGACACGCGATAAGCCAGGATACATATCCAAAACGCCAAAATAAGCGTCTCACACATCGGAAACACGACGGGGACATGGCAGTTTAAAGTTCTTGCAACTTTGGGGGATTTTTACATAATATGGGGGTCTTTCTAAACGTAATATGCCAAAGTAGACAACAAAATCTTCTATAATACTAAAAAAAATGAAGATAAGCAAATAAATGGAGGCTTAAATGACAGAATTATTAAAAATTGGACAAAAATCATCAGAAATGAAATGAAATGTAAATTAAAAAAACTTCAATCATGAAAAAAAAATCACCAAATTAAAACAATTAACATAAAATAGTAAGTCAATTAAAAGCATAGTGTCTAAACAAAAGTAGATAAACATTTAGGACATGAAATTAGATACCTTAGAAATGAAATGAAACCAAAATTGAGTTGTGAGTTTGAAGGCAGACAAATTAAGGTTTGGTCGGAGTGGGTTAAGTCGGGTTTGGTTTGGGTTGCTCCGTTTGTGTTTGGGGTTCGGTTTTCTGTTGCTGTGTTTCTTCGCTTTCTCTCTCTGTGTCTTGCGATAATGTGTCTGCTGCGGTTTGAGGTCCGCACGTGACTCCTATCGGAGATGAGGCTGTCGTCGCACGTGTGGGTGGTTAGGGTTTGTTCGCCTTCAAATTAGATTTTTTATTTTCTGATTCCTGTTTTTTTTTTTTTTTTTCAGTTCTTGGGTTGGATCTTCAGTCGGATATTTCGGGTAGTTGGTTGGGTTTTCACTCACAATTGGGCCTTTAACTTTAAATTTGATCCATTTCAGATGGTATATGGATATTATCCAATAAGCATAGGATCATAAAAGAAAAAAATGTAATTCTTTTAACTAAAAATATTATAGCTAGAAGTTTCTCAAATTTTAATATGAATTATTTTTTATAGAGAAAATTCAATTTATCCACTATTACTATTGAACAAAATAACAATCACTTTTATTTAATAATAAAATAGACTAAAAAGATAACTATTAAAAAGTTTATAACATATTGTTTTTCAATCACACACACATATATATATATATATATATATATATATATATATATATATATATATATATATATATATATAGTTTATAATAAATATAATTATAGCTGTATTAATTTTAAAAGAATTATTATTACAATATTATATATTATAAATTTAATTATTATTAATTTATAATTTATAATATTTTCAAATTAAAATACACATTTTATTCTATAAATTTAAAATTTTATTTATGTATTGTTGTATTAATTTTTTTAAAAAATCCTTAATTTAAATTTTAGTATAGGTTTTTATTTAATAATAAAAAATGGCAATAACAATACTTATAATATCATATTTACATAGTAACCATTAATTTTTAAATCATTAAATAAATTTTGAATTAACCTATATGTTTTCCTTTCATAAACTCAGTATAGTATTAAATAAATTGTATAGGTTATTATTTATAATACGTTAAATTAAGATAGTTTGATGAATAAAAATAATATTTTGATTAACTTATATATGTTTTACTAACAAAATTTTATATTTTCAATATTATATTTTTAGGCTTTCATGCCAAACAAGTAAAATGAATTACAATAAGAAAATGAAATGAAGTGTAATAAGGGCATCTCCAACCCAACTCTAAAAAAGAGTTGGGTCCCACCATTTAGAGTTGGGCAACTCCAATCCAATTTTAAAAATCCATTTTTTTAGAGTTTTTGAATAGTAAACTCTACATGTAGAATTTCACTATTCACATCTCTATACGGACTATTTTGTATTTTTTCATGTTTATCAATTGTTAGTTTAACCCATTAGCTTTAATTTATACAATTATATCCTATTATATTTAAATATTAAAAAATTATATCTTTATTACTATACTTTTTATATGATTTTTCATAAAATTATAAATATTAAAAAACCGCATATATTATAAATTAATATATGGGAACGCCAAAAGAATGGAAAACGGAAAATTGTTGTCGAGATTGTTGGACTTTTTTTTCTTTCTAAAATTCTTGCTTATTCACTTTCAATATGAGCACGAATTTTAGCGTTCAAGATATATATTATCTAAAATATTAATATTTTATTCAATTTTATTTAATAAAATATATATTATTCTATGATAAAAATATTTATTTAAATTTTATTATTTTACTATTGATAAAAAAATATATGTTTTTATTTTTAGGATGAATATGTAAAAAAAGTTTGAATTTAAGTCAAGTTGTTAAATAATAAAATGGTGTAGTTTTAAAATATTATTTTAGAGTTGGAAATAGAGTTTGTGGTTAGAGAAAAATTTGTTTAGAGATGGAGATAGAATTTGTGATTGGAGAAAAATTTATTCTATCTCTAAGAAATAGAGTTCCAATTATAAAATGGGTTGGAGATGGCCTAATTAAATTATCTGTAAATTATGCCAAAAGCTGCACTTTCACTTTAATTTTAGAAAAAGGGAATGTAATATTGATTCAATATCTGTCAGTCACATTCATACGTATTGGCTTATCTGGCAGCATGAACTCCACTAAATATGCAGCACCACTGTAGACTACACTGTACCCGTGTGCCGTATCAGACACACTATCTATATATATATATCCAAACCAAATTTAACTGACATTCCTTAAAATCTTCTCTGCCTCAGTTTCCTTTTCTTTTTAAAATTTTTGTAAGAAAAAAATGTGGTTTTTTAGCAGAAAAGGCCCATCTGGATTCTCATCATCTTCTACAGCTGAGCAAGTTACTCAGGGGATCGATGGCTCCGGTCTTACTGCCATTGTTACAGGTTTAATATTTTTCTTACATGGTTTTAAGGTTCTTTTTTGGACAAAGTTGTGATCTTATGTTTCTAATTTGACATGCATGGTGAATAAAGGAATGTTTTTTTACGTTAATTGCTGTGATTACGATGTTTTATTTGGCATTAATTATTTGATTAATTTAGTACTGTTTTTGTCCTGTTTTAACTTCAATTTAGCTGGTGGTGGTCCTTTATATTTAATTGCATTTTTGGACATGAAAATGAGAGTTAACCACCCACTTTTTTATATGTTTAATGGTTGATTAATTTCCTTTGTGAAGTAAAAGAGTATGATTAGATTTTGGCTCTAAATATCAAATATTTAAAGTAAAATCTGTGCAATTTATGAGGTAATGGGACGTTCATGTTGTTCAGTCAGTGTTGATATGATTAGATAGTGCAGAGCTATTGCCTATTGGTTCCATGAAACATATAGATTTTTGTTTTGACATTTTGACTTGTAATAGCTTACCGTGTTTACTGACTCGATTGTATTCTCGGTCACCCACAATTAGGAGCATCTAGTGGCATTGGCCAAGAAACTACCCGGGTGCTTGCGTTACGCGGTGTCCACGTTATCATGGCAGTGAGGAATGTTGCTGCTGGAAAAAATGTTAAAGAAACTATAGTAAAGGAAATCCCCTCGGCTAAAGTTGACGCGATGGAATTGGACCTCAGTTCAATGGCATCTGTGAAAAAGTTTGCATCAGACTTCAAATCCTCAAGTCTTCCATTGAACATCTTAATGTAAGAGTATGATGAGAATTATTCTTGATGGTATGTGTTGTTGTATATGCATAGCTATGTAGCACGGATAGGAGAAAACTGGACACTGATATGGTGAAATGGTTTTATTTTAAGGTGTTTTTATTTAACAATGATATTTTGTGTCCTAAACGCAAAGTTTCCGACACGTTTCCGACACAAAAAAAATATTGATTGAATTAAGAGTCTGTGCTATAGCACAGTTGATAGAATGCTATTTCTAAAAAATCACTTGATTGGTTAAAATGTTTGTTATTTGTCTATTTGATGTGCTTATATTAAGCAACTTTTTGTCAAGAAATGACCCTTTCTTTGTTTTTGGTCTCTTTTTACTGTTAAGTAACAATGCAGGAGTTATGGCTACCCCATTCATGCTTTCAAAAGACAACATAGAACTACAGTTTGCAACTAATCACATAGGTATGTTATCTTTTGCTGCAATTGGTTCTTGCACCAGAACAGTCGAAGTCAAAGATCAGTCTGTCAATTGAAAATTCTGCAGGTCATTTTCTTTTGACAAGTCTGTTGTTGGACACCATGAAGAAAACATCTCGTGCAAGTAATAAAGAAGGGCGAATTGTGAATGTTTCATCAGAGGCGCATCGATACCCTTATGAGGAAGGAATTCGTTTTGACAAAATCAATGACCAGACCGGGTAAAGTAATTGCAATCTAGAACAGTGTTCGGTGCTAAGAATCTTAATTTTTGGTCATGATCTTTTATTCATATAAAATGCCAATTTCTCCGCCTGAAAAGATAATTTTGTTGGGTCCCTTTCCTGATGAATCTTGCTGTGTTTATTTTATCTTCCTTATTATGTTACAGGTATGGAAGCTATCGCGCATATGGTCAATCAAAGCTTGCTAATGTGTTGCATGCTAATGAGCTTGCGAGACAACTAAAGGTATGCAGTCTTGTCCTTGATGTCAAATCTATGGCCATGCTCATAAAAATCAGTAGTGTCATTTTTGGACATGCCGTGAAGCTTAGAGCTGCATATGTCTCTAATTTGGATTCTAGGCGAAAGACCTGCTTCTCACGTTGCAATTCTTCCACTGAAAATTTTAAATTTTAAAAGTTAATTTTTCTCAGTAGACTTAAAAAAATATTCTGCAGTTAGAATATGTTCTTTGGACGACTTATGACTGCAACATATATTGGTTATTGAGTGTTTAAGAGTTTTTGCTCCGCATGAATCATTGTGTGTATCAAGGTAGCCTTAACATTTTTATTTACCCATAATAAGTTTTGATTGTTATGGTAAGCAGGAAGATGGGGTTAATATAACTGCAAATTCGCTGCATCCTGGAGTAATATCCACCAATCTTTTTCGCCATATGGGCGTTGTCAATGGTAAGCTCGCTACTTGTTTCTTCTATGGGTAATTTTCAAATGGTACAGTTATTTTCATGAAGCATTGATGTAAGATTGCCTTCAAATCTCTGGAGCCTATCAGGGAAACTCGCGGCATGTCTTTGTAAAACAGATAGTGCATCTCTAATATCCTACATAACACGGAAAACGCCAAAACAGAAATTAGAAAAACAATATTTTTTATGAGAATAGCTTATAAATATAGAGTTCTAGAGTTTCATAAGTAATTATGAAAATGGAAATGAAACGCTGAAAGATACAAGTCGAAAAGTTCCGTGCAGCATAACTAATATCATGTTCTTTTTGTCTAAATGCAGGAATTGTTGATAAAATTGGTGGACTGGTGCTTAAAAATGTTCAGCAGGTGAGAAATAGCAGGCATGATATGTG
The DNA here is from genome assembly GCF_937616625.2 of Mercurialis annua. Classification (NCBI taxonomy): domain Eukaryota; kingdom Viridiplantae; phylum Streptophyta; class Magnoliopsida; order Malpighiales; family Euphorbiaceae; genus Mercurialis; species Mercurialis annua. The sequence goes on along the minus strand of NC_065572.1, from coordinate 75,307,334 downwards.
TAGCACAATTGTACTATAGGAAGTTCTCTTGATCCAAACCTTAATTTACTAGCTAATCTATGTTTTGTTGAATTTGATTGTGTGTTGCAGGGTGCTGCAACAACATGCTATTTGGCATTAAATCCACAAGTTAAGGGTATAAGTGGTGAATACTTTTCAGACAGTAATGTAGCCAAAGCAAGTAATCACGGTTTGAATGTTGAATTAGGAAAGAAACTCTGGGACTTCACCAAGAAACTGGTTAGCTGAATGATGAGTCTCAACCTCGAATACAGTTAGTTAATGTAATCAGTATATATTAAACAATGTTCAATTCATGGATCTTCGGTTCGAGAAATGAAAATAAGAGGACCGAGCCATTTCTTCTGATTCTGTTTCAAATTCGATATATACATACATGTTATTATCATGTGTTCCCTTAGATTTGCTGTATATGTACGACTCTATATGATGAAATACAATACAAGAAATACTATTTTATTTGCCAACAAATTTATAGCCAAGAACATAAAATGCAGTCACGGGCCTAAAAGAGCCAACGGATATCTAATGAAAGCCATAGAGAAAAGGTTTTCATTGACGGTTCTTACATGGTCCCAAAAAAATCTGTGGTCATGTAATGTTTGTTTGGAGTCAACTTCTTTCTCATGTAATAAGCATGTATGTTTGTTGTGAATATCAGTTCTTCAAAAGCTGAAAAAAAAAATACTCAGTAGACCAATCACAAGAAGAAACAAAGATCATCAGCATGTGGTGGCTGTTTAACAAGAAAGGACCATCTAAATTCTCAGCTTCTTCTACAGCTGAAGAAGTAACTCGGGGAATAGATGGATCTGGTCTCACTGCTGTTATTACAGGTTTTCTTTCTTTTTAGGTCTGTTTTTAGATAATGATCCTGGGCTTCGGCTCGGGGGAGTGAGTCCTCGTTACCAAAAAGAGAGGAGCTGCTCAGTAGAATACTGAATCAAGTTCTATTGGTTTATGTGGCAGGAACTACGAATGGGATTGGTACTGAAACGGCACGGGTTCTTGCGATGCGTGGTGTTCATGTGATTATGGGGGCTAGGAATATGGTTGCTGCTGGAGATGTCAAAGCAGCTTTAACTAAGGAAATTCCATCTGCCAAAGTTGATGCCATGGATTTGGATCTCAGTTCTTTGGCTTCTGTCAGGAAATTTGCATCAAATTTTAATTCCTCCGGTCTTCCACTCAACATCCTTATGTGAGAAACTGCATTTATATATTAGAACACCATTGATAGACTGTTTATTAAGGAACTGTGGACGTGTTCTTATTTTCCGTTTTCAAATTTATTGCTGCAAGTAATAATGCAGGTGTGGCTACTGGCAAATTTATGCTCTCTAAGGACAGCATTGAACAACATTTTGCCACAAATCACTTAGGTATGTTGCGAGTATCGGGAGGTATCCCATGATCGAGTTTGAATTTATTGAAAATAATCCGAGTATCTCCTTTTACATTTAGCCTGATATGAAAATGCCTTCAGGTCATTTTCTTTTGACGAATCTGTTGCTGGAGACCATGAAAGAAACAGCACTAAAGAGTGGAAGGGGCGGAAGAATTATAAATGTCTCGTCCGATGGACACCGTATCTCATATCGTGGTGGAATTAGATTTGATAAGATCAATGATCCTTCAGGGTAACATTTAAAAACCGCAAATATCAGAATCACATTTCCAGTTGCTGATATTTGGATCATACGTGCCTGATATGGCAGCTCTTATTTTTATTTGTATTTGTTATTGAAGAAATTATTACTTTGATACAGCTACAGCAGTTTTTTTGCATATTGTCAATCAAAGCTTGCTAATGTTCTTCATGCTAATGAGCTTGCAAGACGTTTAAAGGTGTCTGCTTTATCCTACTATTTGAGGTTTTTTTTCTGGTCTTATCATTTATATATTGGAGTCATCATCCTGATGCTATTTCTCGGAGCAGGAAGACGGGGCAAACATAACTGCAAATTCACTTCATCCTGGAATAATCCCTACCAATCTTGTCTTCTCAAGCAAGAATTCTAGTAACAGCATTGTCGCAGGTAAACATCAAATCCTTTAACGACTTGTATTACATTTCATTCAGATTAGTTTAGCAACTTCAATGATAGTGTGTACCTAAGTTGCACAGAAATTAAAAACGAAAAAAAGATATTGATACGAGAATATTTTATCACTCTAAAATTTTAGAATTTCAGAGACATTTAGTTTCCATGCAACATAGGCAATGGCATGCTACTGTTTTAGTGATTGCTTTCGCTTCGGATGATAAATGTCTTAATTTTCTTGGAATGAAACAGGTGTTATTAAGATGCTTTTAGGAAGAGTGTTTAAAAGTGTTCCGCAGGGAGCAGCAACTACATGCTACGCAGCATTGCATCCGGAGGTAGAGGGAATTAGTGGTGCATATTTTGTGAACAGCAGCTTAGGTGAAGCAGGTTCAATGGCTAGGGATGTGAATTTGGCTAACAAGCTATGGGATTTCAGCTCCGATCTTGTCAATAAATGATATTACTAGTGCATCATAACCATGAAAGATTACAGAATGGTGTAATTAGATTTCTATTTTCAATTTACTCAAGAGGTGATGTACATCAAACAAATCAGCTCCAACAGTATACAAGAGCAGTTAATCTGAGCTGGCATTACCATCACAGGGAACAATGCACAGGCTCAACTAATTCAAGTTTTCTTCATAAATAGAGTTCTAGATTCTAACCTCAATTCAGTTCTGCATATGCGATCTCAGATCCGACAGAGCAATCAAAATGATGTAAATAAGATGTAGTCAGTTCTTGTTTCTCTTCTATACCGTGCTCTAAAAGAATGTACACTTCTCACTGCTATGAATATTTTCCATACTCAAGGAACCGCCAATCTCCCTAGGGACAATACACCTACTTTGTCTTGATTAAGTCAGCCATTTTTTCAATGATTTATGCACCTGACTGCATGCACATAGATGCTGAGACATACCACAACAGCTAGTTTCTTTTTTGCTAGGGAGTCCCCTTCATTGTGCAAACTGAATATCCACATGACTGCATAAAGCTTATATGCTGAGCCACTGTAACCAAGCTCCAGGCAGAAAATTTCTCCGAAAACCAGATCTTTCTATCGGCTTTAAGCTTACCCCGCGGTTTGTTTCCTAACACTTACTGCGAAAACTAGCTTCCTCGGCAGTTGAATTGGGTGAATACCGATCCAGCAATTTAGAAAGCTTGCTCTGACAGGCGTGTCCACAAAAATGCTTAAAGTTAGACACCACCGGTTCGGTTGGGCATAGAAGAGCGGGGACTTAGATCAAGGGATGGGTTCATCTTCACATGATCCTTTAACAGCTGTCGGGACACACGATCAGCCAGGATAGATTGTCCGTCATAAAGTTCCCCGTGAGCAGGCCTTCCAAGTTGCTTTCCAATGACATCATTTTCACAGGATATGAGTTCAGAGAACATGTGAGACCCTGGCTGCATTCCTCGGAAAAGGTCTGGATTGCAATCATGATAAGAGAAGCCATTGATGTGGCTACCACTTGAGTGCTTTTGGATGCCAAAACCCTCTTGTAAATAAACAGACTGCTTCAGGTGATTAAATGGAATAGCACCACTGCCGCCTGTAAGAGGAGTAGATGAACCTGACATGGTTCGTGGGCTAGATATAGGTGAAGGAGACATTATCTGCGGTGACCTTGAATGTAGTAAAGGGCTTCCAATTGGTGAGACAGGACATGATATATTCCTTGGAATAAGAATATCACTGCAGGTCACGGAATTGAAATACGCCATAAGCTAATGATGTTGACTACAAAAAACCAAAGTAGAAAGGAGAGACAAGGAGAGAAACCTGGCATGGGAACTTCTCAAAACTCGAGATGAATGAATTGCAAGCCTTTCTGACTCTGAGGATGTATTTCTAATGCCCTGAATAGTGATGGCAACAGTTTAAACATCTTTGGCATGATGAAGAAGAGAAAGATTAAGGTTAGCATGCAAAGCAACTTAATTTAGAGTCCCACAGAGACATTAGCACATTACAATATTTTACTGCTGTCTAAAAGCCGGTTTGAGCAGCCACAACTGTTGATGTTTTCCTCTCATCTTAGGCTGCTCCCACAAACTCCTCGTCTGACATCTAATATGTGCATTCATTTATTTTTTTCAGAAGTATTCGTTATGTTTCAAGGGGAGGTTCTAATGCCCTTGATTGTAAGGTTTCTATCCTTGTGAAAAATTTGATATATTATGAGAAACATACATTATCTTAAAATTACAATGACTAGAGTTTGAGTAATCCCCAAAACAATCATTTGAGACACAATACTAACAGAAGAAAAACAAAAAATTGCCACGCAAAATGTCTATATCAAGAAAATGTAAACTGAACTCATTAGTGGAACAAACATATTAGGAAGTAGCAGATATAAAGGGAACAGCATTAACAAAGAAAATACCAGAGCCTTCACGCCATCCATAACTGCGGGGGATTGTTCTGTAGGTTCGATCCCTGGAATAGGTCTTTCCAAAGGTGCAGCAGATTTTACAAATGGATGTTCTAAAAGCTGGGCAGCAGTGGGGCGATGTAGTGGATCACGTTGCAAACATTTTCTCACGAAATCCTTTCCCTCCTCAGAGAGGTGATCTGGAATTGCTGGGAGATCCTTACTATTTCCAATCTTAAACATTGCAGCAACCTTGAAGTCATAAAATTGCCAGTATCAGGAAAGTAAAAGAAAAACCCGAAATTTACAGCAAAGAATCTAGGTCATAGAGCTGAAAGCAGTATTCAATCACGTAAGAAGAATCGTGCATTAATAAAAGTTCCTGCAATCTATAACTTTCTTCACTCACCCCTTCAAACTGGCTCCAGGGAGGTTTGGTGGTGGCCATTTCCAAAACTGTACATCCAAGACTCCATATGTCCACAGCAAGGTTGCAGCCATTTGAGTTTTTTATAACCTGTGAAAGGATAATTGATGAAGCACAGCATGGTATAGAAGATTAAGGTCAACCAAGAAAATACTCTGACCTCAGGAGCCATCCAGTAAGGGCTTCCTTTGAATGATAGTGGACATGATTGTCCAGTAATCTGCAAAGGAGATAGCACCCAAGTAAGTTGGGGTAATAGGAACATATCACCATGCAGAAATGCTGAAGCCATAACTAAGACATAAGATAGGTAACTAACTAGGGAAGCAGCCCTTTAAATTAAGCATGCTGTCCCAATAAAAGATCATTATCCACCGGTGCGTGCACCCAAGCATATATATGCCTAACTAATCGATCTCCACAGAGTAAACTTGTTGCTTAGGGATTATCAAGTTTTGTACGCATCAGATGCGCCATTTAAATGTAACAAGTCTTAAATTTCACAAAGCATTAGTGAATTTCCATCAAATTTGATAAATTGCATTTGAAGTGAAAAGAGACTTTATCCATACTTACATGCTTAGCCATCCCAAAATCTGCCAATTTAACACGACCATTTGGATCCACAAGTATGTTTGCTCCTTTAATATCTCTGTTCAAGAAATGCAGTTAATACCATGAAATACTGAGATGCCAAAATTATTTGATTGTTATCAGTACGCAGATGAGATGAACAAGAATGGCTTATTTCACCTGTGGATGGTGCTTTTAGAATGCAAAAATGAAAGTCCAGACAAGATTTGCTGAGTATAGCTACGAATTGCTAGTTCGCCCAACTGTCCATACTCTTGGAGAAGCTTGTATATGGACCCGCCAGATACATACTCCAGGTAAATATAAAGTCTATCACCAACCTGTCCAAGATAAGTTTCAAAGGTTTATAAGTTAAAACAACTTAAATTGTCATGATGCATGAGTATAAGATACCAAATGGCCAGCTTATTATACTGCAAACATAAAAAAAGTCCAGAGACTAAACATTTATCTTCAAAAAGATTCTTTCATCATTGTTAGATGGATAAATGGAAAGTTAGCAATTGTTGTACCAAAGCACTGTATATGCCAAACCAATATTTAAAGAGAACAAAAATCTAAATTTTGAAGGCTTCAATTATAGGGTCAAGAATGTCATGTACAACACTTACCGACTCAGACCCATAGTATTGCACAATGTTCGGATGCCGTAACCGACTCAATAGAGAGATTTCCTATGAAAGAAAAGTGAATGTATATTCAAATATACTTGAAAGAGCAGGCAATTTAAGGGGAATAACACATAGAAAAATTTAAAGAGCATAAAACTTCAGGTCTTTTCACAGAAAACTTGCCTGCATTAACTGCTTAGCACTTTCCTTTGATTTAGCATCGTCTGAAAACAATGTAACTTCCTTCATTGCGCACATTTCTCCACTTTCACTAACCAATAGAAATTTAAATCAGATATCTAACACAAAATAGTCACAGGCATTTGAAAACATATAAGAAGCTTAAAACATCATTTAGGAAAGAAGTCAATCGAACAAGCATATCGCATGAGAATGAAGCCCGTCCAACACATGCTTCCAAACAGTTAATAACATCACATTCACCTAGTCATTAGTCAACAAAGTTCTCATTATAATTGTAGAAAGGATGGTATTGCACTAAACATTACCATGCATTAGACATTTACATACATCGCTAAAATTTTCCAGTACCTGTTAAAACCAACATAAACATGTCCAAATGTGCCTCTACCCAACAGCTTTCCTTTTTTCCACCGTGATCCAGGGCTTACCGGATTCTCTGCCCTTCCAGGACTTCGTGGCACTGAGGGAGATGCTGCTGCTGAATTTGAGGGAGAAAAAAGAGAGGAATTTGAAACTGATACAGGAGGAAGTGGTAATCGGTGGCTTTGTTGTTTCCCATCATCATGCCAATATGTCTGTGACTCAATGGTTGTCCCTCCTGCACGAGGATGAATTGGTGTGACCGCACCACTTTGAATCCTTGAGCTGGGGCCAGGGCTAGTCATTCTCGGACTAGGTATTGGGGAACATTCAGGACTACCCCTACTCTGTTGCCAGAATAATTGTCCTGACATATCGCCTCCCATTGAATTATGCCCAGAATTATAACCTGAACCTGGACTAGAGCAATGGCCAGATCCTAGTAAACAGCCATCTGTGTAAGGCTTCCCTGCCCAGAAAGCAGAATTTATTACCTGTTCATTGACAAATGCCCTCATTGGACTCCTAGAAGGACTTGACATAGAACTGTCTGGGGCACTGCAGAAAGCACCATGATGTGGAACTTGTAGATTTGGCACGTAGCCACCTAGAGGCCTCCGTTTGGGTGATGTTGTAGATATGTGATTACCAAAAGAAATGTTTGATGGTTTTTCTGCCTCTCTTAAATTTATTTGGGTGGCAGTAGATAAGCGATCCTTGACCATTGCACTTCAGAAAAAAAATAAAGTACAACAATTAGGGATGAGAGAAAAATAGAGACAGAGGAAGCAGATAACATATATGTGAAGCTAACAACTAATAAGCATTATCACCTGGAAGTAGTGTTACTAGTAGTTCTAATACTATGATCACAGTCAGTTGCCAACGGACTACGATGGCTCGAGTCAACAGCATCATCACTATCAATGGAGCTCTCGCTAGAAACTGAAGCAGTGGCCAAATCTCCATCCAAATCTGCTGGATTTGCCCTACTACGAATGCATCCTGGTTTTGGCAGATGCGGAAACAATGACTTTGAGCCTTTCTCCAATTTAGATTTTGTTGACATTCCAATTCCGGAGTCTGTTCGTCCCACGATTGCAAGGTTCACACCAGGAAGAGGAAGCGGTTGAGCATGGGGCCTCTCAGCAAAACTTTGACATCTTGAAACATGATTTCTAGAAGGGGAGGGCGATCTTGATTGTGCTCGAGATTGAGATCCTATCTCTGAAACTGTGTCACTACAGCGTCTTCGTGAACCTCCAGACCTTCCAATGATTTTACTTTCAGTTGGACTCTTAAATCTACGGTGCAAAGTGTCAATGAAACTTTCCTTGCTTGCTTTCTTCTTAACTTCTTTGGATGATGATTTACCCCACCATGAAGGCATATCTTCTGAGATTTAGACTTACAGTAGCTACACACAATTCTCTTAAAATATTTTCTTCCTCATTATCAAAAACGCAAAAAAAGCATCACTTTATGAAATTCCGAGCCACATGGACAACTTACATACAACTCGAAACCAGTTGTATAAGTTCCTCAATCATTCCCGCAATGAAAAATGACCTACGAATTCAAAGCCGGACCATTCAACAGCCGATTCAGTAAATAAAACCTGCAAAGACAAACCTAACTATATTTGATCCATGTTCTTAAGCATACTCATACAAACCCATGTCAAATTAATGTTACTCAATGTGCATTTCATTCATTAACAAAATCCTCACTTTCAAGCTGAAGTCTTTATTTTAATATGATAAAAAGAAATAGTACTAAAATTAGTGACTTTCAAACTCCACATTTTTCATTTTTTTTTTAATATTCTTTAATTCTTCAATAATCTCATCAGAAACACAAACAAACAGTTACGATCTTAAAATGCTAAAAATAAACAACATTTACAAACAGATCTAAATACAGTAGCAAGTAAAAATTAAATAACAATACCTAAACTCTACACCAAGACTAACTAAACTGAATTAATTTTTTAAAGGACACTTACTTGACAAGCTTGAAGTTGAAGCTAGAGTTAATTAAGAAGAAGAAAATGGACAGACTGAGTCAAATCAGAGCGAGTTGAATGGTGAAGCTTATGATTAAGTGAGTGAGAGAGTAAAAATGAAAACCCTAGAAATGTGTTTGGTTGTAATTTTGGTTTAGAATTGAAAGTTTCTGTAGAGATCGCGTAGAGAGAGATTGACATAAATGTTGTTAGAGAGAGAATCAAAACATTACAAAGCTAACGAGAGAGAGAGTGTGTCTGAACTAAGACATAACTTTGTACATCTCTTCATTTCGAATATTTAAATTTAATGAAAAAATAACTACTACTAGTAATATTTAATTTTATTTTATATAACAATAAAAATAACTTGTATAGTCGATTATTACTATTAATGATATTTTATCTTTGACAAAAAAAAATGAATCTTTCTGATTTGATGTTTTTCTAATAACAAAATAATTTTTTATGTTTAAAATTTCAACTTTCGTATGTATAGCGATTTAAATATCCTTTTAAAATTTTGCTGAACAAAATTTAATCTCTTATTATTTTTTTCCACCAAATAATGCTTTGTAAACTGCCAAAACATAAAAGAATTATGCTCTTTTTGTGATAAATTTTAAATGTTATGCTTAAATCGATTCAAATGCGAAAAGATAAAATTTTATAAGTACCCTAAAAAAATAATGTAAGAAATTACAGTGAAACTTACAAAGTTTTATTTTTTGGCCAAATGTGAGATCATTTAATCAACTTGCTATTTTAGATGTATTTTTAAGAACAAGTGTTATTTCACACGCATGAATGTTACTATTTGATCAAATTAATTATTCGTATATAATTAAACTGTATGTGTTTTACTTGAAAAGTCTTAAAAGTTTATTAATAAATTGAATATTTGATAATCAATATAATGAAAAAGAGAGAATGTGTCATGTGTGGACTTGTGGTCTAGTTGGTCTTTTAAATAGAGAATATTAGAAAGTCTGGGATTAAAAAAATTTCATTTGTGTAGAGTAGATTTTTTGTGTACATTTGAATAATTTATTCATTTTACCTTAAACTTTTAAATGAATTGTAATTATAGAAAGCATATGATCTTTGAAAATGCATAAAAATCTATTTTCTTGTCTCATGCATGGAATGGAATTTAGTTGGTGATTAAATGTATGATATCATAGTATATTAAGAAAAATTGAGGTAATGAAAATTGACTTCCAAATATATTGTCAACATCGACATAAGAACCAAGAAAATAAATATTACGATAATATAATACAATGCCAATTTCGTCCGATAATTAAACAAAATTGCTATCCCTTTCATCCACAATCAACAATATTGTCAAAATATGCCTAATAATATAATTATGCATGCATGCCAATAAGCTGACTTTTTATTAATTAAAGATGTTACATTATATTATTGTTATTATTAATTTCTATATCTTATATTTACATGTTAAGTTGTATGTATCAATGTAAAAAAAAATATACTACTTCTGTCTATAAAGATGGACAAAATTTATATTTTAAACATTTTAAAATATAGATAAACTTGTTATGATAATTTGAATAGCAAATTTAAAATACTAATATTGTCACTCGATAATTTCAACCACTGTTGTTGTTATTATTCTAATCATTACTAATTGTCACTTATTCAACACAAATAAACTTTTTCTCAAACAATACGATAAATTAGATTAATGGACTTTGTGAGAAAAAAATTGAAACGGGTAGAAAAGGTTCTTCCAAAAAAATATTTTGCATTCCTATATAATATATAATTAATTAAATTTAAAAAAATTAGATAATTAAATTAAGACTATAAGAAAAATTAATAAGAAAAAATTATTTTAACTTATATTTCTTAATTTTTTGTACAATTTTTTTCCCTCTTTTTGTAGGACCGAGATAGTGTATATTAACGAATATAAATATCATATTATTCCGGTTAAAGAAGATAATAAAATATTCATTAGTAACTTTATTACAAGGATATTAAACTCTCTGGGTCACTAAGCTTAGGTCAGATTACAGAAAGGTCATTAAACGGACTTTTGTTACAAAAGTGTCACTAAAGTTAATAATTTGTTACAACGGGAAGTCACTCGCATAAAACTCACCGTTTTTGATGACATGTCTCGCCGGATTTGTCCCCATCATACATGCCTCATATGCCACGTCAGACAAATTTTAATTAATAAAAGTTCAAAAATCACATTAATTCATAAATAAAAATATAGGAATCTAACCTCACCTTTTTCAGGGTTTTAAACATAATTAATCACTAAATCTAATTTACCCCAATTCATCTCATTTTCTTCATTTTTCTGGGCCACCATTCTTCCTACCACTGCCTGCCATCACCTCCACAAGCAACAGCTCCACCCTTCTTCCTCTTCATTCACCACCACCGCCTGACTAACTACCGTCGGAACAAAAATATGGCCACCCCTTGATGGGTCTGTTCTTCATCGATAAAGAGCAGACCCATCTGGGTATTTTTCAGCACTCTCAACATACACCATCCACACAATTAAAATTTGGTAGCGGTAGAAAAGCATAGAAATTACAAAAACATAATCCAAATTACAGTAATCAAATAAGAAGAAAAATATGCTTCAATTCGCAGGTGGATCTACCTAAGATTTGTTAAATTAAAAAGACAAAAATAGTAAGCATAATAGCCAATTGGAATGTGCAGCTTCTTATGTATCATCCTCCATTAATGAAAAAAAAACTAACCCATTAATAGTTAAAGAAGCAGAAGAAATAAAAAGAAAAGTGAAAGAAAATGATGAGCTGAAGTAGTAGGATTGGGATGAATCCAGTTTCAGGAGAGGAACCCACTAACCCTAAGCTGAACCTACTAGCACAAAACATTCAACAAACATTTTTCAAGGTTTTGGTCGATTTTTTTTTAAGCATAGAGAAAAAAGATGGACAATATAAAGAGTCCAAAATGATCCCTGGATTTTTATTAAACTAATATTTAGTTAGAGATTTATTTATTGACATGGCATATGAGGCCTGTATGATGTGGACAAATCTGGCGAGACATGTCATCAAAAACGGTGAGTTTTGTGCGAGTGACTTCTCGTTGTAACAAATTGTTAACTTTAGTGACATTTTTGTAACAGAAGTCCGTTTAGTGACCTTTCTGTAATCTGGCCTAAGCTTAGTGATCTAGGGAGTTTGATATCCTTTATTACAAACATGAATAATTCATAACGCTTTATGTCAATTTTAATTGGTGGAATAAAGTGTTTTTTTATGTAATTGAAATATGTTGGGTAGGGCCATAGCCACTTGGAAGTTTAGTACAAACATATACATATGAAAATATTCAAGCATTGTTGCCGTTTTATTTAAACATACTTTATTATGTCACTTTAACTTAAAAATAAATACATTAACTCACACGTTGGGTTTAAGAATTAAAAAGATTATGTAAATTTTGAAAATTTAAGAAATTTAGAATTATCAAAAATTTAGTAAATTTTGGAATAATAACATGTCATCATATCTTTAAAATAAATAATGGATCTCAACATTTTCACACAACATAACAGAATTTAATTGGCGATGAGTTTTCAAAATTTATAAATTGTCATAACTTTTATCGCACAAAATAGACTATTTCAATCCATAATATTATATAACATTTAGAAATTTTAATTATCTAAATTTTTATAATTCAAATAGCAATTAAAAGATTATTTATCGAGTTTTTATGTAAAAAATTGCAGCAAATATATACAATTATAGGAGCATTTACAACCCAATCATATGATGGAGTATATTTCACCGTATAGAGTAAATCAATTCCAACTCAATTATATAAACATACTTTATTTTATAATTTGGGTCATTTTACTCTACATGTAGAATTCTATTATTCATTTATCTATAAGAACTCGTTTATATTTTATCGCCGTTATAAAATACTTAATTAACTCATAAAATATTAATTTATATAGTTACACTTAATGACAAAATAATATATTAAAATGTTATTATTCTATGATTTCATATTTTAGTTTTTTTTATATACGACTATAAGAACATTAAATAAATAATAAAAATTTGCATATATTATAAAATGGCACTGTTTTAAATGTAAACAGGAAGAGAAAAAAATTATGTTAAAAACCAAAAACAAGCGAAGATTGTTGATTTTTGGTGCAATTAAACCATATGTAAATCATATGACATACTTCTAATAATAATTAAAAAAAAGACTTTTATAGTTTTATATGAAAAAGAGTAATTCTTGGATGTGATCACATATTTGGGTTAAACTAATTTTATAAAATTAACCAATTTTTTTTTTATCAAATCTAGTTAGAATTTTTTGTTAATTTGATTAGCTCAATTAATAAAAAAAAATCAATTTGGTTACCGTAAATATCATTAAAATTCGGCAAATCGGATTAATTGAATTAATCAGTTTTTGTATTTTTAATAACTATTTTTATATTCATCGATTCAACTGTTTAATCTAACTAACGGACTAGTTTGATTTTATATTTCTTTTAAAATAAATTGGTTAATTTAGTTTTGGCTAAATCGGTTCAAATAGAAAAGATAAGACAATTTAATAATAATTAAATCCGTTAGTTTTTAATTGAACTAACAGTTTGCTCGCCTGTAATTTGTACATTATTAATGCTATGCAGCAAATGCTATTTTTAAACTTACTAACTACACATTTTTAAAATGATTTTAACGTGAAAAATTATGATGGCTGCGATATAATATTAATCAAAAATCTAGAAGGGAAATTTGTTGGTTAAAGGAGGAAGGAAATTTGGATAGAAACTGAACAAAGGAAGCATTAGAAAAGCTTTAAATAATAAATAAAATAGGCACATCACAAACAAAGCAAGGGGGATGCATGCCACCAAAGGGGTCCTCATTATATTTAGCTCCAAATTTGGTTTAGTAATTTCTAATATAAAAATTGAAAGGATATCCAATATATTTATAATTAAATAGATTTTTGATTTGGCCAAATAAAAAAAAAGGCCAAATCTTTTATAAAAATTTTACAAAAGTCTAAATCTTTTAATTTTATCCAATTTGTACTGAAATACATGATTTCGTTTCAATAATGTCAAACGGTGTAATTTTGTTCATGTGGCGCCTACATGGCGCTGATATGGTATTGCCACACATCAGCGCCACATAAGCAAAATTATATAGTCGGACATAATTGAAACAAAATCATGCATTTCGGGACAAATTGAATAAAATTAAAAAAAAATGGAATTTTATGAAACTTTCATAAAAAAATTTGACCTTTTTTTATCATTTAGTCTTTTGATTTAACCTATCCTAAACTTTCGATATTTTTCATTTTTTTTCTTTACTCATTTTTAGGCATTTTTATTTCTTTATTTGGTCCTCGTACATTTGAATATAATTTTATAATTTTATTATTATTTTTTACTTAATCTTTATAATATTAAAAACAGTTTTAATTGGTCTATCACAATTTTGTAATTTATTAATAAAAAAAATTTATAAAATTATTTTTAAAAGTACATGGATCAAATAAAAAAATAAAAACACTTAAAAACAAAGTAAAAAAATAATAAAAAAATACAGAAATCTTTTTAAAAAAATCCACTATCCTTTTTTTTATTTTGAAATCATCAAATCTCATTAAATCGAATATGAAACAGTTACATTTGTAAGAAATTCGGAATAATTCGAAAACTAAATCCGATGACCTGACATGGAACTGACAACATGCTGCCTGATTCGCAGATCTTACTTACTAAAATAAAAATAAATTATTAATTGTTTCGTTAAATAAGTGCAGTCTTCGATCACTCTTTGATCAAACTTCTCCAATCACCCACAAACCCATAGCATTCCATTCAATCACCACTTGACAACTCCTTCATAAAAAAGAGACGACAAACTCCTTCATAAAAAAAGAGAGAGAAAGGACAACAAACCTTTCATAAAGAAAGGACAACATAAAACATTAAAAAAAAGATAAATAATAAAAAATAAATAAAACTAATATACCTAATAAACGATTCTATTTTGTTGTTGAAAGATCTTCAATCTATCTTCACTTCTTGGTGAATGAATTGTGCTTCGTTAATAGATTTTAATCCATCAAGAAAAAAAATGAAAAAGAGTCGCTATTTATTATATTCTATGAAATTAAAATAACATAAGTAAAAGGATGGCTACCGTCAATAAAGAAAATTAAACCATTGATGGCAGCCGGGGAAGAAATAAAAAGAAAACTCTAGACGGCTAGGGTCTGTTTAGAAAGAAAAGAGAGGTTTTTAGGTTTTGGCTGTTGATACTTCTTGTAGTTAAAAAATAAAAATCCACCATCCTAAATAGTTGGAATTTCATGTTGAGTCCCTTGCTGGAAGTGAGAATTTTCAGAGCATGTGCATTTATGGACTTCGGTTTCAAGGCCGATCCAATTCACATTGTATCGGAATCAACTGATTATTTTACAGCATAGTTGGAGAAGTTATATTGAAAAGCTGGACCTCTAGGTAAGTATTTTATTTAAAATGGAGATATGCGTCTTATATTATTTTTATTGGTTTAATTACTCGAAAATAATCAATTTTTGACCTTTCATTTACTAATTCAACTTATAATTTTTCATAGGATGTAGTTTAATTTCGGTAAGTACATTTCAATTATAGTCAAATATTCAATATAAACTACCGTATAATCGAGTCGAAATAAAATCAAGATCCGACTCGACTCGACTTTCATGAAAGTTCACACCTCGACTCGAATTTGATCAAGTTTCATTTTAGAAGTTCGGACTCGAATTCAATAGAATAAATTATACTGGAACTCGGTTGGACTTGATTATCTGTAGTCTATATAAATAATTTAGAATTGACACTTAGGTTGTTTATGCTGCTAAATGCTCATTATATGCTCTCTTGAATCATATTCGTTAACAAAAAATATGATTGCTTTACACAACACAGAATCAAATAAAATGTTCATGAACATGCAAAATTGACAGCAATAAATTAAAAAATATGCATGATTATGAACGATTATATACTGGAGCACATGAATTGGTATCATCTCATCTTATAAGTATCAAACCAACAGCAGTGACTAAAAGAGTAGAGGGAACACCAAATTTAAGATGCTTCCAAAATGTTAAGTTATACCCAAACTGCGGAGCACGTCGAGCCTGTTCGCACACTATCAAATTTGCAGCTGATCCGAGTAGTGAAAAATTGCCAGCTACAGTACTTACCCAAGCTAACACTAGCCATGCCTTTTTCTCATCAGCTGCCGAAATCGCAGCGGCTGACGCTGCTATCCGACCTCCGAGCAACAGAACTGAAAGTTGGTTGCAAATTTAGTAGTTAGATTCAGATATTTGGTAGAAAACATAGATGCAGAGAGTTAAACATACCGGTTGGTACATTTGAGGCCAAGTTTGAGAGGACTAGTATGACTGCAGCAAGAACTGCTATACCAGCTGCACTGTCCATCTTTGCATAAGGCTCCATAAAATCCCACAGAGCACTTGGAATTCCAGTTTTATTGAATCCATCAACCGTGATGAACATTCCACAGAAGAATATTAAAAGCGAATATGAAACCTGCTTAGACAAGAAATGCATAAACTCAGATTATTTTCACTTTTCACCCAGCAATCGAGTTCTGCATCATATTTTATACCTATCTAGCACGGAAATGGAAATGTTCAAATGGGAAACGCCGAAATGAGAAACAGCATATGTTTTATATGAATATGTTATTCATATAGAGAGTTTAGGAGATTCAGAAAACGTTTCTAGAAATGAAAACTAAAACGGTGAAATGTAAGATTTGATAAGTTCCGTGCAACATAGTTTGCAACTAACATTTCATCAATACTTAAAACAAAACAAAACAAAAGATTTCACCTTCTCAAGACATGGCCTAGCATCCTTGAAATCAAGAACAACAAGAATCAGTGCAGCAGTAATTGCAGTCCATGACATGTTCAGACCCATAAGCAAAGCAACCAGCATGCCGACGGTAACAATGTAAACACATGACTTCCACAAAATCCTTTTCCATTTCACAGAAATTTCTTCCTTTTCTCCTGGAAATTCTTCAGTGTACGCGTCTCTCAACGAATCCGTAGAAGCTATCTTCTTTGAAGGAGCAATGCCGTCCCTTTTTGGAGATAATCCATCAGTTGTTACCTCTTTTGATGCATTTGAATCCCTTGCAGACTCAAAATTACTGCTAGAGACATTGTGGATTTCACTATCAGCCGAACTTATTCGGTTTCTTAGTGTATCAGCATGGTTAGTGAGACCATTAATAGTAGGGGAGCTTTGTATGTTCACAGGAGAATCCAAATATGCAGAATGTGACATAGTAGCAGGCGAAAATCTATGACAACTTACATCTGCATCTGCAACAACTTCTACACTAGCATCTTCTTCATCCTTCGGAGTAGAAGACAACAATCTCCAGTACATACACAATATAATTATAATATTCACAACAACTCCGACAAGCATTGCAGGGAGAATTCCGAATAGGAATCTCCCGAAAGAAATCTTACTCTGAACAGCTATAACCAAGTTTTGAGGGTTACCAATGGGAGTAGCAGATGACCCGATATTTGCACTTGAGGCAAGTGCTAGTAAGAACGGATGAGGAGGCAGATTATGTTGCCGGGCTATTTTCAATATAAACTCAGTCAAAACAACACAAGAGGTGTCATTAGTGAAAAAAGCACTAGAAATCGCAGAAATCAAACAAATTCGACAAACTAAATCCTTAGGTCCCTTGCTTTTCCATGACAGCAATTTACCTAAGTATTTGAACATATCTGCTCTTTCAAGATAAACACTCACAACCATTGTTCCAAACAGAAGGCCAAGAATTGGAAGATCAATTGCAGCATATGCTTGATCCGGGGTTATTACTCGGAAAATAACCATAAGCATAGCTCCTAAGAGAGAACCTGCAGTTCTTCCAACTGGTAGAAAAGGAACAGAGGGAAAAACTGCCAATATCCAGAAAATTCCAAAGGCAATAGAACCTAGAATTACTTTTGGCGTTGCGGCCAATGCCATTTTTGTTCTTTCGTTCAGTCTTCTAAAACTACAGAATTCGGTCCTGAAATTATTGCATATAAAACTTTTATGTTATGAAACTGAAAAGAGTCTGAAGATACATCAACCATACAACAGGTAGCACGGACACTTCATTCAATCAACGTGTCCCGTTTCGGAAACGTTTCGGACACTTGACGTTTCGGAAACTTCATTTTCACATAAAAAACCTTAAAATAACACTGTTTCGCCGTGTCCCGTTTCCTCGTATCCGTGTCCGTGCTACCTAGGACATCAGTCAAAACAAGAAGTCCATTTTGAAAATTCTGAATCTATAGTTTAAACCAGTGCTAATTGAATGGCTTTCCACTTGAAAATTTCAGTTGCATCTCATGCAAACTGGAAAATCAGATTCCAAATAAAGAAAAGGTTCAAGAACACACCATTATAGATTATATATATCTAGATAAATCCAAAATTTAAATGGCCATTCTCTTTTGTCAATCTCTATAACAAGAACATGAAACAAACATAAAATTTCAATGTGATAGACCACAGAAATAGAGTATTAAGCTAAAGAAACGAAGTATTAAACTATTGACTATTAAAATAGAAAAAAGCCAAAAGAAAAAATGGAACCTTTTTAGATTCTATCCAATAACTTTTGATGATTACTGAATCCAAAATGAAGCAATTGGAGAAGAATAAACTAGATCGACTAATCATGACTGAATTTGATAAGTGGGGAGATATAATATCCGTACCAGTTTACCATTTGTCTGTAAAGTGGCAGAGGAGACCATTTTTCAGATAGACAGATCACTTCACATGCTTCAAAATTTATTTTGTCTGATACTATGTTTATTAGCAAGAAGTAAAGAATCCAAATTTACCAATGATTATCCATACATATAAGAAACTAAACTTTGATGTAAATTCAATCTAAGTCATTATCTAAATATCCTGGATGCAATTGAAATACATCCCACCATTCATTTTTCTTCCAAAATCAACAAGAGAACACTATAAAGATACAAAATTTAACAGTAAAATATAAATTTAAAGAAAGCAAGCAATTAAAATTTCACCTAATAATTACGAACTATAGCTCAAATGGTATGAGCTTTTTGGCAGTAATCTGCTAAAATCGAGGGTTCATCACTTCCACAGGCGCTCCCACTTGCCGAATTATAAAAAAATTGCTCAGCAGCTTATAAACAGCTATATTTTCATCCTTTTCTTTCAGTAATGTAATATATCCTCTGAGCAAATTTACTATAGTTTTGAACTCTAAAATGTTGATATCAGTATTTATTGTCGAATTTTGTTGGAATTTGAGTGTTGGTTTATAAGTAAAGATGGTGGAATGTCATTCTTGTGCTAATTTTGTAAGAGTTTTGATTCATTTTGATTTCTATGTATGGAGATGGAAATATGTCAATTTCTGAGTTTAATTAAGTAAAATAATATGAATTACGTTGGTTGATCTTGACATTATAGTGTTAATTAATGTGTGATGATTATTGATGTGAAGAGAAAACGAATCTTAATTAGTTAAACCTTTTACGTGATTGCCAGTTTGAATCTTAATAAAATATTACCGACAACAAGAAACATGAAAGCTCTTCAAAATGTAATTTCTAATAAAAAGTTTGGTGGATTACGGTACTGTTAGGGCTGTAAATAAACTGTTCCGAGCCGAACTTTGAAGTTTTTATGTTCCGTTCACATGAACGAAGAAGTGTTCATATTTGGTTCATATTCATTCGAGTTTTGGACGAGGTGTTCATATTCGGTTCATTAAAATTTATAATGTTCATATTCGGTTCATTAAAATTTATAGTGTTCATATTTGTTTTGTGTTCAGCTCGTGTTTGTTCGTATTCTAATGAGCTCTTAGCAAACTTCGTTTGGTAGTTAAACAAACAACTCAAGCACAGAGACAAACCGCGAAACAACGAACACAAGCTTTTTTTTATAATCAAAATTACATAATTTTGTTTAAAATTATGTAAATATGTAGTTTTAATAAAAAAAATTATATTTAATTTGACTACGAGCTAGTTCACAAACTCTTAACCAAGCTTCAATATAAGACGGTTTGCGAACTCTTTATCAAACTCAAATACGAGCAAGTTCACGAATTTTTTATCGAGCTTACATAATTTTGTTTAAAACTATGTAGTTTTAATTAAAAAAAATATTTTATATTTAATTTAACTACAAGCTAGTTCACAAACTCTTAACCAACCTTCAATATAAGCCAGCTTGCGAACTCTTTTTCAAACTCAAATACGAGCAAGTTCACGAGTTTTTTATCGGGCTTATATACGAGCTCGTTCACAAACAAATAAAACAACTCATCTACGAGCTATTCATGAACATAAACGAGCCAAACAGAAACGGTATGCTATTCATGTCTGGCTCGTTTACATAAAAAAATCAAGGTCGAGCTCAGTTTGTTTAAAATACGAACAAAAGACTCTTATTGAACCGAACGAAGCAACTCAGTTCATTTACAGCACCTAGTTAATGTAGTCATTAATAGAGAAGAAGATACAAATAAACATCAGAACTGCAAAGTCTGATTACAAAATTGAATCTATAACACTACCATGCAGATCAACATTAAGCTGCAGCTGCTTTATAATGCAAACGATTTACTTTTTACACAAGAAATGGAAAAACAATCAAGAACAGAACAGCTATATGCAAATCCTATTTTTGTATAACATCCAAAAAAATAAATGAAAAGAATACTGTATCAATTCTCACCCTAAACCACCCCTACAAACTATATTTCCTCGGCATTTCTAATTAGGGTCACAGAACACTCCATTCTTCGTCGTCAAGTGACCGCAGGCTGAAATGTATCTCCAATACACTTTTGCCTTCAGATCAGACTTACATCTGATAGATTAGGCATCCAGTGAAGCAAAAAACCGGTTGATCTTACATATAATGTAAACCGGGCATTCCGCCTAATTCTGCGTCAGCTAACTTCTGGTTGTAATAATGGGAAGAAACTCCAGTTGTTGGAAGGCCTAGATTCCTGAGCAATTGCTTCATTTGCCCACCACTCGGAACTGATGGGGGGCTTATCGGGAATATCTTTTGAATTATCGAAGTTGAACTCTTTGATTGAGCCGAGAGTAACAGAACGATGTTTTCTGTAATAGTGTTCCTCCTCTGTTTCTCCTGAAGTTTTCTGATCAGCTGTTGTTCCACTGGAAGTTTCCCCACTAGGCAAATTTTCATCACTCACTGGTGGCATCTTCTCACTTTTTATTTTTTCTTCTTCTATACTGTCATGAGAATATTCGAAGAAAGTTCTACATGTTGACATGGACTTGTTTTCAAGACATCGTGCAACCTCTTCGCCACTCAGCTCAAATGACACTCTATGATCAACTATAGTTTCGTCAGTTTTAGATCCATTTTCTTTGTTGGAAACTGATGCAATTTCAGAAATCTGGTTTTCCAGAAACAAACCAATAGGTCCCACACCATCAGGTGTCAAAGATCCGGAACGCTGTCTTGACTGCAGCCCTACACCATGCGGAGTGACAGTTCCAGAGCTGATCCTTGAACCAAGACCAACACCATCCGGGGTGACAGTTCCAGAGGCGAGCCTTGAACCAAGCCCCACACCATCTGGAGTGACAGTTCCAGAGGCGAGCCTTGAACCAAGCCCCACACCATCTGGAGTGACAGTTCCAGAGCCGAGCCTTGAACCAAGTCCCACACCATCTGGAGTCACGGTTCCAGAAGCCAGCCTTGAACCCAACCCCAGACCATCTGGAGTTACGGTTCCAGAAGCCAGTCTTGAACCTAGCCCCACACCATCCGGAGTTACAGTTCCAGAACCCAGCCTTGAGCCCCATTTACGAGTTGTAAAGTATTCAAAGCCCAAGAGCTTGGGAGCTTCTCCCATCCGAAACTCAAGAATGGGGAGTCTGTCAGGGAAAGGAGAAGTGGTGCCTGAATATGACATTGCTGAACCTGGAGAAATGAGTTGACCACCTGGGCTTCCCGGATATAGAGGATAAGACTGAAATTCATAGTGGGATAACGAAAACTTTTGATTGGTGCCATTATTTCTCCGAGCTCGCTCCAAAGAAGACGTGAGGAGCTGAGCAAATGGCACTTCAGGTGAAGAAGGCGTAGTCAGCTGAACAGATTCAGGAGGTGGAGTGAAAGGAGCAGTAGATGGTTGAGTGGTGAAAGCAGAAAACACAGGTGGAGTGACTAGCTGGGTTTCGTGCGCATAAGGCCCAATGGCGAAAATAGAGTTAGGTCCGCCTGGTGAGTATGCACTAACAGAAAGGGAAAGCAAGCCGGCAGGTGAATGGGTGGCAGAAGGAGGATCAGATTGGAGGAATGAAGCAGGAGAAGAAGGAGGAGCAATAAAAGGAACTGCAACGGCAGTTGAATGTGATTGATTTTCCGCAGAAGGGACTACAGCTCCTTGTACTCGAGGTTCGGGAACTAGAACAGCATGACCAATTCGCTTGCTACTTTTCTGGGAACCGAAACACCAGTAATTACTCCAGCACCCTCCCCATCTTCTTTTCTGCATTGAGATAAGACAGAGTAAGACTGCGAAACAGCTAAATCCAAAAAAACTACACCTAATTTTTCCTCTGATTTAATCAAGTTAAATCAGAAGCACATTTTCTATCTATCATCAAAGAATCAAGTGAATCTTCTATCCACAAATGCACATAAATACACACACAGACAACACGGAACAATTCATGAAAGAACTCCAAATAAGAACTGTTTGCAGCTCCCAGACTACATTTCTGTGCTGAATTTTGCCTTTTGTTTCACTAGCTATCTAAAGTCAAATTATTAAATTTGCTGTTTCACACTCAATCTCAGCCAAATAGCTAACAAATAAAGTTTTACAAGTTCTTCAAATTTGCATATCATCAAAAAGGATCCCAAATACACTAATTACATCAGAAAAATTGCCACCTTTTCCATTTCTCCTATGTTAAGGGTTCCAAGCTATAACTCTCAAGAATCAAATTTTAGATAAAATAACAAAAAAAGATTCAAAATTTATCTCTAAAATTTGCCAAGAACTTAAAAGTAGAGACCTAAATCAAGATCTAACTTTTCAATTCTCAGCTACCAAACCCGAACTGAAAGTGATTACTTTTAAAAAAGAATAGAAAAAGAACACAACTTTAGGCATGAAAAAAGTAAAAAAAATAAACTTTTCAATCAAAAAAAAAAAACAGAAACCCAGATTCAGTTTCTCTTTTCATTCCAACTTTCTCGCATTTTCTCACTTCCCAAACAGAAAACAAAATCAAATCTCAAATAACAAACAAAGCGGTGAGATATTATTACCTGAACGGAACTGCTAGGCTGAACACGTGCCTCGGCGGAGACGATGGCAGTAGCAGCGGCGTTAATAGTATCGACGCTGCTACTATTATTATTACTAGCACTTCTCATCTTTTTACTCGATTATACGCCGTCAAACTACAGAATCTCGTTAACATAATCAACCAAATTTCTTCTAAAATTATTTATCTCCGATCAAAATAAAAGTATAAGCAGTAGTAATGAATTAATAAATAAATGAAGATCGTGAAGAAGAAGATCAAACGGACAAACTTTTTTGTTTCTCTTTCTATCTCTAACTTTCAGTTTCCGTTACTTCTGCTCCGGTCTTCATCTTCCAGTTTTAATCCATTTTGGTACTTAATTATTATTGACAAGTCATCACTTAACTATGTATGAGTGGCCCCACCGTTTTTTATATTTTTAATTTTATGGATTTTGGAATAAAGTTTGTAATTATTATTTTTTTGTTAATCATGATTGATAAATTATGTTCGCTTTTCCTAATTATTTTTGTGTTGTAGTATACTTTTTAACTTCTTACATAATTACTTTTTGTTAAGGATTTTGATTTTTTTTACTACTAGTAGAAAAAAGACTACTATTAAAAATCAGACAAAAATTAATTCAATTATCATTCATATTATTTAACTATGTAATTTATTACATTATGAATTAGACTAGTTTTCTAAATAAAAATAAAAAAGAAAATGTTGAAATAAATTTATAGATTTTTTTCAGAATATAAATTTTATAGATTTAAACAATATGGAGTCGGTTAATGAGCTGATTTGATTTATTTTAATAATATACTTATATGAAAGAAAAAAAAAACAAAATCAATTAGACTAGGAAATCAATGGGTGAATAATTGAATATGTACTAACAAGTTGAGGGACTTGTTTAGTATATTAAAAACAATGGTGTAAGGTGAAGAAGTGTACTAATAAGTTGATTAAGGTCAAAATAATATTTTTGAGCAAATTAAGGTCCACGAATAAATAGATAATGCATGGCAATTAGTGGCATAGTGGAATGACCAATATACCCTTAAAAACAAAAGAAAATATTAAAATAGTGAGGAGAATTATGGCAGAAAAAAACAAGAAGGTGGCATAGAGTAATTGTGAGTTATGAAGTAGCTTTCTATACATTGAATTTGAACTTTTTTCATTTAATTTAAATAAAATAAGAGCGTGACTCTCGTGACCTCATTTGTGTGGGTGCTACCCCACCACCTCTTCCCATGTGGTGCTCCCATACGCCTATTAAATTAATTCTCGTTTCTCATCTAACCAATCGTGGCCGTCCATTTAGTTGACTCATCAACTTGTATATTATCCTTGATTATAAACTCCGAAACGGCAGCTCAAATATGGGTTTGGTCACGTGGCCTGCATGTGGTATTCCTGTCTTTCACGCGTAGGATATTTGACCCTTATATTGTTTCTCTTTAATTCTTTTGGTAAAAAGTATGTTTGAGTCCTTTTACTTGTTTATCTTTTCATTTGAATCCTTATATTTTTCTTTATCAATATTGAGTATCTATCCTTTTATTTTTATTGATATTAGCTCATGTCGGATATTTTTTTTATATTCATACTTTAAGTTTATTAAACTTTAATCCGTGTATTTTTATTTTTGTTGACAGTAAATCTATAATGATCTTTATATATTCATTAGTTATTTAGCCTTTTTTTATAATTTAAACCAAATTGTTTTAAACAATTAAATAATGGTACCATTGGTTTATAATATTCTCATTTTGGGCTATTTCATATAGATTAAAATATAATAAATTTATCTTTATTTATATGTATTTTTATTAAATTATTCATATTAATACTAATGTTATTTTTATTAATCTTATTAATAGAAGTTAAAGTTTTTTTTAGAATTCTATAGAAGTTAAAGTTAAAAAATAACAATAAATGTTCTCTTGATTTTTAAACTAATAAATATTATGGATTAAATTTTTTAAAACAATAAATATTATGGATATACTGAAATGTTATGATCTAAGTGCCTAAAGTAAAGAATAAGATTGTACTTATATGAAAATAAAAAATTGAAGAATTAAATTAAATTTACATTGTTAACACTCTATGTGATAGAGGGACTCAATGTTTACAAGATTTAAAGTGTAAGGACTCAATATTATAAAGTGCATGTATCTAGTATCAAAAACAAAATAAGTCTAGGAACCAAAATATGCATTATGCTAATGCTTTGATAAACTTGACATATTAATATGCAAATTATACAATACAACACGAAGAAATAAATCATGATATTAACATATTGATCATACTCATTACTATATTAATTACAATTAATTTATAGCTCCAAGATGCAAATTTAATAATTTAAAATACAACAGTGCTTTTTTTTATATTTTGCCTTTGAAAAAGATTGCTAATAATACAGAAAAGAATAATTATTATAGGGTTGTAGGTTGGTAAAGCCCATTCTTGGTTTGGGGACCAGTAGCCCCAATTTTCCAGCCAATTGATATTTTTTCTTTTATATTATAGTATTTTCTCTATATACAATCCAACTATATAAAATATAAAATGCTAATATTAATTATAAATATTTCTAAAAACAACCCCACCGATCACTTGAAACCACTTTCACATACATATGAAAAATCTTGCAATTAGGATATAAAGGCTGCTTGGGAGTTATTTGAAATTAATTTAAAAATATATGTAATTAATTTTAAAAAGATCACTTTGGTTTTAAACACGAACTATTCAAACTTAATTTCAATTCGAGTTCAAATATGAGATAATAAAATTTACGAGGCGCACAAATTTAAGTAAATTATCAACATACACGAAACAAAAATTTATTTTTATACCTTCAAAATTTTATATATGACATCTGAATCGATTGAATCTTTATATTTTATAGTAATCTTTTTAAAATGTGATATATAAATATTTTACTCTATTGAATCCGAGATAAAATTGGAACTTATATAACATAATATGAATTCAAATTTCACATAAATATAATAGGGGCTCACTCGGCTCATTTGTACCTTCTACTTTACAATACTCATGGATAATATAGACAATTGAAAAATTAGCCTCCTAAACATTTTAGTTTTAGCTAGCTTTATGTTTTCCTTAATTGTAATTAGCCATTTTAATCTATGATTGTTACTTTAGGACAAGGCGACCTTATTTTACAAATATTTGACAGTGTGCACGTGTGCATAGCCACTAGTATGATGGGTTTTCGTGCACAACCCTCGTGTGTAGGATAAGATAGCGACTCTTTTTTTCATAAAATATTAACAATAACTTGCACGGCTGCATCACTTTCTTTAAAAGGCCCCTTTTTAACCTCTTTTTAAGTTATTCTTTACTTTTTAACCCTTTATGTCTTTCTTTCTGTAAAACTGCCCCCTTTTTACTGTTTATGATGACTTGCTAATCTAAATCAAGAGGTTGAAGTAGGATCGAACATTCGGCCGGTTCAGTTAAAGTTTTAAAATTAAATTAATCAATTAATCGAATGTCTAAAATTGATTAGGCCGAATTTAAAATTCTAGCTGAAACTGTCTCGAACGAGAAACTAAAATCAAAACAGATTCGAACTAAATGAGTCATTAATTGAGTTCGTTCCGTTAAAAAGCCAACCTAATCTATGTTTTTTACCAAATCGAACCGACCGAAACCATTAGTTAAATCAGTGGATATGATATTTTGATTACTCTTAAGTGGATGTTGCACTACTAATTAAGTAGCAATCAGTAATTATTAGTATGTAATTAATGGAACAGTTGTAGCTTTTAAATTGTGAAATAAATAATGGAAAAGTCTGAAATGATTGAAAAAGAAACAAAAAAGATTGAAATATTTTGATATTGTTTGTTGGGTCCAGTAATAAAGAGGGGATGATGAGGCTCTAATGGGTTGGCTTGGTGTGATGTATGGCCCTACAATACCAAAAGCCAAACCAACACACCACATGTTTTTAAGTATGTATGTGACTAATGATCTTTAATTATTTTTAGGGTAAAATCTTATTTTTGGCCTCCTTAATTTGACAATATATGCAAGTGTCATTGTTGTTTGTCATTAGTGGTGAAGTCTAAATTCTTATTATTTAGAATATATAAAAAATTATCATTTTATGGCTTCTTTTGCCTATAAAAAGTGTGGATTTATTTTCTTATTATATTGAAAAAAAACTAGCTTAAATATTTCAAATATGTTGTGTAAAATGGATTAATTTGTTTTCTTCTTCTTTCAATTATAGTTGGAATATGATATCTTAGATTTTCTGTAACTTAGGGTAACTTCTTTAACACTAGTAAACTAATTTAGTTGTATTTCAAAATGTAAGAATTAAGAATGGTATAAGTGTTGAACAGTAAACTGTAAATCGTGAGTTAAAATTCTCCCACAAGCGCTCTCCCTCCCTACTTATAACAAAAAAAAATTGTCGAATTCAATATTTCATACAATTATCATATGAATTTTGGTTTTAATATTTTGGGCTTTTAGGCCCAAAGCTGGACATTTTGGTCATTTGGGCCCTAAATAATGTTGGGCTATAGAGACCATTAGTGCTTGTGATTTCAAATTCCAGCCCAAGAGCAACACAAAAACAAAAGAAAGCTTCATCTAAAGATAGAAACATTTCAAGATAAAATTTGCAACACATGTCTGAAACTCA
The DNA here is from genome assembly GCF_937616625.2 of Mercurialis annua. Taxonomy (NCBI): domain Eukaryota; kingdom Viridiplantae; phylum Streptophyta; class Magnoliopsida; order Malpighiales; family Euphorbiaceae; genus Mercurialis; species Mercurialis annua. The sequence goes on along the minus strand of NC_065572.1, from coordinate 75,279,545 downwards.
AACTCAAACTCAAGCTCAAGCTCAAACCCACCACAACAATCTCAAACAACTCCATTGATGTATGATCCTATGCACATGGCATCACTAATTTCAACTCCCACATCGTTCTGTTACACTTCTAAAACCTCAAGAACAGCTGCTCTCTATCAACCATCATCATCTTGTTCTATTTCTCATCATAAAAACCCAAAATTAAGCCCCTCAATTTGGATTCCACACCTGGGTAATGCCTCTTTTTCTCAGTGGAGTGGTTTAAAGCAACTGGGTATTTCAGTCATGCCAAAATTTGTTAATAAAGGTAGTTTCTTTTTACTTAATTAAGGGCATGTATTTTAAGTATTTTATTTGTAATTTTTGTTGTAATGATTGAAATGTGGTGTTGCAGAGAGGAAGGGAAGTGGGATTCGTGCATCTTTGTTTGGTGTTGGAGCTCCTGAGGCTTTAGTTATTGGAGTTGTGGCTTTGCTTGTTTTTGGTCCCAAAGGTCTTGCTGAGGTTTGTTATTCTTTGTCTTTGAATGATTTATGTTTTTGTTTAATGAGAATTATGTAAGAAATTGACAAATCTTTTGAAAAATGATTAAAAATAGACCTTAGGATTCAGTGACAACTTGAACACTATTGAAGGAAGTGTCCGTGCACCGCGGAACGTTGTAATTTTAAGGTTTTCAATGTAAAAAAATGAAGTTTCGTGTCCGAAATGCCAAGTGTCCGACACGTTTTAGAAAGGGGAAACGTTGATTGAATGAAGTGTCCGTGCTGTTGTAGCTTATAGTTGGCTTAAGGTGCAAAGTTGAAAAAATTAGCAGTAGAAGCCACCAACCACTTAGTCTCTTTATGGTGCCTATTAATATTTAGGCTATGTTGTACGTAAAGTCGTAAACTTATCGATTGCTATATTTCTATTTAGAAGTTTGATTACTATTTGTAATTGTAGCTTATTCTTATTAAAAATGTTGTTTTATTGTCCATTGCAGCGTTTATGCTTCAGTGTTTATATTTCGTGCAACATGAAAATTTAGCAATTGATATTGTTTTTCTGTATTATGTGCTCTGGTTGATATATCTATTGAGTCATTTAATTGCAGGTTGCTCGTAATCTAGGGAAAACTCTACGTGCATTTCAACCCACCATTAGGGAACTCCAGGTATACTTCTAAAGAAATTTTACTTTAATGTCATTGTTTCTACTGCTACTTGTAACTATTTATAAATGGTGGAACACTTTTCTGTTTTAATTCTATAAAGGGAATCAGTGCACGCTTTAAAATGTAGGATGTCTCGAGGGAATTCAAGTCAACTCTTGAACGAGAGATTGGTCTTGATGACATTCCAAGTCAAACACAAACCAGATATAGACCGAACCCTGTCTCAACCCCTCCACCAGTTGCCAGCGATGAAAATTCTTTTGCTGAAGCTGAGCCAAGTGAGTGATCAAATTTCAAATATGTGATCCTAAAATGAAATGTCAATTACTCGTAACAAACAATGTTATTTTAACACGCCGTTTTATGCTTTGTTTGTGTTCATCGACGTTTTATTTAAGTTTCCGGAGGCACAATGTTAAAGGTTTGGTGGTCTCCGAGATATACTTTTGTAGATCTTCTAGCACCTGTTGATATAAGAGCTCCATTTAGCAATAATTAAGAACTGTTGCATATTTGTGTATAGGCCCTTAGTAATGTATTAACTGTTCGAAAATTGCAGACGGTGCTCCATCTGAAACTAAAGCATATACAAACGAGGAGTTCTTGAAAATCAGAGAAGAGCGATTAAAAGCATCTGCTTTGCAACAGCAAGACCCGGCGCCTCCTGCAGTCGAAAGCCAGTTGGAATCGCAAACTGAGCCTCAAGGTTAGCCATTCTTCAACGAGTTCGTGTCTGTTACCCCAACCCAACTGTCTCTGCATCTTCTAACTGACAAATGAATTGATTTCAGTTCCTATTAAAGAAACTGCTGGTGCTACGCCACCGCCACAAAAACCGGAAAATGAAGTATAAGACCTTTGTTTCTAGTACTATCAGAAACCGCTTCAATCTCTGAAATGAGTCGGTGGCGACATAAACCTCGTAAATGAGAAGAGAGAAGCGCAGAGTAGCTAAATATTCTTTTTATTATTAATATTATCTTCTTATTCGTCCGAATTTCAGAAGATTCGGTTTCTTGGATTGTAATATATGATTTTGTACAATGTCAATGCTGGTAGTAGTAAGAAATGCTTAATTTCAGAAACGGATTGGATTTCATATTATATTTTGTAGGGTTAATGGAACAGAGATCTCTTCAAGTGAAGATTATGACTCTGAAGTTTGTGTCACAATCTCCTAGACAATTGTGAGTAAATAAATATTTATTCATAATCAACTGCAACTTTGCAGCTAAAATTTTTGGTTTGAATTTAAAATTGATTTACATAGCGAGACATTCAAGATAATCAACGACAATAATTAAATTTATATAGCTTTGAGGCCTTAAATTATAATTCTGAAGAACAGACTCGCCAGTTAAGGGATTTGAGAGAGATAGAAACGACATTTTATTTCCATTCAAATACTAATCGAAGGAAAAACTAAAACAGGTAATGGAACAATAAGATTATATGATACGGTTGTTTGCTACAACAAATTCATGGCCCTATGTGACTCAAAATCTAAATAGTCGCCATTAGCCGGTCCGCCATACCCATACATATCAAAAACTTTGTCCTCTGCCGGCATATTTCCACCTTCTCGTCCTCTTATACCCTCCATTGGCGGAGCCCAAGGAGCAGGAGTCGAAGGGTTCGAGCTGGAAGCCTCTTGGTTTAAAGCTACACTCATAGTGTTTGGATTCTGAGGAGAATTTCCAGCAGTCCTTCTGTTGGAAGAAGAGGCTGTTGTTAGAGAGATGGATGCTGACTGTTGCTGCTGTTGGTTCTTCATCGGTGATTTTGGCCGTAGAGCCTCTATTTCTGGGGTTGTAATGACGAGATGAGGTGCCTCGGGCGGGGGATTTCGGCCGCCGCCTCCTTGCCAAACTTTTCCGTCCTTGTCAGCAAAACCTTTAACATATGCCTGATATTTACCAACCTCATGTTAATTTTGCAGGCTAAATAAATGATTACAAGCAATCATTGAAATAAAGTAAAAATACAAGATAATATCAGTTTTACAAAGTCACTGAGAAAACGTTAGCATTGAATTATATAACCTAAGCAATGGGAGCCTAAATTATTTAAATTTTCTGGCAGATATGTACCTCAGCATTGAAATTTGAAGAGGAAAGTTCTTTACCAACTGTCAACCAACCGGCTCGAATATTATGGTCTTCACCAAAAAGCTCAAGCCTTCTACGACCAAGGGAGAAATGCTCAATTATCCGATACATATCTTCAGGCTTTTGAGTTGAACCTGCAATTTCATTGGCATAAATATACCCCTTTACAAAATGCTCATTTGATCTGAAAGCAATAGAAAATAGTAAATGTGATTGGTTTCGTATGATGACAATGTACACTGGGTTTACAGAATTCACATTTCAAGGACAACTCCAAAACACATGAGGAAACCAGGCACATACAATGAAAGAAGAAGAGCAAAGGCTTGCGTAGAATAGATCTTTTCATTGTTAAATCATGATAAGAGAACGGAAAATAAAAGTGAAACTTAAAGAGATGCACAATTGAATAGATCTATATCTTTATGTATGAAAGATGAGCAAACAAATGTTAAATGGATTAACCCCACCAATAATTTCAATTTTGTAAAAGCACTAACCATAAGGAGGTTCTTCGGCAATAATCACGTCAGTATCAATATTAGCATGTATAATGTGACCATCAGTGCTCCGGCGAACTGTTCCTTTTATACCCATCAAGCAGTGTTCCTTCAATGCAATGAAAGTTTAGAATAAAAAGTAAATACACTAGCAATGAAATCGCAATCCAGGAGAAGGCAAAAAGAAAGGGGAACATGAGTATTATCACGTAGAAGCACATTGAATTACTGACCTTTGAATGTTGAAAAAGAGTATGAGAATCATGCCGCAGCCCTGGAGTTGCATTACTTTTATTGGTTTTCACCCAACAAATATCCTCGCATCTCCGGAATCCCCACTAATACATAAAGAGTAAAAAGCAAAAAAATGCCCAGATGGATCATAAACAACATTACCAGATGACCAAAGAGAGAAGGTACAATATGACAGCATGACCATTTTAATTACAAGGCCTTGGCTACTAAGTACCTTCTTTAAACATTGGCGACCCTGCTCAAGTCCCACACCATCACCTACCCAGAGAAAGATAAATGAAGGTGTATCTGCTATAGCCTGTATAGTAAAAGACAAAATGCTAATGAAGATATTTATTTATCTACTGGACAAATTATAATATAAAGCTCCTAGTCCATCTATATAAAAGTATGACCCGTTTTACGAGTCAAGATTCTGATGCTAAATGATTCAGATTATCAACTTACTCCAACAGAGCAAAATTACTTGACAGCAGGTTAAAATCACAAGAATTGAAAAAGTGCAGTTACTCAAATTCTACTGAAAGGCAACTGTACGTAAAAACATCTAGTTACCTCAATCTTAAGATTTAGTATTTCTTCAAATGTCCAATACTCCATGTGGTCAGCAACACCAGGAGCTCGGTGAACATATTCCTCCCAAGGAGGGTCCACCAGAATCACATCAAACTTGGTTCCAAGGAGCTCAGGCGACAACTCAAACTCACGCAAGTCGCCTTTCAAGTACATAGGAGCAGAGGCAGATTTAGTCACAATCTCATCCTTTTTCTGTATAAGCTCCCTAAGCTTGGGGTAGTCCTCTACAACATTTGTAAGCTCCAGCTCCCTGATAAAATTCTGGGGCCGCATACCAGTATCTACAAAATTTTGCGAATAATCATTCTGCTCTCCTCTTGAAGGTGCTTTACCAGGAGGTCCACTATTTCTAGGAGGAATCCAGCCCCCTGAAGTCTTATCAGAAGTTGTTCCTCTTCCTACTAGTCCTGCAGGATTAAAACTAGGACCAGACATATTTGGAGGCATTCCCCTTCCAGAACCTGCCTGATTAAAAAACATAGCCGGATTTGAGGGATTCCCCATGCTAGGAGGAAATCTTGGGGCTGATGGTCCGGGAGGAACAGGAGATAGAGCCGGTGGCATCCCTAGCATGTTCATCTCCACACCTCGAGCACCAGGCCAAATCACTGGTGAAGAAAATGGCGGAAAAATGACACCTGGTGTCATTAGAGGGCCTGGAGCTGGTGACATACTGGGGCCAAGTGGCTGCATTGGACCAGGTGGTGGAATTCCGATAGGCCCAAAAGGTGAACCCATTAAGGGTAATGGGACCTGTTGGTTGTCTCTGCCAGCAGGCCTACCCCTTCCTCCCCTTCCAATCCTACTCCCTTTTACTCCTTGTTGAGAATTTCTGGAAAAAGATCCTGAATCCTGATTACCGTAAGGTGTCTGTGACCCACCACTGGAGCTTTGTCCACCGGCACCACGACCCGACATGGCCCCTCTCTGTCCTCTTCCTTTTCCTGCCTGGTAGTCCATTTCATCCCTCCATGACACGCTATCATCATTAAATCTTTCCTTTGTATCCTCACTAGAACCCTGTATATCAAGTCGCCTTACCCTTTCATCTCGCATATGAGCCCACTCTTCAGCATTTGACCCTGATTTACCATCAGATTGCTGACCATGCTCACTTCTCCTGGCAAAGTTGGATGCAGACTCAGGTCGACCAAAATCAAGAGGCTTGGTTTGTATCTCTATAACGTCATAATTCTCATTTGAAATTCCAAAATTTGATGATGTTTTAACAGCTTCACCCCTGGTTCGTCCATGTGGCCTTTCATTGTCATTCCTCTCACGAGCATGTCTAGGCTCCCAATCTCTGCCGCGATCATAAGCAACGTCTCCATCTTTTGCTTCTCTATCATTGCTAGTAGATTGTCTTCTTTTCCAGCTATCTTTAGAACTTTCCCGATCTCTACTCCTGTCGCCCCAAAAATCATCCCTGCCCTTCGTTCTATCATCCTTATGGCCATCCTTTTCGAAGTCCTTCCTCCTGTTGTCTGAGCTTCTTTCATACTCCAGTTCAGAGTGTTGTGATTCTGGGTGTCGCCTTACACTCTTTTCTGGGGTCTTGGACCTATTAGAGCGGCCAACTTCTTTGGCACTTTTATCCCTTCCCCCAGTATTTCCATCTTCATCTGCAATTGAAGATCTTTCACGCACTTCACCAGCATCCCTACTGATGGGAGTCCTCTGTTGTTTAGCCTTCTCATTTTTCTCACGGGTTGATCTGTCTTCACGAGTGGCAGGGCTCTTATCTTCTTCCTCTGCAACTTCTGATCTGTTTTTGCTCTTGTTCCTCTCACCATCACCTCTTCTATCTTCTTTGTTGTTCGATTTAACACCCGTCTCATTCGATGGATCTAAGCCCTTGGTTTTACTATCATTAGGTTCATTTCTAGCAGAAACACTTTTCTCTTTCAAACTCTCATGCCTGGAATCAGAACCCTTTCCGCTTCTTAGATCAGCCTTTTCATGATGAACTTCTTCAGATCTCTTGCCAGCATCTGAGTCATCCCACCTCCTCCTGGAAATTCTTCCCGACTCTGTGGAACCATGAACCTTCTCACGGCTGCTCTCTCTCCTGTCTGAATGCTTAGATTCCCTATCTTGTGCTTTTTCTTGTTCCCCATCATGGAATCTTTCTTCTTTGTTTTTACTTCCAATACTGGAACCCTCGTGTTCTGCTATCTTTGATGTTATTTTCCTTCTCTCGCTCTCATCGGGACGACTATGTCCTTTACATCCGGACTTCTCACCACCCTGCTTGGTCTCTAGGTCTCCATCCTGGTACCAACTGCTCAACTTTTCCAAGCTACTTTCCTCTTGTTTTCTCTTCAATTGTTTTGAGCGCAGATCTTTCCTTGTTTCATAATCATCATCATCACTACCAACCCTACTCGAGCCACCACCTGACCTCTTACGACTATCACTCCTATCCCCGCCAGAACTTCTTCTTCTTCCACTGCCATCTATTGCATCAGCATCTTCTCCATTGCTAAGCTTCCTAGACCTTCCTGACCGGTGCTTCCTCTTTTCAGTACTCTCCCATTCATCATCATCTCTTATCCTATCCCCCCTCACATCTGAACTATCCTCATTATCTCGTTTCACATAACTCCGATTACGATCAGGTGAATCCATTTCACACAAAAAGTCCTCAAAAATTACATTCCACAATAAGCATTGTTCCTACAAGTAATAATTTGAACTCGACAAAAATTTCCTGAAACAACATACACGAAAATAATGAATTTCATATTGCTTTTAAAGCATAAAATCTCAAGATTCAACTAGAACTTCAATTACTTTCTTCAAGTGTTCCAATTTCAACCGAATCATAAACAAACAAAAGAACACGAGCTCAACTCATTTAACAACTAAAGAAACACGAATGGAAAGAAACAAGCACAAGCTGAAAAAACTACAAAAACAATACCAAATACTGAATTTTTTCAAGCACATATTAATTATCCAATTAAACAAATGTCAAACTACAGCCGATAAATCCAACCAACGATTATCCAATAATCACATCAACCAGAAACAGCGTACACTAATAGAGATCATATTAAGAGAGGATTTAAACTTCTTAGATGTCCAATTTAGACATTTTAGTCATACGTGTCCATTTTATACCAACTGGTAAAACCATTACATCACTGTCATGGAAAAACAACCGAAATTAAAATGTTTACCTGAGAAGAGAAGTGGCGACGGAAGTGCAGCGGAGAAGGAAGAAGCGACGGTAGAACTCTTTATCGAGCTAGCTCAGGCGACAGCAACCGACATAATGTCTAGGTTAGAGGTTTAGAGAGAAATAGTAGGAGTATTTGGCTACAGGTATATCATTTTAGGGATTCAAATTAAACTCTTTTTTTCTTAGAATAAAGGGTCAATCCAGTCCTTCAACTTGTATTTCTTAATCAAGTAGGTCATTTTTAACTGTTTTTAATCCATTATATTCTTAAATTTGTATTTCGAAATCAAATAGATTATTTTATTCAATTAGATTTTTAAACTCGTTTATGGGGCTAAATAAGTCACATATTTGAGGTATATAAACTAGGAGTTATTTGACCCAAAATAAAAAAAATATGGAATCTAATTGACTAAAAAATTAAAAATAACTTATTTAATCCCAAAATAAAAATTTGAAGATTAAATTGGTAAAAATATTAAAAATGATTTCTTTAATTTCAAAACATAAATTCAAAAACTGAGTTGATTCTTTGTTTTTTTTCTTATCAAAACTACATGGTTTTATTTTTTCTTGATGGACTTCTTTATTTTCAATCAAAACTATATATAACTCAAAAAGATAGTTTAAAATCTATTTTAACTAGGTGCTAGTTCGTGAATTTTTATATGAGTTGGTTTGCACAAATTTTTAAGACCCTCTTCTCTTTTATAGCTTATACATTTTAATGTAATATGTTTTTTTTTTTAAAATTAAAGTAAAAGAATCAGCGATCGCACCCGAACATCTCAACCAGTTTGACACCCTTTCAGCGAAAGCATCATTCTTTTTTGGCCAAATGTCTTAAAAAGGCCAAACCTTTCATAAAAGTTTCACAAAAGGTCTGACCTTTCAATTTTGTCAATTTTGGCCAAAAATAAATTATTTGGTTTCAATTGTGGCCAACTCTCAGATTGATTTCAATTTGCCTATGTGGCGCCTATGTGATGCTTATGTGCCATGCTAAATATTGAAAGATCAGGACTTTTGTGAAACCAAATAATCCATTTTTGGCCAAAATCGACAAAATTAAAAGGTTGGGACTTTTGTGAAACTAAATAATCAGTTTTTGGCCAAAATCGACAAAATTGAAAGGTGGGGACTTTTGTGAAACTTTTGTGAAAGGTTTGGCCTTTTTACAACATTTGGCCTTCTTTTTTTAATGTTATATGTAATAGGTGCTTTACAATCATATAAGTACTGAACTCAATCCTCCAAAGAAAGACATGAGAAAAGTTAAGCACCTAGGAGAGGCCTCAAGCTTGAAATTGGTGGCAACTAATTAATAAAGTTTTGTTTAAAAGGAGACATCTTGTTTAGATGGTTGATTGAGAGTTACACTTTAAACAAATAGTATCAATTATTTTCTACTAAAAATCCATATAGAGGCGTTTGATGAGACCGTTAAATTTCTAATCATCACTTAATATGAAGGATATATGGTCTCACCTGCATACTTGAATTATTATTATTATTGATCATACATACTTGGAAAATTATGAATAATATATAAAAGATGAAATTTGTGGGAGTGATTCTCTTTGATTAAAAATAAGTATCTTTTACATGCTTAATAAGATAAAAAAAATATCGACAAAGTTAATTTTATATAAATTGAATCCGTATATTTTAAAATATAGTACATTATAATTTGTCAAGTACCATGAATAAATTTTAACAATTTGGTCAGACAATTTTTAAAATTTATATCAATTATATCCAACAAAAATAAAAAATATAAAAATCTAATTTATTAAATTTATTAAATTTTCATCTTTTTAATTGCATCCGAATAAAATTAACTCAAAACGTAAAATTGCCAAACTAATCTATTATTTTTTGTTTATTTAATGCATTTATTAATTTTATCATATATGTGGATATCAACAATATATTTTTCCTTATTTTATCATTTATTATTAATTAAAGTCATTTACAAAATGAAAAAAAAATAAAGGAAAAAGGATTATTTATACCTCTAAGATTTGAATGTAGGATCAAGTAAAACCTCAACGTCAGAAAAGGTTCAAATATACCATGAACATCTTAAAAATGAATAAACAGGTCCTCGATATTGACAACCAGACCCCAATGTTTTATTTATGCGTCAAAATTGGGGGTCTGATTGTTCATTTTTTAAGACGTTGAGCATATTTTAATCTTTCTGGACGTTGATGGTATATTTTAACTATTCGGACGTTGATGGCTTACTTGATTCTGGAGGCAAACCGTAAGTACATAAATGATCCTTTTCTCAAAAATAAATGATAAAATCAGTAATGTAGTTATTAAAATATCTAATTTCATATTAATGAAACAGAATCGAACTAGTTGGAGACTAACCATCAACAAAAGCAGCAAACAAACTCAAATAATAAAAAAAAACTCAACAAATAAAACCACAAACTCCTTCAATAGCTCCCAAATCCAGTACTAAAATGTAAATTTCTTACTCTAATTCTCCAAAAGAAACTCCTTATCCTTCTCCAACTTCTCCATAACACCACCTTCCAAACTTATTTCAACATCAATGCCCTTACCACCGCCTTTCCCTTGATACAGATACACCATCCCATCAAATCTATTATTGCATCCACTCCTCACACTCTCCGGTTTCCCCCACCCGAAATCCACCGAATAAACCGGAAATCTCGGCGAGCTACCCACCGCCACACAGTTCACTCCGGCGTCCTTGAACTGAAATATCTTTGGTGCACTTTCCCATTCTTTGTTACGTTCATCAATGGCTTTAGCATTATGTGCTTCTATTGCCTTTTGTATTACAGCCGCCCCGAATTCCGGTGGGTTTGCTGTAAGTAACCCGGCAGCTGTCGCCGTGAATATGGCCTGAATTAGGTTTCCGAAGTAGCTTTCAGGCATTGGTGGGTCCACTCTTTTCCGGCAGTCGGCGAAGACCGTGAAAACCGTGAAGTCTTCAGGTTTGAGTTCACGTGCATGGGTTACATGGCGCCAGATATGAACTGCTAGTGACTGAAAAGTTGAGAAGGGCTTTGAACCGTCCGATGGAGGATTGGCGTTGACTTTTGACTTGATCTGAGCGATGGCGGATTCAGAGAATTTAAAGACTTTTTCTCTAAGTTGTGGGACCGGATGAGCATCGCCGTTGGATGTTGCACTGAGTGGGTCCGGTGGTAGAGTGAGATCTAGCTTGACACGCGTGTCACGCGCTTTGGTGCGCTCGAGGAATGGCGGAACGGAGATTGAACTGGAGCCCCTGCAAATCTCAGCCCATGAGCTCATGAAATGCCACGTGGAAGTACCGTCTAAGATCGCGTGATTGAACGCGCACCCCATCGAGAGTCCGTCTTTGAGCTTGGTTAGCTGCGGGAAAGACCAGGATAGTGGTTATTGGACTTGAATGATGACATACTATAGGTTAAAGTAATTCCATTAATAAATAAAATAAAAGTTTCAAAATATATTAATTATAAAGGATAATTTTTTTTTAAAAGTATCTTATAATTTTTTATTAATTATAATAAAATATTAAAAGAAATGATCAAATTGCAACTTTCAAATAAATGGGCATTAGTAGAGCTAGTTTGGCCAAAAATAACTTGAATTTGTGTTTTTTCAAATTATGATCAAGACTACCAATTTCACTTAGATATGCATTAGAGGAAATAATATCTAATCACTAGGGCAATCAAATTGAGTTGGACCACATAGTACATGCTAATTTAATCACTAAAGTCATTTGGATGCAATTGTAAATAGTGGGGACAAATTGGCAAAAGTTTTCCAATCAAGCCATAAAAAGGCTTAATTTTTTATTCACACTTTTCAATTAAAAAATTTAATCAGAAAAATGTAAAACTTAAATGTCAGATTGCAAAATGTAGGCATTAAAATTAAATTGCCAGCCAGAAGGTAGTTGCAAGATGGTAGTCCTATTTAAGATCTTAAATTTATCATGATCCTGGTAGAGAAACAAATTTATTGTTCGATAAGTCTTGTCTATTTTAAATGTATGCATATCACAATCAATGTGCATCACACATATACTAGAAAATAGAAAATAATGTCTTGCTTTGCCAGTTGCAAGAAAATATGAAATCTCTATAAGCTATCCATGTTCTTTCATATACTTAGAGATGTAACACGAATTGGAATACTCTCAAATTACTCAAATTGACTCGATAAATTTTGAGATTAATTTTTTTAAAATTGAGTTAGGTTCGTGTATTAAATATAAATGCTCACCTAAAAGAGTCTTTTACTCACACAAACAATATCTATTTATTTTATCATATTAGCATCTCATACTTTTAAATTTAGTTGTTTGTATTTAAAACTGGTTGAATTGTATTTTTATGGCATTTAAAAAAACATAAAAATGATAATTTTTTAATAATTATTGTACTTTTACTAGTTGAGCTACGTGATGAAGCAGTTTGAATGCAATTTTAGTTCGAGTTTGTACCTAAACATTTGATCTTGAACTCGAGATCAAATTTAACATTATATGATTTCTGCTCGACTTATTTATGTAGTAATAATAGTGAACATTCACCAGAATTTTAGCATCTAAATCAATATTGAAAGCTCTTAAATATACCTGAAGAAACATATGTATGCATGCCCTAAAAATGGTAAAAACAGAAGCAAAAAAATCACCTGCACAGCCAACAAAGGCTTATGAAGACCTTCCAAGTTCAACACCCCATTATAAGGGATCAAATCCTTGAAAGAGCTAGTCCCTTCCTCACCAGTCAGATCATCCACACTGATCCCATCAGCCACAGCTTCAATCACCTCCACACCGTCCATATCATCATCATACTCAACTCTAAAAACCCCATCCTCATCCTTCCCAAGCTTCCCAGCCAGCTGATGAAAATCCTGCAGAACAACTCCCAGCCCATCTTTAAGCTTCGCAACCATCTCATCGAACTCATGTTCGCCACTCCCTTTGTACAGTAACAGCTTCTGGTTGTAGTAAAATGCCAGATATGGAAGATCAAAGGTGACCAGCTGACATTCTTTTCTTTCTCCGAGTTTTTTGTTCGGCTTGACGAGGGTCTTGCCTGCGATGTTAATCAGCTTAGTAGTGCCGTTGTCTGCCATTTTTGAGTGTTAAGTTTTTGTGAAGTTGAGTTTGAAAAGGGGAACTTATAGAAGAAGTTGGTTGGGAATGCATTAATGAAATTCATGAGAGCGGTTGTGAGCCAATTAATGAGAGGGATTCATTCAGTAGTGTCTTAAGCTTGGTGAAGGATAGGAGTTGGATAAAAAAGATTCCTTATGTACAGCTGCTGGGCCTAAGTAAATGCTGAGTTTAATCGCCTTCAAATTTGTTGGTGGTGAATGGTCATGACATGCATCAACGCCGTGCTAGAGCTATAGCGTAATTTGCTGAAATCGAAAATTAATTAACAAATTACTATTACACCTCTCATATTTGACACAATTCACAGTTTAATCCCTCTTGCTTGAAAATTGAGCCATATAGCCCCTCATTTTTATTTTTGTCAACGATTTAATTCTTCTGTCCATTTTGGATGTTAGTCAATGAAGTCAATGAAACTATATGGTCTCCCACTTTTGTTTTTCTCAACGATTTCACCCCTCACTTTTGTTTTTGTCAACGATTTCGTCCCTCAGGTTTGATAATTAATTTACCTATGAGTCCTTTAACTTTGTTGACTAACACTAAAATGGATGGAGAGACTAAAATATTGACAGAAGTAAAAGTGAAGGGTCATATAGTTTAGTTTTTAAATAAGAGGGACTAAAAAGTTAATTATGTCAAATGTGAGGGATTTCATAGTAATTTGCTCAAAATTAATTGTTATTAAAAAAATTAATTAAATAAAGCCAAATCTATTTTCAGGTCCTGCACTTTTACCGTTCTATTTATATAGTTCTTTTTTAAAGTTTTATATATATTCATAAGTTTCATGTTCTTCACGGATTTAATTTAATAGATCACTTATAGGGAATTTAAAAGCGTGTATTCACTTGGCATTACAGGTATTACATGAAATACGATAAAATGAGTTAGAATTAATGTACTTCCCATCACAAGTCTTTTTATTTATTATGTCTTTGTATTTTCTTTTATTTGGTACTTCTTCTGAAGAGTGTGCTACGGTCTCACGTGCTTTTTACGGCGAGTGTTGCGCACATACCTTTCTATCCGCAAAAGATTTAAAAATTCAAAATAAATTAAGATAAAGACTAACTGAAAACTGTTAGGTCGTGGGTTCGATTCCTCCCACAAGCGCTTCCCACTCTCCAAATTATCAAAAATAAAATAAAATTGGCGACCTATTTATCATGAATATTCATACAGGATAGGCAAATCTAGGTAGATCCCTAACTCGTCTATTTAAGAATTTGGCGCTCCCTAAATTTACATGTGAACACCAGCCAGATTATTGTTTATGGAGGTCGTTTAAGATATTTTGAGAAGTTAGAGGTTTTCCTTTTTTGATTAATAGAAATCAGAGTTAATAAGTAGTATAGGGAATTTTATTAAAATTTGGAACTGAAACTTCCACCTTACTCTAAATATGGTTAATAACAAAAGGAAATCCAATCCTTATGCAGCACACTTGGCAATAACAGTCGCATAGTTTGCCATTAATTTGCAGCTTCTACTCTTTAACTATTGTTATTTAGGATTAGATAAAACATTAATTTTTTGGCTTGGTATATGAAGAAGGAAGTTTCATAGGAAAAGAAGTAGAGAATTGGTTAGCATTTTATCTATTATATATATAATAAAAATTTAGATATCGAAATAACAGATTTCAAAATATTCTGATATAATTTTTCCTTACACAAATAAATAAGAGAATTGGTTAATTTTTTTATCTATTTGTATTTAATTAACAAAATTTGATCAATTCAGTTAAACAGCTATAATATAAAATCAATTTAAATCATTCCAAATAAGGGTTTTTTCCCATTAAATTGCCCCCAAAATATTTTATTCCCAAATGGTGTCCCCTTATTGAATTCGCAAGTATGACTTGCGGATTCAATGACCATCCCTTAATCACTTGATTAGGGGTGATTAAGGGATGGTTACCAATCATTGGGAGACAACTTTTGTCTCCCAATGATTGGTGTAATCATTAGGTTAATGATTGGGCATTTAATGCCCAATCATTAACCTAAATTATTAAAAAAAAATTAATTTCAATAAAAATTTATTTTAATATATACCTAATAATTGAAAATTAAAAAATATTAAAATCTAATATAAATTTTAATATTTGTAATAAATCAAAAAAAATATTATTTTAAACTTTAAAAATTTGTCAATTTTATCCTATTTTGCATTTTTATGTTTTAATTGTACCCTGAAATATTAAATTAACGTCTTTTTCATTTGAAAAAAATTTAAAAAACATTCTCCACGTCTAGCATATATTAACTGTATGTTTTTAAAATTTATTTAAATTTAGTTAAATTAATTAAGAATTTAAATTAGTGTTAATTTGATTATGGTTTTTAGTTAGTTTTTAAAAATAAAGGATTTATTTGTACTTTTTTGAATAAAAAAGAATTTAATTTCATCTTTAGACTTAGTTAATTGACAACACTTTTCAACGTCGGGATGGGATTGAATTTTTTTTTAAAGGTGAGGGGTTTTTGAGTGATTAGGCCTTTTAAAATTGTTTACAAATTTGGTACAAAATAGAACAAAACTAATCACGAAATCGGACCAATTTTGAACCACCGTGATATTCTGCTTCTAAATTTAACTAATCTCTAACATTTTATTAAAATACAATTAAATTTTATAATTATATTAAATTCTTTAATTTATTACATTTTTCTAAATCATACTAGGTTTAAAAATCTTATCAGTAATTTTTATTTAATATCAATTTTAACAATCATAATACCTACCATTTTACCAACATTAAATAATAAATTAATATAATATAAAAATTAGTATTGGTAAAATTATTAATTTATTTCAAATTTTAAAATAATATTGTTTTTTAATTTATTATAAATATTAAAATTTATATTTAATTTTAATATTTTTTTAATTTTTAATTATTAGGTAATATTAAAATAGATTTTTAATAAAATTAATTTTTTTAATAATTTAGGTTAATGATTGGGCATTAAATGCCCAATCATTAACCCAATGATTCACCAATCATTGGGAGACAAAACTTGTCTCCCAATGATTGGTAACCATCCCTTAATCACCCTTAATTGGGTGATTAAGGGATGGTCATTGAATCCGCAAGTATGACTTGCGAATTCATAATGAATCCGCAAGTCATACTTGCGGATTCAATAAGGGGCACCATTTGGGAATATAATATTTAGGGGGCAATTTAATGGGAAAAAACCCTTCCAAATAATATTTTAACTTATTCCATTTTCATCTAATACTCAACACTTCACGATCAAGTTGTTTTTTTATCCTTTCTTTCAAAAATGATAAAATATAAAATTGGGATTGCGAAAAGAGAAAGAAGAAAATTATTAATGTAGTAAATCTTAAATAAATATAGGTGAATGAGCCAGCGATGCCACAGGTTAGTATCAGAATGTAGAGGGACCAGGGACAGTTCATATTTCAATTGCGAGTCTTATAATGCCGACTTTGTTGGCTTCAGCTGTGTAACTATTTGTTTCTTCACTCTTAATTTGAATTAGAGTTCTTGAATTAAAATGTATGGATCGAAAGAGATTAATAGTTCTAACTTCTAACCGATTATCCAACTTGAGCTAAATTAATTAACATAATAATAACTTAAAAAAATACCGGTACTATACATTAAAAAAATGTAAACAAGTTTCCAAGCACTGCCTTATTAGAAATAGAGTTTACCAATGGGAGTTGGTTCAAGTGGTAAGCGGCTTGATATCGCTTAAGCAAGGTCTCGGGTTCGAGTCCTTGTGAATGCAGAAAATTCCCACTGGTAGACTCACCCACCATGCCAGGTGCGCGACGCGGGTCGGATCCGGATTAGTCAGGGCGAAGCCTTGGTAACCGGATGGGCTTACCAAAAAAAAAAAATAGAGTTTGACTAATCGGTAGGAGTAAATAATTTTATATAGACGAGAACGTAAAAATTAACATGCTTATGAAATATGTTTAGATTCAACTATGACCAAGTAATCAATACTAGCTAATAGGTGGTTGAATTTTTACAATATTTATATTTTTAAGCAATGTGAGATTATTTTTAACAAATACCCCTTAATTTGGATGAAATTATAGTTAATCACCATTAGTTAACTTTTGATGAATCTTCTTAAATTGACTAGCCTCATAACTTGTGACTAGTAATAATTATAGCTTTATGTACATACTGAGTTTGTATTTGAACTTTTCTTTTTACTAAATAAAATTAAAATGTTATCAGAAGTAGTTGAAGGGGGCTTTTTGTTTTGTTTTCTGAACTTAAATTAGATCCAGTTTGCAAGACATAATCTATATCTATAGTATATATAAAAGCACGGATGGGATAGAAGAAAAGCAAATTTACCGAGTAATTCTTTTGAATTTATTACTAAATAAAGGTTTTATAGTCATTAACTAATTAGTTATTCAATTAATTACTATAGTAATTAAAGTCCTAATTAAAATAGGTAGCTAAATTATCTCCAATTTAATTTTTGTCTATATCTATACTATATATAAAAGCACGGATGGGGGAAGGGGGCAAGCAAATTTACTGAATAATTTTTTTGAATTTATTACTAAATAAAGGTTTTATAGTCATTAACTAATTAGTTATTTAATTAATCACTATAGTAATTAAAGTCCTAATTAGAATATGTAGCTAAATTATCTCCAATTTAATTTTTAGTATGTAAAAAATAACTAAATTGTATCCAAATTAGTAGGAATACATATCTTTTAGTTTGATTGAATTACAAAATTAAAATACTGCATTTGGTCAATATATTATTATTTAAATTTCTATCTTATTATTTTTAAAGATATTATTAATAAAATTAAGTTAATTATTTAATTATGGTTATTATAAAATCAAACGAAGAATAAATTCAGTATGGAAAAAAAATTAATAACCGAATATATTATATTTACTTTTATAAAAAATCTTAACTAATTTAATATTAATTATAAATAAAAAAATTGATATAATTATAATAAATTTACTAATATGTTCATTGACGAGTTACGTTACGAGTCACGTGCATAGCATGTAATGCGAAACTAATCTATACTATATATAAAAGCACGGATGGGGGGGGACAGGCAAATTTACGGAATAATCCTTTTCAGTTTACTATTAAATAAAGGTTTTATAGTCATTAACTAATTAATTATTTAATTAATCACTATTGTAATTAAAGTCCTAATTAGAATAGGTAGATAAATTATCTCCAATTTAGCTTTAATATATAAAAAATAACTAAATTATCTCCAAATTAGTAGGAATACCTATCTTTTAGTTTGATTGAACTACAAAATTAAAATATTGTATTTGATCAATATATTATTATTTAAATTTTTATTTTATTATTTCTAAAGATATTATTAATAAAATTAAATTAATTATTTAATTATGGTTATTATAAAATTAAAAGAAGAATTTTCAGTATGAAAAAAAAATTAATAGTCGAATATATTATATGTACTTTTATAAAAATTCTTAACTAATTTAATATTAATTATAAATAAAAATTGATATAATTATAATAAAATTATTAATATGTTCATTGACGAGTTACGTTACGAGCCACGTGCATAGCACGTAATGCGAAACTAGTTACTAAAAAAGTATAAAATCAAGAACTAAAAAAAGGAGTTAGTTTACGTTAACTATGTCATAAATAAAATATTAGGAGCCTTGTTAAATTGACCAGGATTCAAGATCTCTTTAAGCACAAGATTTCTCGCTCTATTTATAGTCATAAAACACAAGTACAAATGTTCCTCCACGTCATCTAGCTGTTCCTCCACGTCATCTAACCGAACCACTTCCTCATTGGCTCGAACCCAAACCTCTCCTATCTCCATCCAAAACTCAATTCTTGCTTTCATATGCTCCATTTCATCGGTCAGCCGAGCCACAAGCCGGCTAACGGTTTCCAAGTCTTTACATAGGATGTAAGTCCCCTTTGCCGCCATATCCAGTTGAGCCGACACTTTTGCTAGCCTCCTACTTGAAGCCAACTTCATCGAAGCCGCTGTCATAAGACTCGGCGCAGCCACTAATAATGCTAGAGCATGAGTCGCTAGGATTATGGCCAGTGAAGCTGTTAAAGTTACGGCGAATAAAGCTGAGCCGTGTTTTAGTTTGTTGTTAAGGTGTAACTTGGCTTTAGCTTTGTCACGGCTTGACTCTAGTCGCTTTAGTAGCTTGGAGCAATCGGCTTGTATGACTCGAACCTGATTTAGAGATGGACCGGACCGAAGAAACGGGTTAGACTTGGCAAATTCTGTTAGTACGGCAGCAATGTCCGTTGATTGGATGGCGGTTTTAAGAGAGCGGTATTTGATACGTGTACGGTCAATATTTTTTATTAGTAATCCACATAAAAATGAAACATTAGCGGTTTGGGTGAAATATTCGGATAGGAGAAACTTTGCTTTGGGTGTGTTATGTGTCAAGTTAAGGATCTGAGAAACAGTAGACTGATCCGGATCTAAAAGATTCTCCACGAAAAGTCGATAAGACGGAAGCCGGGCGGCGGTTGTAGACTCAACCGGAATACCAGGGGCGGAATTTCCGTCGGATAATGCTAAGACACGTGTCCAGAACTGATTGTACGATTGCGTCCTAAAAGCATTAGCATATTCTTCGCGTACATCCACGCCCACCGGAGGATTGGTGGAGCCGCTGCGGCCATTAGACTCTGTAATTCCAAGAACAAATTTGATTCTCTTTATCATTATTGATTAGAAGAAGCTGCAAAAAATTATAGAGTATTTAAATGAAAAAGATAGAAGAATTTTAGTGCAAGTGAAGACATGCTCCAAATTTGATGCTTATAAGGAAAATTGAGTGTGTTTGAAATTTCTTACAAGCAGGTCCTTATGTAACTTCGATTATAAGGTTATAATTAGTGTGGCGTGAAGGTTCAAATAAATCTTAATTTACTCAGCTCATTCGTTAATTCTACATTATGGATAATGATTCTCATACAATTAGCTGCGGATCTAGACATAAATTATTAAGAGTCAATTTATAATTAAATTATCATGTAATTTTTTAATATAATTAATAAAATAATTTTTTTTTTAAATAATCCATATTTGACAAAAAAGAATTGACTCGAGTACAAATTAGATCAAGCCCGAACTTGAGGTTTAGCTTGAATGAATTTGAATTCTCAAGTGCGAGTTCAATAAAAAAAAATATTAAATTAAATTAAATTTTATTTTATTTAACAATAATCAATTAAGACAATATAAATTTAGTTTATAAAAAAAAGACAATATAAATTTAAATTTAGAGATATAAAAAATTAATATAGTAAAGCGTTATTATTATTTTATAAATGTGAAGCTCATTTAAGTTCACGAGTCTTTTAAATCAACACCCGACTTCGTTTCGAGGTATAATTCAAATAGTTCGAACTTGTGTTTAAATTTTTTTAATCAGTTTTGAATTTTTTTGGTCAAGCTTAAGCAATTCCGAGTAAGCTAAAAGAAATTACAGTATGTTTTATGTAAAGCTTTATTCCACAGTTCATCACGTTCAGTGACGGACACACTCTTGGACCAAGGGGGACATTGGACCCCCCTGGAATTTGAGTTTTTCTTTACTACTGTATATTAGTAATACTCTACATAGATCATTTCACAAACTATGAAACTCATTATACCATTAAAATTTACTATATGCCAAATATACTAAAGCCACAATCTAAAATAAGAAACCATTTTTTATATATTCATATGCTATCCTCATATGTTAAATTATATATTTTCATATTGGGTTAAAATATTTTTAAAAACAATAATATACTAAATAAATAAATATAAGTAATTTCAATAACTATTTTTTTAATTTTTACTAGTATAATTTCAATAACTATCTTTTTTTAATTTTACTAGTTTTAATATAAATTTTTATTAACTTTTAAAATTTATTTTGATTGAACTGTTATTTTAGTCCAACTTTTAAAACATTATTTCTGACTATATTCTATGAATCAAATCGACCTGTCCAATTTGATTTAATCAAGTAAAAATTACCAATTTAACTGGTTCAACAAATTATGATCATTTCCGTTTAATTCTTTTAGATAATTAGAATACAATAGTCTATCATATTTGAATAAAAAATGTAAAACCATTAAAATGATTAAATTAAAAATATTACAAGAACTATTAAATGATTGTTTGGTTGCTTACATAATAAAAGATGTATAAAGTTGCTATGCGGCAATTTTAGAAAATAAAAGATCACACTTTTATATCGCTTTTCCTTTTAAAAAAATCATTTTGTTAATTTGGACCCCCCTGGAAAAAAAATATGTATCCGTCACTGATCACGTTCATTAATTGTTGTTTCGTATTAAGAAATTGATGAAATATCACTGTAATGTACTCTATAAAAAATACAATTTGGCTCATATCCCGACTATTCAGAAGCCAATACACAAGTTGAATAGCTCTCCCCCAAGAACAATGCATCCCCATCCAACGATTTTACCTCGACTATCTTTGTTTTCTGATGATTCGATTCGTCACCGACTTGTTGTATGAGCTTAAAAATCTTAAAAGTTGCTGTTAGGTACGAATCTTCGATTTCTTCATCCTCGTCGACAAATCTTTAAATTATCATCAGACTATCTTTGAATGATTCGACTAAATAATTTTGGAAAGTATAATATTTTCCTCCTTCTCTAATTGTCTTAAATTTATCGGCAGGTAAAACAATCTTAAGTTGAGGAGAGTTACCACTAAAATATAGTATAACTTCAGTGCTAATATTCATTAAAAGAAAAAAACTTCAGTGCTAATTGTAGATGAATCAAATAGAAGATTAATCGCATAAAACAAGTTTTTGTAACAGATTATGTCCGTACAAAATGCAAAATTTTAAAACACTATTTTCTTCCACTCATGACCCCAGATTTCAAATAATTTATTTTTAAGCCGAAATAATTTATAATCACAACTATAAAATCACGAGGATGCAAAGTCGGCTCTGCCGATAACATTAACCTGAAAACATCATATTGATGCTCTTTAATGTTCAATTCACACTCAATATCATACGATTCTTTAAACTGAGGAGCGAACGTAATAATCCATTCGATTTCAATAATAATTCATTCGATTAAAAAAACAAAATAATTAAGTGTCTAATTTTAGGAAAAGAATAAAAATAATAAAAATAACTACAGTAGTAAGAATTTTATTATAAAAAAATTAAAGTTTTTAAATAAATTTATATTATCCATTCATAATATTACATCTCTTTACATATTAAATATTTTTCTATTAGTATCATTTATATTATTTATTATATTTAAGCAAAAGAAGAGTTTCTTTTTTTTGACAAATTTATCAGTTCATAGCTGTATATTCACAAAAACTGGAAATGAAAAATGAGTCGAATTACAATTATGTTTCTACTATCTCACAATTGGCAGAGAGTCAAATTTCCCTTAAACTCAAAAGCTCAGAATTACACGAGTCACGTCCTCAACAAATTCAGCCCAAGATGTTTATGGATTAAGATCTAGAGTCTCATTAGGCCTCCTCTCTGCATAAGCGATCCTCATTCTTTTCACTTATGGAAACCAAGTATTAGCCACATGGAGCATAGTCTGACACATATCCTCAAAACTATCTAAATCAGCCTTTTTCAACAGTACTAATTGTGTTTTCTCCTTATTTTGTAGTATGATCTTTATAGGTGCTAGGAATGCTGCAACATCTTGGACATTTTCAACTAGATTAATGCCTTCTTCTTCCTCAGCCTGCGCAACAATAACCAACTCTTCAGCTTCAACATCTTCTTAATCTCTATTATCCGCCTCCTCCTCCTCGCCCCCCTCCACCCCATCGATCGTCGGCATCGTAACCGGCCTCATCAAACTCACCGTACTCTTCTTGATCCTCAGCTGCTCCAAAATGTATGATCAAGTTTCATCATCGCAACACAATTTTTATACTTCCTTTTTTTCTATTTGTTTTTCAGGTGGATGAATTGGAAGATTTTCGAGCAGATGACTTAAACGAATATGATCTATATTTAGCATTAAACACATAATATCAATAAATCATTAAGTTTTTAACAGAGTTGTAATCCTCAATTCAGTAAACTTTAATAAATATAAAAACTTAATCCATAAAAAAAACACTAAAGTGAGTGATGACTGTAAGTGATAGGCATCCTGCCGCATCCATGCACACCATATCAGATTTTTTAAAAAATTAATTAACTATGCATGTCTCATGTTAATATGCTCGCACAGTTTTACGACGTTATCATACCTCCTATAACATTTATCATGTGGACAAATATAAGTAAAATTATGACAACAGCGCTGCATATGGGCGTGGAATCCATTGAGAGACAAATAATCCTTCTTGCAAAGATTGCATAAAGCGTTGGTGTTAAAGTGGCAATCGTGATATTTGTTTTGCTTGTGGGGTCGGTCGGCTAGTTTCGAGTCCGAGTCGCTATCTTCATCTTGTTTTTCACCCTAATTTTCGTAATCGTCTTGATTTTGGCTTTAAGATTAAATAGCTAGTTCACTGTCAACTTCGTCCATGACGAGTAATGAAAAATTAACTAAATATGTGAAAGAAAACAACTTGTTATATAGACATAAGAAATGAGAAAATTGTGAATAAAAATATGAAATGTAAATAATGTGCATAAAAATAAGAAATGTAAATAATGTGTATAGAAATAAAAAAATGTAAATAATACGTAATAAAAGTATCTTTGTATAAGTAAAACGCACAGGTGAGCAAACTACCAGTTAAATTGGATTACTTTAAATAATTGCCAATTTAGTTCGTTTGGTCAGCAATGGCGAAGAGAGGATGGGGCGAGTTAGGGCGGCCGCCCCACTCCTCTAGTAAAGACCTTGAGACCTATGTCCCAAACCATTGTCACCCTTCTGATGTAAAAAGTAATGTGGGCAAAAGTTAAACCAGTGCGACAATGCTTTTTTAAAAAAACCAGAATAAGTTAGGAGAGGAAATGTTTTTAGGTAAATTCAGTTTACCACGTCATCCGCACACTAAAATAATATGTCATTAAAATGATGGCATTATTGTAATGTCACTATTAAAATGTGTAAAAAAGAATGACAAATGAAATTATATATATGTCATTATTTTAATAACGTCAGGTTGAAAACCAAAAACTTTATATATTTGAGGTGTTTATTATGAAATAATTTGTCTTTTGTTTAATAACATAAATGATTAGCAACTTTAAATGATGACGTTCTTTTTTTTTTTATTTTGGCAAAAAGGATAAATTAGCTTTCTCATTATAAATTTTAATTATATATTAAGTCTATTAAATATAAATTAAACTATTAAATTATTAAATACTAGAAAATAAAATGATATAAATTTGTTGATTGACTATGTATGTATTTTATTATAGTTATTTTAATGTAATTTCCTAATTTTTAATTTGATAGATCCCAACACCTGTATTCTATTTTAAATTTGTATTTTCATATTTTGAAATTAGAACATTAAAGGTCAAGCATACGCATATGTGGCCGACTCGGACACCCATTGCAATTGATTGCCGCCTGCAAACCTAATTTAATTTTAAGTTTTAAAGTGTCAAATGATAAGTTTAGTTCTTTATTTTTAAATTTTTTTAATCTAAAATCAGAATCAACGCTTAATTTTATTTTTCTAATAAGTATATTTCTTTTTTTCCCTCCAATTATATTAAAAAAAATTAACCAAATATATTATTTATATAAAAAGATTAAAATAGCTAAATCATTTGACTTAATTATTTTTAAAAGTCCAAATAATGTGTTTAGACAAAAAATTTATTTTTAAAAAAAGCTGAACGACACATCGTTGGATATAATTTATTATTTTTAAATAACTGAACAACAATAATTTTGCCTCATCTAACTTGAGATTCTGGCTCCGCCCCTGTTAGCCGGTTTGATCAATAAAATATTTTTGGTTTGATAATGGTTAAAAAAATTGTTAACCGAATCGATCAAATATTTATAATTTTTATTGTTTTTATTGTTATTGATGTAATCAAATTAACTGTTTAATATAATTAATTTAATCTTGATTGATATAATTCTGACCAGTGTTGGTTCGATCAAATAAATAAAATAATAGAATTAATTAGAATTTACAATTTTTATATTTGCTCAACCCTGTTAAGAGTGGGGGACAGTTGCAATTCGCAAAGTTAATCTACCTACCAACTCATGTAATTCCGTCCAATTGAAAATGTTATGCCCCGTCATAATTTATGATCATATTGCAATAGTATTAATTCTTAACCCATTGCATTTTTAGATCTTTAAATATTATGCTTTTAGTCACTTCAGACTTTGGTAAAACATAGTATTTCAACATCTAATTTTAATATTTTTTTAATTTAAACATTCTTCATCCTAATCAGCAATTAAGTACAAGTGTATAAACAGAGTATAGGAGTGAGCAAACTGCGGATTAAACTGAATTAATCGATCTATTTTGATTGAAAATTGATTGATTCAGTTAATTTGACCGATTCGATCAATTAATATTTTCTATTAGATTATGGTTACAGATTTTATCAACCGAGTCAATCAATTTTTTTATTTGTAATTATTATTGTTTACATACCAAAATTAGTCTATTAATTCAGTTAATCTCATTCTGCTTAGTTCGACTGGTTCGATTGGTTTGATTATAACTTTTGGATTGTCTTGCTATATAGGCTCAACGGAGAAAATGCAGGAGATATAGGAGAGTATATTGATAGGAGGCACAATTAATTCTCTAAAAGAGCATGTTAAATAATACCTGTCTTTTTATAAATTATGTTTATGTATTTGATAAAGTTCAATAAATTTATGATTAATTAATTAAAGTTTAATAAATTTATATATTTGGTGCAGCAAAAAAATTATCGACATAATCCATGAAAATATATACATGAACTTGTTTGGTGAAAATAATACAACTATGTCTAAAGCAAACAATACTTCAAATTTCTTGATCTCTAACAACTCAGTTACAATTTGCAACAGCCACAGACCACAACTAATAACAGTCTAACACCACCGTATTTAAATTCCAGTTCCAAATGATTATTAAAACAGAACATCACTTGAAAAGATAAAATAAGAATCAAAAGAAAAAAAACCAAGACATCGAATGAGTCTTCACATAAGTTTGGGATGAATCCAAATCGGCTGCAGCAAATATTTATGAGCAATGTTAGGAACGTGATGCGAGCCAAAACTTCCATCGCTCACACTGAAAGTGCCAATACCACGGAATCCGCATTCATAATAATCCGAATATGAAATATCACTATGATGTTCTGTAAAATAAATATAATTTGGCTCGCATCCTGAATATTCAGAGGCTAATATAGATGTTGAATGGTTGTCCCCCAGAAACATTGCATCGCCATCCAACGATTTTACCTCTACTACTTCCAATTCATCATCTACTAATTGTACGAGCTTAAAAACCTTGAAATTTGTTGTTTGAAATGTACATTCAATTTCGTCGTCATTTTTCTTAAATCTTTGAATTATCATCAAACTTCCTTGGGATGATTCAACTAAATAATTTTGTAATTCAAAAGATTCTAATCCTTTTCTGACTGTTTGAAATTTATCGGCCGGTAAAACAACCTTAAACTGAGGAGAGTCGCCACTAAAACATACAACTTCCGTAGAGTATGTAAATGACTTTCTTAAAAAATTAACAGCATAAATCAATTTTTTATAACATATTATATCCACGCAATACGCTCCATGTCCATATACTATTTTTTCCCACCGTTGATCCTTAAATTTAAAATACTCTATTTGCAACTTTGAGCTATTTATAATCACAACCGTAAAATCATTAGGATGTAAAGTAGGGTCGACGGATAATATTAACTTAAAGACGTCAAATGGGCGTATTTTCATGTTCAACTTATACTTGGCATGCAATTCTTTGAATTGACGATCAAACGTAGGGAGATGAATAAAAGCTTGTGTGAAAGGATTAAATAATGTGATCGACCGATCCTTTTCTACGAAAAAAAGCCAGCCGTGTGAAGAACCACAACATCGTTTATTTATTGGAACGTGCAACTTAAAGTCGTATACCTTTCTTGTAGCCGCGTTGTATAGGCTACGCCATTGTTCTCTGCCATCTTCGGCAGGAACAAGAAGCAGCGGGAGATGTTTACTGAAGCAATAATTGTTGATTCGGATTTGCTTGTGATGTTCAGCCACAAATAGCCATGGTTTGCATACAACTCCAAATCGTATGTAGTCGAATAACGAGATTAAATTTTCTAATATAATATCTAATACGTTTGCCGGAAGCGTTTCCCACTCTCTAATATTGTTCTCTTTTAACTTTTTTCCATCATTCTCCATGATAAAATTAATTAAGCTACGTAAAAGTTTTTGTGTTTTGTTATGGTTGCAGAATAAAAAAATTACGAATTCAATGTGTTATATATAGCAGATTTTAGTTAGTGTTAAAATGTATTAGGGTTTCGGACTTATTAGGTTCCTATTCCTAGTAGGAAAACTATTTCATTCGATTTTAATTTCAATTTTTTTAGAACAATTTCAATTTAATTTTATTAGTATGATAAACCTTTTTTTCTTTTTACACAAACACAATTTTTTTTTAAATCTAAAGGAAGACTTTATATTAAACGCGTTCTCTCATTATAAAATCAACGTCAATCTTCCCCTGTGGTCTGGCGCGTTGTCAAAAATGCCCTTAAATATTCAAAACCTAAAATTATAATTTTTAAATCCAAAAATTATAATTTTAAAAATCTTTGAGTTTTTTTTTATTCTTTTTTTTCTTTTGTTATCTTCTTCTCCATTTCTTCGTTCCACCTGACCATCCCACTTTCATCTTCTCTACTCTAGAAACACTAAAAATGAAAGAATTGAACTTAATTTATTTAATATTATAATAAAAGAATCATCCTAAATTTATCATCATCCTCATCAAAATTAATAATTCCTGGGCAATTTCCTGACTTATTTAAGTGTAATAAAATGAACAACACAAAAAGAGCCTTGTTTTGAAATTGTAGGTATAAACCCTTTATAAAGCGTCATGCTCCCTTCAGTTCACACTCTCCTCATTGCACAATCAATTTCACCATTATACGATGTCGCTTTCGCCAGTGTACAGTTTCATATGCATAATTCTAGAGTGGGATTGAAAACGAAATGTGACAATTTATTAAGGAGAATTGGCTGATAAGACTGTCACAGTGTCAATTATTTTTAGATTAGGGTGAAATTGAAAACAAAATGTATGGATTTGTGTGTAATCGGCGATTTTACAACATTATGGTGCAAAAAAAAAGGGCTAAAAAGTGGAGGTTTTTCTTCAGACCATTAGCCCAACACAATTTATACACTTCTTCTGTTTATTTTTCATCTAGATTAATTAAAAGATTAACAAGCATATTACTTAACCAAAACAATTTATATATCTTTAGCATTAAAATACATAATACATAATCATAATTTAAAGTTCATTAAATCATAATTCTAAAATTAAGATTTTAACAAAGTTTAATCCTCAATTCATTAAATTTTCTTAAATATAAAAACTTAATCCATAAAAAAACACTAAACAAAGTGATGACCATAAGTGATAGGCATCCATGCACACCGTACCAAATTTATTAACTTAATTTTCTTGAGACTTAACTAATTATGCATGCCTCCTGTCAATATGCTCGTGCAGCTCTGCGGCATTACCATACCTCCTATAACATTCTCCATGTGGACAAATATAAGTATAATTATGATGACAACTCCACATATGGGCGCGGAGTCCGTTGAGAGAACCAATATCCTCCCTACAAATATTGCATAAAGCGTCGGTATCGTAGTGCCCACCATGATCTTTTTTTGGCTTTTGGGGTCGATCGGCTAGTTCCGAGTCCGAGTCGCTATCTTGATCTTGATTTTCAGGTTCATCTTGGTTTTCACCTTGATCTTCATAATCGTCTTGATTTTGGCTTGGAGATTGAAGATGCTCACTGTCAACTTCATCCATGATGAGTAATGAAAACTTAATTAAGATGTAAAAGAAAATGGCACATTAAATAGCCATAAGAAATGAAAAAATTGTGAATGAAAATTTGAAATGTAAATAATGTGCATAAAGATAAAAAATTTAAATAATGTGTATAGAAATAAAAAATATAAACCACGTGTACAACATTACAAATATATCTGTATAAGTAAAACAAAGGGGCGAGCAAGCCACCGGTTAAATCAAATTAATCGATACATTTTGGATAAATAATTGCCAATTTGGTTCATTTGGTCAGTTTGATCAATAAATATTTTGGTTCGATAATTGTTAAAAAAATTGTTAACCAGATCGATCAAATATTTTTTATTTATAATTAGTATTATTTTTATTGTTATCAATGTAGTCAAATTATTTGTTTAATATAATTAATTTGATTTTAATTAATATAATTCTGACCAGTGTTGGTTCGATTAAATAAATTAAAATAATTCAATTTATTAGATTTTATTTTTATATTTGCTCAACTCTGTAAAAGTGAGGGACAGTTGCAACTCGCAAAGTTCTTCTACCTACCAACTCATGTTATTCTGTCCGATTGAAAATGCTATGCCTCTTATAGTATTCATTTTGCAATACTACTAATTCTTGGCCAAATGCATTTCTAATTTATATTTCTAAATATTATGCCTTTTAGTCACTTCAGACTTTGATAAAACATAAACATATTTCAACACCTAAATTTAATAATTTTTTATTTAAACATTATTCATCCAAACAACAATTAAGTAAAAGTATATAAGTAGGGTGTTAATCGATCTATTTTGATTGAAAATTGATTAATTCAGTCATCTTTATCGGTTCGATCAATTAATTTTTGGTTCAATTATGATTAGACATTTTATTAATTGAGTCAGTCAAATATAATTTTTTACTTGTAGTAATGTTTAATTCTTATCAGATTAAAGTAATTAATAGACTAATTTTAATTTATTTTATTTTGATTAATCTGATTTTGCTTAGTTGGATTGGTTCGGTCAAATAAATAAAATAAATTTTATTAAGCTTCATCAATTGTCTTGTTATATAGACCCAACGGACTCCACATCTACATGATGAAGGTTCACCATCGACAATTTTCTCATGTTTGCCCGCATGATTAATGTCAAAGGAGGTATCCAAATGAAAATTTGAAACTATAATTAAAACAATTAAAAATTTATTGATTAAGAGCAAATGCCACTGTATTTGAATTCCAGTTCCAATTAATCGTTAGAAATAGAACATCACTTGGAAAGATAAAATAAGAACAATACAAAATCAAAAGAAAAAAAATAACAAGACATCTAATGCAGCTTCACATAAGTTTGGGATGGATCCAAATCGGCTGCAGTAAATATTTATGAGCAATGTTAGGAACGTGATGCGAACCAAAACTTCCATCACTCACATTGAAAGTGCCAATACCACGAAACCCGCATTCATAAGAATCCGAATATGAAATATCGCTGTGATGTTCTGTAAAATAAATATAATTTGGCTCGCATCCTGAATATTCATAGGCTAATACCGACGATGAATGGTTGTCTCCCAGAAATATTGCATCGCCATCCAACGATTTTACCTCTTCTACTTTCAATTCATCATCTACTAATTGCACGAGCTTAAAAACCTTGAAGTTCGTTGTTAAGAATGTACATTGAGCTTCTTCATCTCTTGTACATTCAATTTCTTCATCTCTTTTCTTAAATCTTTGAATTATCATCAAATTTCCTTTGGATGATTCAACTAAATAATGTTGTAATTCAAAAAATTCTAATACTTCTATACTTGTATGAAATTTTTCCGCCGCTAAAACAACTTTAAACTGAGGAGAGTCACCGCTAAAACATATAATTTCCGTGTAAAATGTAGATGAATCTGATAAATAATTAACCGCATAAATCAAATTTTTGTAGCAGATTATATCCACAGAATGCGTTACATGTTCATATACTATTGTTTCCCACCTCTGATCCCTAAATTTAAAATAGAATATTTGCAACTTTGTATTATTTATGAAGACAGCTGTAAAATCATCGGGATGTAAAGTAGGGTCCGCGGATAATATTAACTTAAAGACATCAAATGGGTGTTGTTTAATGTTTAACTCACACTCAATATCGTACGATTCTTTAAACTGAAGATCGAACGTAGGGAGATGAATAAAAGCTTGTGTGAAAGGATTAAATAATGTGATCGACCGATCCTTTTCTACGAAAAAAAGCCAACCGTGTGAAGATCCACAACATCGTTTATTTATCGGAACGTGCAACTTAAAGTCGTATACCTTTCTTGTAGCCGCGTTGTATAGGCTACGCCATTGTTCTCTGCCATCCTCGGGAGGAACAAGAAGCAACGGGAGATGTTTACTGAAGCAATAATTGTTGATTCGGGTTTGCTTGTGATGTTCAGCCACAGATAACCATGGTTTGCATACAACTCCAAATCGTATGTAGTCAAATAACGAGACTAAATTTTCTAATATAATATCTAATACGTTCGCCGGAAGCGTTTCCCATTCTCTAATATTGTTCTCTTTCAATTTTTTTTCTGCCTTCTCCATGATAAAATTAATTAAGCTACGTAAAAGATTCTGTGTTTTGTTATGGCTGCAGACAAAAGCTTTTAGAATTCAAGGTGTAGATGCTGGTTAGTGTTAAAGTTATATCAGGATTTCTGACTAATTTCGTTTCCTATTCCTAGCTGGAATATATACTACTATCTTAAATTAATTTCAATATAAATAAATTAAAATTGATTTCAAATTTCAATTTATTTTTTCTTATTAAAAACATTTTAAATCAAATTGTAATAATTGTTTTTCCTTTTCAACAAACGCAATTATTTTAGGAAACTGACAATCATGATGATGTTTCAATTCAAATCATAAAAAAAAGACTGATTTTTTTTTTAAAGTCGACTTCTCTAGAAGTCATCACCATCATAACCAAGATCATCCTCCACTTGATCTGCCACATCATCAGTAATCTTATCTTCAAGAGCATCAACACCTTCAGCAATTGCCAGTCCACCTAAAGCCCCAGCAACAGCACCCACAGCCAATCCCGTCCCCATTCCACCAAATTTACTTTTCTTCTTCTCCTCTTGCACATAAACCGGCGGTCCGTCAACGTAACCGTAACTCGGCGGCGGTGGAGGCGGAGCACCGTACGGGTATCCACTAGGTGGTGGTGCAGTTGGTGTATAATACGAATATTGACTTCCATAATATTCCCCTATTGGTCGTGGTGGCGCCGGCACACCATAAGGTGGCGCGTAGTATGCAGCAGGAGGAGGATGGTAAGCGCGTTCTCTAATTATAACGTCAACGTCAATCTTCCCCTGTGGTCTGCCTGACGGACGCTTGAGCTGGAGAGAACGGCTAAGTTTCCGGCCGATTCCAACGTCATCTAGAACTTCAGCCATCTTTAAACGAGCCGAGCCGATGAGCGGTTTGGTGTCCTCCTCGGCGTTTGCATGGACGATGTCGATGGAGAGCGTGTGATCTTCAATGGGACCAGGTGGAAGATGAATTACTAGGGTTTGATCCCAGTAAGGAGAAGTATCGCCTTGTTCGTCAACTTTGGTGGAGCTTTTGCTGTTTGGATCGACCCAAACGACGGCGTATGGCCTGAGTGAGCCGTACCGCCAGTTGACGTTCTTTAGATCCTTGGCTGATGAGATGGTGAGCTCAATTTCGTATGACATTTTTGGAGAAATAATAGAAAGAAATAAAGGAAATGTTAAGACAGTGACGGATTAAGGATTGAACATAATCTGCTTATATAGGCTAAACATTTGTGTCTGGTTCTTTAAATTTTGGTGCTCACTGGGGGTGATCAATCCTAAAATTTGATCTTAATTTTACCATGTTGCCCTCTAGGTACTCTCGGAACAGAACATTCCAGGATGTTATGAAATGCCAAGTAGACTTGGTGAAGGGCATTTTCGAGAATATTTATGAGACGGGTATTACTAAAGCTGGTTAGAACCGTAGAAGTGTTGCTTAAGGACTAAGCACATTTGTTTATTTTTTTATGCAATTTGTGTGGGGTCAAGGCCAAGCATAAACTGACAGGTGGAAGTTAATGAAAGGAAGGTGCATGCATTTTATTTTTTAAGCCAATATTGTAATAATAGTTACCGGGAACAACCGGTGGAGGCTGAGAGACTAGAACAGCGTGCCTATCTAAGGCAGGAATATCCTTAAACGCGCATGCATTGGGCGTAATTCCTAATTAGGTCATAGACACGGATTTAACACGCCTTTACTTGGGCTGCTCACGCTCCATTCTGAAAGCCCATTAATTTATACTCCCTCCTCCAATCATTTTTTATTGTTTTTTGTGTTTGTTGTTTAGCTATATTTAACATTATTAATTGTATATTTTTTTATCTGAAAGAAAATATATTAAAGATAAAAAATAGATAATTTAGGAATTACAGCATCTAAATAAAGTAAAACTACTTTTTTCTTGTTGTGCCATAAAGTAAGCTTCTTTATACTCCCTCCGTTCTAATAGAGCTGTCTACTTTGCCTTTATCACACAATTTAAAAATAATAATTATTATTTATAATTTTTATAAAAATTTTCTTACTTTTCTTGTCATACTCCTATTTAATCTAGGGTGCACTTGCAATTTACTTATTAGTGGACTTTAAATAGGGGTAATATAAGAAAATTAAGTGTAAAGTTAGTTACTTTTTGAAAGTGGACAAAAATTTTGGAACAAAAAAAATTCTCAAAATGGACAACTCTATTGAAACGGAGGGAGTATAATTTTTTGAAATATATACAACCCGTGACTTTTAAAAATTGAAACTGAGATGTTAAATATCTTAATAAATTTCCGAGAGTAAATAGAAATGATTTTTTTAATTGATAGCCTATGAAACTTATAATACGTCTCTTTAAAAAATCACCCGAGACCAACCAGAAGATAAAGCCCAATTTATGGCTTCGTGTAATGTGAGCAGTTCTAAGACACCAGGGTCTCATATATTTCAAAAAGCAGTTGAAAATTTACCAACTATTTGACCTTCAGATCAATGTTCAAATATAAAAAATTACATATTTTAAAGTAATAATTTTATCAAAATTTATGAGATGTACTATACATGAAAAATGTTGGTTAAAAGATAAATGAACAAAGGGTCAACGCGCCCACTAAACTTGTGTCACAGGGTCATCTAATCCAATTTATACTTTTTTGAGCAACTAACCCCAAAACTCTTCAATTTTGGGTCAAATAACCCATAATTATATTTTTAAAATATGTAAAATATAAATTGGAGACGAGAGATGTAAAAAAATAATTAGATATTTCCCTAATTGTTATGATATACTTATTCGAAATCTATTTTTTAAAATAAAAATTTAAATTGTGGGGTTATTTGACCCAAAAATGAAGAGTTTTGGGGTTAGTTGCTCAAAAAAGTATAAATTGGGTTAGATGACCCCGTGTTACAAGTTAAAGGGGCGTGTTGACCCTTTGTTCAAAGATAAATGCACATTTTAATATTTAATAAGGTCTTATAATAACACTAGAAAGATTATAACTAAATGGATATTTTTTAATTTAAAAAATATTTGGTAGTTATATATTATTCTTTCACTGTCAAGATAGTGAAGAAACCATGTCTTATCTTTTTATATAAATGTTTACTATAAGTGAATCCTAACTTATTTCTTCAAGTGAAGTATACCAATATTAATTGTTTCTCTTATTTTGTATATGTTCTTTGTTTTCTTTCTCTATAACGCGAATTTGAATCCAAGCAAACTCACTAATCTTCGCCACTAATTTGAACCCACACGAAATATCTTCATGAAGACATGTGCCCAAAAATGTCTTTTAACGGTATGTGCTATTTCTATACACATAAAATTAAACTAAAATCATAAGACAGTCTAAAATGGAAAGTAAGGAGAGATGTGCGTTAAGACAGCACTTAGTTCGTTAAACAAACTTAAATACTTTTATTTATTTTATTTAGGAGGTGTTTGCGGTCGAGTTTGAGAAAAGTAACTTTCGAGCAAGAATTATCATTTTTTTTAGTTTTTGTTTGAGAAACAACAAATAAATGCATATTTTTTTTCAATCTTTTAAAAGATTAAATAACTAATTAAAAATATTTAATTTTAAACTCTAAGCAAAAATTTCAAACATTTTTTAGTAAATTTGTTCACGTTTAAATTCTTAGTAATAGAAGGCCACGTGCACATTTTCATTTTAATGCACATAATATGCTAATTTGGATAAAAGTAGGGCTGGACTTGGACTGGTTAATCGGTTCATAAGCTTCATTTACAAACCGAACCATGCAATTATAGTTTTTAAAATTAAAATTTTAAACCTAAATTGTATGACGATTTACCATTAAATCACTCAACTATCAATAATGGTATGTGATGAATCACCAAACTAAATCCGAGCTGTAACAACCTGCACACCACAAGCAGACAGAGGTCAGAAAGAACTCCGGTGGGGTCACCGGACGTTCACTCCGACGCTCAAGTAAGATTTTTAGGTAAAGGAAGAAGAAGAAGAGAAAAGAGAGTGATTAGAGTAGAGAAAAAGAAATTACGTAGGGTTTGTCCTTAAACCCTCTATTTATAGTTAGGGTTTAAGGACAAACCTGCCTTGCTGGCAGGCTGTGAGCCCAGTGGTCCCAGAAATCAGTTATGCTGACGTGGTAGAATATCCCTGCGGGAGGCACGGGTTGTTAGGTGTGTCAGAGGGAACATTCCTCACGTACCTGTCAGAAGATCTTCTGTGGTCCCAGGATCTGGTACACGAGTGAGCGCTCCTGGGCAGGACCTCGGAGCCCGGTCAAGCCTTGAAGCCCGGATAACTTGGGAGTCAAGTTATCATGGTTCTTGTATCTGAGAGTAGCTCAGAGCTCGGACCAGATGGTCCAGTCTTTCGGGTTTAGGAGCTCGGAGCTCGGCCTAGGTCTGATTTGAACATAACTCAGAGCTCGGATATGATTCTTGGTCCGACCTTATCAGGCATGATTGTCTCGGATGATGTTTGAATTCCCATCGATCCGGTGACCCCCCAAGTCATGTGCTCTATGATTTCAAGAAGGTCGGACATTGTTACCAGGTCGGTAAAATGCTTGACTTAGTGATGTTCGTTCCTAGCGAGGTTGCTTCGCCCCTACTAGATGTGCTACGTTATCAGTATGAATTTTTGGTTTTACGGTTTTAACAATATAGCCACACAAAAAGTCAAATAAAAAAATATATAAGATAAAACTTTAGGCATAGTTTAATAAAAAATAAAAGTTCATTGCATTTCGTTTGTTTAAGAAATGTTATAAATTTTTTTGTATATTTTTTTTAGATTTAATATCTTAAAAATACCTAATCTTTTCGGGCCAGGTCAATTTTAACCAACCATTTCCAAATATTTATTTTGGCAATTTTATTTCAATTTTGGCCAATCATTCATTCTTTTCTTAAAAAATATCAAATTTTTTATTTGTTTAAACTGTGGCATTTTTAGAATTTTTATCTTATTTTGTTCAAATAAAAAAAAAAGTTTTGATTAGAATTGAAAATATTATAAAAGATTCGGTATTTTTTTTGAAAAGATGAGTAATTCACAATTGTGTTGAAATTTAGCTAGTTTTTAAAAGTTAGAATTGACTTTCCCAAAAAAAATTCACATCGTTTGAATTGGAGGTTTTTAAAATCCATAAAGATTAAATTAAAAGAATGTGAAATCCATAAATTTCTAAATTCCATTGTTTGGAATACATATAAAATCCTTGAATAAAATATTTTTTTCGGAATATTTAAGCGTTAGCATAATCAATCATTCGATGGATTTTAACCTTCCCCCTTTCTAGATGAGATTTTAAATAAAGAATTTTGGAGTATGAGAAGATGTGAAAATCCATGCATTGTCGTGTTATTTTTCGTACATAACAATATATTTAAAAGAAATTCATGGATTCTGCAAAAATATGAATTTATTTATCCAAATCACTTAATTCAAACGGTGCCTATTTTTCAAAACATTAGTTTTTTATTGTGAGTTTTCTAACTTATTTAGATAGAACGGCTAATTGGTTAACCGTGGTTGTCAAAACATCGAATCATAAAACCTAAAATATTAACCATATATTATGTGGCATATAAAGCATAAATGTCTAAAACGATGTCATTTTAGTTATCTGCGCGGCTAAAAAAATCATCTTCACAAAAATAAAACGAAGTACAAAATGCGAACTGAGCTATATAATAAAAGTTTGGAAGGATTGTGCTAAAAAGTAAGACAAACTGTAGTTAGTGCTTAAAATGAAAAAAAATTACGAAAGGTGACAATAACCCTAAAAATTTATACTGCTATTAGTGATGATTTTACAACAAAAAGGTGTGACATTCGATGATCATAGGCGAAGTCTAAAATATTTTAATCGATAACGTGAAATGAGACATGGTAGATTTTCCAACGATTATTTTGCCGACAAATTAGTCTGTCAAACTATATATATATATATATATATATATATATATATATATATATATATATCGTCGAAGATTTCGAATGCGAAAAAAGTTATTCCACCGTACTGATAAATCCCTTCAAAATCATTCAGAATACTTTAAATGAGGGTTGATGCAGCATGTAAAGGCGAGTTTTTCTACTCAAAAGTGTACAAATACTATTCGTCAATTGGCTCATGGACCTCCAGTCGAAACCTATGACGAGTACATAAAAATTGCAGAAACCACTGTACTCATTGTCAGTGGCGGAACCAGGACTCCAATTTAGGAGGGTCGAAATTTTTACGTTCGACTATTTAAAAAAATCAAACGGCTGTAAATATGGTATAAATCTGTTGATTTGTAGTTCTAAGGGCGGTTTTAACCGCCCTTATAAAGAAAAAAACCGGCCCTAACACATGTAGGGGCAATTTCTAGGGGCGGTTTATAACCGCCCCTACTGAAAAAAAACCTATTTTTTTTTAAATTTTTTTCCGGCGAGGAGGGTCGGCCGACCCTCCCTGGTTCCGCCCCTGCTCATTGTTTATTTAACTTTTGCGAGTGCATGATTAAGATTTTTACATCCAAATGTTGTTTATTTAAATATTTGGTAGTGCATGATGAAGATTGTTACATCCAAATATTTAAGGGTTAATATCAAAAAAAAATCACGAATTTTACATATTTTCTCATTTTAATCACGAAGTTTAAATTTTCTCATTTTCATACACGAACTACCACTTTTTCCCAAATTCATACACGGTGCTGAGGTGACACTCATTCGTTGGTGTAAAATGACCTCCACCTCATCGAATTACACCAATGGAGCCATGACACCTTGGTACCGTGCATGAATTTGAGAAAAAGTGATAGTTCGTGCATGAAAATGAGAAAATTTAAAGTGCGTGATTAAAATGAGAAAACGTGTAAAGTTTGTGTATTTTTAGGACATTACCCCAATATTTAATAAATCTCAATGTCAGAGATGTTGAACGCTTAATGCACTTGCATTTGAGCTCCACAGCTTTGTTAGCATGCTCGGGAATGTAGATTGTATGTATTATAAGTGGAAAAATTGTCCACCTCTATGGAAGTATGTGGCCTATCTATAATGGGCTTTAACTAATAACAGCCCAGTATTATTAGTAAAAACCAACCCAAGAAGAAAAATACTGGACAAAACCCTAAACCCTAAACACCATCACTATAAAATCTCTGCTCCACACATTCTACTAAGAAAAATCTTGGACTAACCCTTAAACCCTAAATTTCTAAAGCTTTCGGCTGCATTATCTCGCCTCCATTTTTGCAGCAGATATGAGACCTCCAAGAGGTAAAAAGAAATGATTCTTTTTGTTTCCTGAGAAAATGTAGAAACTAATTTGTATTGTCTTGTGTTTATCTTTTTGCAGGCCGCGGTGGTGGTGGATTCAGAGGTGGAAGAGGAGATGGAGGAGGTCGAGGTAGAGGAGGATTCGGTGGTGGAAGAGGAGGTGGAGGAAGAGGTTTTGGTGACAGAGGAGGCGGCCGCGGTGGACGTGGAGCTCGCGGTGGAGGTAGAGGACGCGGCGGAGGCCGCGGTGGTGGCGGAATGAAGGGTGGAAGTAAAGTGATAGTTGAGCCACATAGACATGAGGGTGTGTTTGTTGCTAAGGGTGGTAAAGAGGATGCTCTTGTCACTAAGAATCTTGTTCCTGGAGAAGCTGTTTATAATGAGAAAAGAATTAGTGTTCAGGTTAATTTAATTTAATTTAATTTAAATTAACATTTTGTTTTTAGAAGTTTTACTAATGAATTTATTGGGTTTTTTTTTCCTCTGCAGAATGAAGACGGAACTAAAATTGAATACAGGGTTTGGAATCCTTTCAGATCAAAATTAGCAGCTGCTATTCTTGGTGGTGTTGATAATATTTGGATTGTAAGTCTCATTTCCTTACTTTTGTTTATCAATATATTTGATGAAAGTCTGTTGCTTTGTGAGTGCTAAGCTGATGATGTTTTTTATATGTTATTTTTTAAAATGTTAGAAACCTGGAGCTAAGGTTTTATATCTCGGAGCGGCTTCTGGTACAACAGTGTCTCATGTATCTGATCTTGTTGGTCCTGTAAGTATTATTTTGGGTGGTTCTGAAGCTGCAGTCTTGGACCTTGTCTGTGATTAATTCTGATGTGTTTCTATTTTCTGTTTGTGTTGGCAGACAGGGGTGGTATATGCTGTGGAATTTTCCCACAGAAGTGGAAGGGATTTGGTTAACATGGCAAAGAAGCGTACAAATGTTATCCCTATCATTGAGGATGCCAGGCATCCAGCCAAGTACCGTATGCTTGTTGGTATGGTGGATGTGATATTTTCTGATGTTGCTCAACCTGATCAGGTATAGCCCTCTCAATATGTTTTCTGATTGATTCAATATATAAATTTGAATTTAGTTTCATGTTTTTCAAAATGAAGTTGAATTGGCAACATTTTGTTTCTTTTTCAATTTAGGATTTTCAATAGTTTTCAGCATATCATAGAATATTTAAATTGTATTTATTTAGATATTACTTAATTTTGTCTACTACATTTTTGAGATATTTATTCTGCTATGCACATATGCACAAATGATGAAATATACTCGGATTCCCCTTCAGGACTGTATGGGTGATGCAAACTCGAGATTCTGATGTGACATTTTAGCAATCTTATTTTTTTTTCAACTGAACAAACTTATTTCCCTTTGGTATTTCCTTTTGTATCTCTACAATTTTTATTTTTATATTTTGCAATATTGGCTATTACTTTTGTGCCATGTTGCATGTGATGAATTTTACTCGGATTCCCCTTCAAGACTTCATGGGTGATGTGAAATCGAGTTTCTGATGCTTGTGGAAAAGCTTTATAAACTGATCTGTGCTACATTTTGTTTTGTCTTTACTGGTGAAAATGTGTTTTATTTGTTTTTATAAATATCTTATATCATTTTTTTTAATTAATTTCAAAACTATTAACATCTATTTAAATTGGATGTGATTATTCCTGTTGTAAGAATTTGAGTGTTAATTTTATGTCCTCTATTGCAGAATTGTGTATGGACTACTCTTATTATATGCATTAT
Organism: Mercurialis annua; assembly: GCF_937616625.2. NCBI lineage: Eukaryota > Viridiplantae > Streptophyta > Magnoliopsida > Malpighiales > Euphorbiaceae > Mercurialis > Mercurialis annua. Next base: position 75,238,926 of record NC_065572.1, on the reverse strand, counting down.
GTTTCCTTAAGAATGCTTTATCCCAGTATCTAGCATTAACTATAAATTTTTTCAATAATGCATGTTTTAAAGTTACAGCCAATATTATCTTCATGGCCTGATTTTCACTAATAGATGAAGCAAACTGCATTAGTCTTCATTAGCATTTTTGTTCATAGGTTTTTTTTTGACATAAAGACCAAGCCCTTTAATTTTATTAGAGTTTTTTTTATGATTTAAAAGATTGTACTTGCCTAAGGTGAAAGTTATAAAATGTCAGAATTGCAAGTCATAATTATCAGTGTTAATCATTTGGTCACCTAGTGCACGTTCTTGTCATTTTTACCAGACTGCTGTCAATTCTTGACATATCTCTAGCGTTTGTGCTCAGACTATTAGCATTTGTGTAGCCTCTTAATATTCAGTCTCTAGCTTATAATGGTAGATTTCTGTTGTCAACATCAGCTCAGCTGTTCTTTTTGATCATATTTTCTTAGCATTTCCCAGCTTATTCAAGTAGCTAAGTAGTCTATAAACTAAGTTGAAAATGTTTTAAACATCTGCAACACTTCATTCCTGATCAAAGTTAATGTCTATATCATATAAGGGTCGCTCTCCTTTACCTTTGTTTTGTTCTATAATTTGGAATTTTTTTTAAATTGCCTATGCAGGCAAGAATTCTAGCATTAAATGCCTCATACTTCCTGAAAGCCGGTGGCCATTTTGTTATTTCAATTAAGGTCAGTTTCTCGAGAAACCTATGTGGCTCATTTAATTTTTGATTCTTAAACTGCAATTATTGATCTAAATGGTTATATCCTACAGGCAAACTGTATCGACTCAACTGTTCCAGCAGCGGCTGTGTTTGAGAGTGAAGTAAAAAAGATGACACTGGAGCAGTTCAAGCCTTCCGAACAGGTGACGCTTGAGCCATTTGAGCGAGACCATGCTTGTGTTATTGGTGGGTATCGGATGCCAAAGAAACAGAAACCTGCTGCTGCTGCCTAGTTTAAATTATTAGTGTTCCATAGTAGATGCTACCCCAAGTTGGGATTGTATTTCTGTCAGAATATTAGTTGCAGCTTATTGTGGAAATTTTGGTTTTTCTTGTTATTGTTGACAGTGATGTTGAATGTTCAATGATCAGTTTGGAGGGTCAGCTAGCTTTCTTGGATGGTTTATATATATGCAATCGATTGATTTTGCTAGTTATTTGATGTATCTAGTACATACAACGTTAAAGAAAATGATAACAGACTTCCAGAAAGATAAAGGTGCTCTATTTTATAATTTTTTTTTCATTTCTAAGAAATTAGTTGAATTTAATTTAAGTTTCATTAAAATTAAAAGTACTTTTCATATTCTAAAGAAAAATATTTGAGCACAAAAAGTTTAATTTCAATAGTTATATAAATTAGCATTGTTAGACTTGCAACAGCTAATTCATTTCATTTAAATAAATTACACCTGTTTTTTAACACACAACATAAATAATTATTTATAAATAAAGTTTACTCATTAATTCATTAAAAACGAAATACTCCGTTCATTCCATAATATTTGACGATTAAAGTATATGCATAAAGATTTAGAAGAGTAATGTATTAATAAAAACGGTATTACTATCCTCATAATAACTCTTTCATTCACTTGTCTAATTTGGTAGGCCAAACACATATTTGGGTCCCTGCACTATTATTTTTTTCCAACTTAAATCCCCAAACTATAAAACGTTTAAAATAAGTCCCTGCATTATCAAAAATCTCTGATTTAAGTCCCTCCGTGTCATTCCGTTAGAGAGTGAGATACAAACGCTTGACTCTGAGATTGGTTGTAGTTAAAATTTATGAAATTAAAATTTTGAGTCCTTACACTATAATTTTTTTGCCATTTGAGTCATTGCACTATAAATCTAACTTAAATTTTTAGTTACTCAAAATTAACTAATTCAAAATAAATTAATTTAGTTAAATAAAATAAATATTTTTAAAAATATGATATTTTAAAGATTGCGAGGTAGATGAACAGTTTTAATATACTTAATTTTTTTATAAAAATAAAAAATTAATAGTATAAAATAAAACATTAATTGTATAAATAAAAAATTATTTTTATTTAATTGCAAAAAAATTATTAATAGTTGGAGATGATTCTAGTTTTGGAAATGCTAAAAACATTTAATAACATTAAAAAGAAAAGAAAATAAAAATTATTATTAGTATTATCTAAATTATGTGATAGAAGGACTTACAATTGATGTTTCCAATAGTGTAAGAACTCAATTTGAAAAAAAATGATAGTGCAGAGACCAAAATAGCATTTTTAATTTGTAATTGTTAACGTCATCCACATTCCGTTAACTTGCGCAACGATAGGTACTTAAAATAGATGTTTTTAATAGTGCAGGGATTTATTTTAAACGCGTTATAGTTCAGGGACTTAAGTTGGAAAAGAGTGATAGTGCAGGGACCCAAATATGTGTTTGGCCAATTTGGTACTATATTTTTAAAAATAATGGGTCATAAATGACGGTAAAAGCAAAGAAAAATGTACTTAAATGTATTGATAATTGAAAACATCAACTAAATTGCAACAAAAAAATTCACCAAAAAGGTCAACTAATATGACATGAAGGGAGTATTTAAAGAATAAAAACTATTAATATTTATAATATTAATTCGCGGTATCTAACCTCAGTGAATTTCTAGCATTCTGTAGTTTGGTAAGGCAAAGGCAAGCAACAGAATCTCAGGTAGTCTTCAGTTGCTTTTGCAATTGCATTTTTATGGACAGCTTCTTTATTTTGGCTCTTATAGGATAAATATCAGCAGCAAAATATGGAAAAAAATTAAGATTGTCAGAAGTGGGATTTGAACCCACGCCCTCTTTCGAAGACCAGAACTTGAGTCTGGCGCCTTAGACCACTCGGCCATCCTGACTACATGTTCAGTGAACGCACTTTTAATTAAGTATAAAGAACCAAGCATGAAATAATTTGTTTTTCATATTCTACTTCACATCTTTTTTATTTTATTTTATTTTGGTGGTGTTCATAATTTCTCAAGCAAAAAATCAATTGTTTTTATCTAATAAATCTTTTTCTACCTATAGGCGAAACTAAGTACTCCCTCCGTCCAAATAGAGTTGTCTACTTTTAGAATTTTTTTTGTCCTAAAACTCTTGTTCACTTTCAAAAAGTAACTAACTTTACACTTAATTTTCCTACATTACCCCTATTTAAAGTCCACTAATAAAAGTAAATTGCAAGTGGACCCTATATTAAATAGGGGTATGACAAGAAAAGTAAGGAAAATTTTACAAAAACTATAAACAATGATTGCTTTTCTTAAACTTTGTGATAAAGGTAAAGTGGACAACTCTATTGGGACGGAGGGAGTATATGATATACATTACAATCTAAAAAAAATAGTATATGATATACACAACAGTAGTTAAATGCACAACATATTATGTATATAAAGAATTTGGTGATGGATTTAGAATGACTCTTTAATGGGCAAATTTTCTGTCTTGTCAACATAATTTTGTTGCCCTCCCCACTTCCGCACCCGTTCAGATGTCTGTTCAACCTGCACATATAGTTCTTCTAATTAATTTCAGCACAGACCGTTTGTTGATCATCAATTATTCAGAAATTTGCAGTTACCTCTTTGTTCCAGTTGGTTCTATATAGTACAATCAACAGCAGAACCGTCTGCAACACTGTCCCAGCTAACATTCCTCCCCATAGTCCCTACACTCAACAAAGTTTTATATTACCTAAGAGCGTAATCGAGTCGAGTAATGCTGAGTTATTCGAAATTGACTCGAATAACATTCAAAATTGGCTCGATAATAGCTCGAGTTATAGTTGCTCCCTCCATCAATAGTTGATTCGAGTTTAAACATAACCAAGTGGAATCCCAAAAAGATATATTTAAGATGTATGAATGTACCTTGACACCCAAGTTTGCTCTGTAACCAAGAACATAACCAAGTGGAATCCCAAAAAGATAATAGGACCCAATGTTTATATACGCAACTAATGCTTGCCACCCACTTCCTATGGCAACACCTGCACAAATTAATCGCTTCAATATCATATATAAGTGTCGAACGACAACGTTGAATCATGTTTATCGACTAATCCAATTTAATTTACCTCCAATCACAAGCTGAACACTGTCGAGAAGCATGTTTACAGCAAGGAGATAAACTAGCTTTGAAGCTGCTGTTTGCATATCTTTACTGTCCGTGAAAATTAGTGCAAAATAGTCTTTGGATATCAATATGATAACCATTGAAAGAATCCCGATTAGGAATGATTGAAATACTGTCACGTAAACTGAATATTTAGCCGCTCTGTGATGTCCTGATCCAAGTTCGTTGGACACGCGAACACTGAAGAAAGATCAAAGAAATAGCATTAAAGTTACTCAGTTCAACACGTAAAATTATGAACTTTCCATTCTAGTCCGAATCTGTCCGATGCATGGCTTGATTGAGTTAACTTTTGTATCGGATTATGAAAGTTCATGTATTAAACTGGATTCGTCTAAAAATTTCTCATTGAGCAGAGTTGTCATAATTAAATTGATTTACCTGATAGCTGCATTTATTCCAATGAACAACATGGCCAGCCAACCTTTAATATTGATACTGAAATAATGGAACAAGAACACACAAGTAAAAACATGAGATAACAATAAAGTTATTATTTGCAAAAAAAAGCTCAATCTTTCACCCTTTTTACCGAATTAAACATGTATATTAAAAGTTGGCATTCCGTAGCCCCACTTTGGCATTTTAAAGTCCAACGTCGTTCATTAAAAACTACTAAAAACGGCTATGTATGATGAAGAAAAATATTTTAAGACCAGAAATGTCAAATGGTGAAGTTGTAGACTGCCAAGTTTTAAAAAGCGTGTTTAAATCGTTAAAAGGGTGAAAAGTTGTAGCATAAAACCCCATACTCACCATATAGAAAGAGAACCAACTGCAATGATAGCATTATCAAGATGACCAGTAAGCACAATAATACTCATCAAATACCAAATCTCCAAGCAAAGCATAACAGCAGAGGCTAATGATAGCCTCACAAACCCCCAAATATCCTTAAAAGCAGACCATGAAAAACCATTCCACCCTTCATTACACCAACCTATTATATACACAACTTGAGCAACTGACAATCCCCAGTATGTAATATTATATGCTATAGCTGCACCAGTTGTGCCTAATCCACATACACTAATCAAGAGCCAAAGCAGAGGAATGTGCAACAAAAAACACACAATTCCAATGCAAGCAACCACCCAAACTTTGCTCTGTGCCTGAAGAAATTTTTGGGCAGGGAAATTTATTGCTAGTGAAAATAATTCTGGTATAACCAGTAGAGTAAAATTTCCAGCTAATTCTGCTACTTTTTCGTCTTGGCCGAGTAGCTTCAGAATTGGAGTTGCGAAAATGTAAACGGGCAAGAGAATAAAACAGGAGACTAATAAGATTATCCATGATCTCTGCATGTAAATTCCTAGCATATGAACTTGGCCTGCACCAAATGCTTGACCACATAGTGTCTCTAGTGCACTCCCCATTCCCAGCTGAAAATTCATCCAAACAACTTCAGAAACGCTTACTAAAACTCTAAAACTTTATATTTATCGGAAGCATATTGTTTTTAAAAAGAAATTATTACATGGTGTCTGAACTTTTTTGATTTTTTATTTCTTTTAAATTTATATTTCAGCTTTTTAAAAATAAATTAAATAAGTGTTTTGGACCGTTTTGTAGTCATTGATGTGCTAAAAAGAAAAAATAAGCTCAATTTCATTTTTAATTCAGTGTCATATTAGTTTAATAGTTGTAATAGTTTGTGTACATGATCCATTTTCTTATACTTGTATGGCATCAAAATAGAAATTATATTTTTGGCTTTATTAGTAGTCATATCACGTGTGATAAAAAATAGCTAAAAACACATTTAATATATTTCAAAAAAGTTGTAATACGAAAGAAATAAAAAAAATTCAACATCAAAATACGATATACTGAAAAATTTAAATACCGCCAGTATTATTTTAAAAGAAAAAAAATCCCGACAGTAAAATTAGATATTTTAAAAAGTTCAGACACCACCGGTGTAATATTTTCATTTAGAAAAAGAAAAAAAGGCTCATTTAGGCTTTTGAGATTTGGCTCCAGATCAAGCAAACCCTCAACATTCGTAAAGGTTCAAATATATACTCCTAACGTCTTAAAAAGTGAACAACCATGTCCCCATTTTAACCTATAAATGAGAAGTTAGGGCCTGGTTGTCGAAATTGGGTAGTTTGGTTGTTCATTTTTCAAGACATTAGGCGCATATTGAACGTTTCCGGACGTTGAGTGCTTATTTGATGAGACAAACTTTAGGGACATAAATGGTGTTTCTTTTCTTTAGAAAATGAAATTGAAATGAATGTGGAAGAATTGTGCTGACCATGAAGCCAAACGAGAAGCTGCCAATAACAGAGAGAGATATGGAAACAGCAGAGAGCTCTAAATCACCAATATGACCGGCAAATATATTAGTCATTGAGTTTATACCATACTGACACATCGTAGCCAATACAATCGGAGTTGCAATCTTCCACATCTTCACCGTCTCAATCCAGAACACACTCTTCATCTCCTTCAAGCTCTGCACTTCCCCATAATCTCCATGCTCGCCGCCGGTAGAGAGCCGGGGACTCAGAAGCGGCGTCTCCATGTTTTCCGGCTACAGGAAACAATAAGTCTTTGTCTGAGAAATTATAATATATAGTTGGTTGTCGCCTTGTCGGAGTTGAATTTCATAATCTGTCAAGAAACATTAAATAACGTAATTGATACTATGCATCGTGACAAGCACTAAAATCCATAATTAATGGAAGTAGTAACAAATTTTTCACCAAGTCGAGGTCTGGAGGGTCTATCGGTGAAATTAATTTTCCGTAAATTATTGTGTATTTTAAGTGAATTTGTTCTTTAGATTTTAAGTTCAATTTTTGGCCACATATTTGTAACTTGTATTACGAGGATTCTTTTTAACTTTTAATTTTGCCAATGATTTTATTAAATGTTGCAAGTATGTATATTGATAATTAAATCACTAATATTTGGTGGATGCAATTGATGATTATGTAGATATATATAACTAGTGAGATTGTTCACATTAATTTCATAACTGATAACTGCATTATTATTTAGAGTTATTCGATGACAATAAAGTTGGATTAACATATTTTAAAGTTTCTTAATTTTACGTTTTTAGTTTATCTGATCCCTAGACTTCAATTTGGTCATATTTGGTTCCTAAATTTTACGATGTTTTCTGGTCCATAACTTCCATTTGGTTTTATTTGGTCCTTGAATTTTGATTTTTTTCGCTTTTTCGGATCCTCACACGGATGAAAGTTCAGGGACCAGATAAACTAAAAAATGTAGAGTTCGGGGACCAAATAAGATCAGATGGAAATTTAGAGACCATATAAACTAAAAACATAAAATTCAAGGATCAAATTAGACCAAATGAAAATTTAAGGACTAGATAAAATAAAAACATGAAGTTAAGGAACCTTAAAATGAATTATCCATTAAAGTTTTAAGGGTTAATTACAAATTAAATCATGAAATTTACTCTAATTTGCAATTACAGCACGAATTTTGAAACTTAGCAATGTCGGTAACCAACTTTCATTTTTTGGCAAATTGACGCACCCACCAATCATGCAACGACACGTGGCGGTAGATTACAATGTCCACGTCAATATTTTTTTAAATCGGTGTATCAATTTGCCAAAAATGAATATTAAATATTGCCAAGTTTTAAAATTCGTGTTGTAATTGCAAATTAGGACAAAATTCGTGATTTAATATGCAATTAACCAAAGTTTTAACTATCATATCGAAACTAAAATAACATTTTTAAATAAAAAATTACTTAATTGACAATTAAACTGTAATTGCCTGGAATTATTAATCAATCTGTAAAAAAACTACATTCTGTAGTTAAATCAGAGAAATCTAACAAATTCCAAGCTGTACTACATAAAAGCAACCAAACACAAAAAATAAGCATAAATTGAAATTTGATTATGTCCTTATTCTAACATGAGAATCAATGAGCAGAAGCCTTTCTTTGTCAGCACAAAACTGCGAACTGGAAGTATTGAGTGTTGCTCCCATGAACTAACAGTTGAAGGCGGATACCGAGCACGGGTGATACGGAGAGTCTGTAAAGCTCAACAGCTGAAGAAACTCTCAAATGCTAATGAAAACTTGTAGATATTGTCCCTGGCAGACCTATTTCACTTCAGACCTTCTCGGTAATGGTTTCCCCGCCCTGTCCGCCCCACCTCCGTACGCGTTCAGATGTTTGTTCCACCTGCAAAACAATAGTTTATGTACTTGTTAATAGTCGGTCCGAAGTACAATTGTAAATCAGGATCATTTTCTGTAGAGAAACTTCCATTTCACCTCTTTGTTCCAGTTGGTTCTGTAAAGTACAATCAAGAGTATTAAAGTCTGCAATGCAGTTCCAGCTATCATTCCTCCCCATAGTCCCTGCACCAATCAAAGCAGAGAACGCGTCTCGATGATTGAATTGAACTGATGTAAAGCAGAGAAATGGATTAAGTAATGTTAAGTGTTAACTTTACCGTTACTCCCAACTTTGCTGTGTAACCAAGAAGGTAACCGAATGGAAGCCCGAAAACATAGAAGCTGCCTATGTTGACATAGGCTACTAATGATTGCCATCCACTCCCAATTGCAACACCTATAATACAAGATCAGCATCGGAAATGAATTAGACGGAGTAGAGCGATACATGATAAACTTCTGTTAGTTTTCGGAGTTGAAACGGATTGTACCTCCGATCACAGGCTGAATACTGTTGAGAACCATGGTGATGCCAAGGAGAAATGCTAGCTTTGAAACAGCTACTTGGAGCTCCTTGCTGTCGGTGAAAATGATTGCAAAATAGTCCTTCGTTATCAATATTACAACCATTGAAAGAAGCCCGATGAGGAATGATTGAAATATTGTCACATATACTGAATATTTAGCTGCCCTTGGATGTCCTGATCCAAGTTCATTCGAAACTCGAACGCTGAAAAGGGCGAAAGGAAATGACAGTTTTAGTTAGCAAATCGAAGAGCGAAACAGAATATGCATAATAATGGACCGCGATACTTTTAACTCCAGTCTACAATGCATTGCCTACAACTGCAGCTTGTATTCAAAACGTCTCAGCCTCGAGAAGAACAATTAAGTACCAATATGTTCCACGGAAACAGACATAGTGAAACGGAAAATGACAATATGATATTTACCTGATGGCTGCATTCATGCCAATAAACAACATGCCCTCCCAACCATTGAAATTCATACTGAAACATCGAAAATGGAATCAAGTAAGAAAAAATGTTCAAAGTAAGAAACATTTTATTTATAGCTAATCAGAACATAAACTCACCAAATAGAGAGGGAATCAATAGCAATGACTGCATTATCAAGGTGACCAGTGAGCACAATAATACTCATCATATACCAAATCTCTAAACAAAGCATAACAGCAGAAGCGAGTGACAGTCTAACAAAAGCCCAAATCTCTTTAAAAGCAGACCACGAGAATCCGTTCCACCCTTCGTTGCACCATCCTAAAACGTACACAACTTGAGCTATAGCAATTCCCCAATTGGTAATGTCAAATGCTATAGCTGCACCATTTATTCCCCACCCGAACACGTGAATTAAGAGCCAAAGCAGAGGAACGTGTAAGACAAAAGCCGCAAAGCCAATCCAAGCAAGGACATCAACCTTGCTTTGTGCCTGAAGAAACTTTTGGGTAGGGAAATTAATTGCAAGGGAAAATAACTGTGGAATAATTAGTAGAGTGAATTTCCCAGCAAGATCAGCCATGGTTTCCTCTTGCCCAAGCAGTTTTAGAACTGGTGAAGCGAATATGTAAATGGGCAAGAGACAAAAACAAGTCACCCATAAGATAATCCATGACCTCTGCATGTAAATGCCTAGCATATGAACTTGCCCTGCACCAAATGCTTGACCACATAGTGTCTCTAATGCACTTCCCATCCCCAGCTGCAATATAAACAAAAATAATCAGCTCACTTTTTGCATATATTTTTATGAAAAAACAAATTAAAAAAAAATGAACCAAATAGAACTTTCTCCAAGATTATTGCGTCGTAGGTAGCACGGACACAGACACCAAAAATAGTAAACTTGGACACGGCAAAACTGTTACGATTTTCTATATTAAAAAATGAAGTTCCATGTCCGAAACGCCAAGTTTCCAACATGGTTTTTTTACATATTTTTAGAAATTTAAAAAAATTATGAACCAAACTAAAATTTTCTCTCCAGGATTATTGCCTCATAGGTAGCACGGACACGGACTTACACTTGGACATGAACACGGCGAAAAGGTATTATTTTAAGGTTTCTTACGTTAAAAATGAAAATGAAGTATCATGTCCGAAACGCCAAGTTTCTGACACATTTTCCAAACATAAATTCGTTGATTGTATAAAGTGTACGTGCTATCGCAGTGCACTAATTGATCATACTTATCACTGGAATTATATCTTGAAATTAAAAAATAAAAATATAAATGGTTCTTGTTGTATATGAGTGATGTTCTTGTTTAAAAATGAATGCAAAATAATAATAAAAAAAAATTAAGAGCAGTGAAGGTTGAGCTAACTAACCATGAAGCCAAAGGAAAAAGTGCCAATGACCGACAGAGAAATGGAAACGGCGGAGAGCTCAAAGTCGCCGATATGACCGACGAAAATATTAGTGACGGAGTTGATGCCATATTGACACATGAAATTAAACACAACCGGACCGGCAATCTTCCATATTTTAACAGTTTCGATCCAGAACACTAATTTTAGCTCTTTAAGGCTCTTGACAGGGTTGTAATCTCCGCCGTCGTTGGCGGTGGAGAAGCTTTCGTTAATCAGTGGCGTCTCCATTTGGTTGTGTGAATGGAGAAGGCAGTGGTTCTGTTAGAGAAAAATAGGGTGTAGTTTGTTGCTGATCGTAGAACTTACCAACCACACTCTTAGCTTTTTGATATTATATCCTACTCGTAAATATCTTTATTTACTTATTTATGAATAAATTAAAATACATTTTTTTACTTAATACTCCATAAATAAAAAACAAGTATAATAAATATATTAAAGATTTATATTTTATAGAAAATATTAAAAAACATTATTATAAATTTAATATTTATTTAACATAAAATTTATAAGTAATTATATTGATTTTTATTGTTGATAAAATTAGAGAAGGAATTTGTGGGACCGACGATCTAATAGATCATTGTCATGCTTATAGCATTTTAGCTATAAATCATTGGTAAATAATTATATTAATTTAATAAAAATAAAAAAAAAATGTTTAAATATTAAATCAACGTGATATTGTATATAATTTTATAATATAAATGAATAACATAATTAGTTTAAAAATTAGGTTTGAGAGTTTTGAATTGTTATGAGTCGACAATAAATATCATTCATGAGATATTGGTGAAGTTTGAATGTGAAAAATAAGTACCCTTATAAGTAGCTCACGCCAAGAAACTTTCCAATAGGCAATAACTACTTATTGATATTAATGTAGATTTTGTTTTTGGTTTGAAAATGAAAAAGGACTTTTAAAGAAGATACCATCAAATCCCTATTAACCCATACCTTCTATTTTCCTTGCTTGCTAACAAAATGTAAACGATGAATTGCTATCTGCCATTCATTTCGTCTTTTGTTATATGTTGTTGTGCACTCATAGTGTCCACATTCTTATCGGGTCTCGTTAAAACTTCTCTCACCACCAATATTGACATAGAGCTCACTAAAGATGTATGATATTAAAAGGAAAATTTAATTATGATTAAAAAATTTAAGAAATTATAACTATAGTTTTGATAGTTTATTTTTAAAAACTTTTATAATATTAAAAATAAAATAAAAATATACTATCAAAATTCAACTAAAAATAATAATAATAAATGGTGGTAAATATTATTTTGACATATATTTACTAAGAGTTTATAGTTTTAAATTATAATAGATGTAGACATTTTTACTTTTTAAAAGCAAACTTAGTCTACTCATTAAATAAATTTATTTTATATTTGTAATATTTAAAGTAAATATAATTTTTAAAACACTTTATAACATGTTCAGTTGCTAAAATATTTATTATCCGTCACGGTTTGCACTACAGTTGTAGTATATGGCTCTTGTCACAAATATAGTCTAACACAAAGAGCCCTTTTCACTTCATTACGGTTTGGACATTACCGTTGGGGCTAACCCTGTCTTTACAAATAATTTAAATACAAATAGTTATTTAATTTTTTTTAGTTAACATAGTATTTTATAAAGTGTCTACTGAAATATTTTTTTAATTTAAAAGGTTGGTATACTAAAAGAAGCCTTAATTTTTTTAAAATGTTAAGCCCAATCCGTTCCTATTAATAAACCAACAAAATCTATAGATTTTTTAAAAAATAAACATGAAACGATAAAATATTCTCAAGAATACGGTATGACCAAAATTATTGCAAAATTATGTTTTTTATTTATAAAAATACAATTTACCAAAAAATTCATAGCTTAAATTTACTATCAGTTTACCTAAAAAATCAATTTACTATTGTTTATTTTTTAAAATTATAAAATATTTAAATAAATTATTACTTAATTTACTATCAGTTTACTAGCATTATTATAAAACATGTACTAAATTAATTTCAATTTTTTTATTTTTTTTTTACTATAAAAATAAATTTACTATCGGTTTCAATGGCGGACCTAGAATTTTTTTATAAGGTGGATAAGATTGTATGAAAAGTTAATAAGGTGGACAAATAAACTATAAAATTTAAGGTGGACAAACTATAAAATTTAAGATAGTAAAATTGTATTATTTGATTACTATATAAATATTTTTTTTAAGAGAATTACAATTATAAGGTGGGCAATTGCCTACCATAAAATTTTCGTAGTTCCGCCCTTAATTAGTTCACTTTTAGTTTACTAAAAAACAAATTACTATCCATCAATTTTCAGTTAGAACTATTATTAAGTACCTTATGCTCAGGGGCGGAACTATGGAGGGTCGAAGAGGGTCGGTCGTCCCTCTTCGCCGGGAAAAAATAAAAAAAACAAGTTTTTTTCAGTAGGGGCGATTATAACCGCCCCTATAAACCGCCCCTACATGTGTTAGGGGCGGTTTTAACCGCCCCTACAACAGAAAATTTATAAATTTACTCTATATTACAGCCGTTTGATTTTTTTTAAATAATCGAACGTAAAAATTTCGACCCTCCTAAATTGGAGTTCTGGTTCCGCCACTGCTTATGCTCATTATCATGGTTTGAACTACAGTTGTAGTAATGACTCGTGTCATAAACATGGTCTAACACGAAGAACCTTTTTTCACTTTGCCATGGTTTAAGCGTTACCCGTGGTGCTAACCCTATTTTTACAAATAATTTAAATACAAATAGTTATTAATTATTTTTAGTTAACATAGTATTTTATAAAGTGTCTACTGAAATGTTTTTGTAACTTAAAAAAGGTGGGTATATTAAAAGAAGCCCTAATTTTTTTTATGTTAAGCCCAATCCATGCCTATTTATATACCTACAAAATCTAATGCTGATTCGGTATAAAGTTGGCTTCACTACTAAAAAAGTTTAAGGACTTGGCCCTTAGATAACCTCATAAATAACTATTTTTTTTGCTTAAAGGATCAATTTGCTTCTTCAATTTGCAAATCAGGATCAAATAATTTAGTTGCAGTTGTTTTAATCAATTAAGGTCAATATTTTTTTTGGATCAACTAAAAATAAAATATATAATTTAAATAAATACATGAACAACAATAATTCAATTATATCCTTAATTTATCTAAAAATATAGAGCATCATTCATAAATGACTAAAATAATTATGATTATTGTCCTTTTTTTTACGAGTATGATTATTGTCCTTAATTGATCAAACTATTAGGGGCAATGTTTATACCCAAATTTCAAAATAGGTTCAGCTTTTAGACAGTAACCTCACAAAACTAAACCTATAATCACATGAAATATGTCCACACACAATCTCATGTGCAAATCTAACGGTTCTGATTCTCCTTAAAGTGATTCATAGTACTCTCTAGATTCAGCTCTCAGTTTGTTTTGGGGTTTATTATTCGCCGTCCCAAATTACTACCCACCGCCCAACTTTTGACTGAAATGCCCCTAACATAATTTCAATTTAAAAACAAAAAAACAAAAATCCTCTCAACTCAAAAATCTCTCAAACTCAACCTAAAATTCCGACGATAACCGGAATCGGAATCGACGAGAGATAAAAAACGGGAATCTCCGGTATTTAATTTTGTTTTATTTTTAATTATTTTAATAAAAAATTTTTTTTTTTATTTTTTTAAGGGCCATCGCCCGGCGATGGCGATGGCCCTGTGCACCATCGCCTGGCAATGGCGATGGTGCAGAGGGACAATCGTCCCTCGGGGGCGATGGACCACTGGTACAATCGTCCCTCGGGGACGATTGTCCCTCTGCACCATCGCCATCGCCAGGCGATGGTGCACAGGGCCATCGCCATCGCCGGGCGATGGCCCTTAAAAAAATAAAAAAAATATTTTTTATTAAAACAATTAAAAACAAAACAAAATTAATTACGGGAGTTTCCCGTTTTTTATCTCTCGTCGATTCCGACATAAATCGGCTCCGGTTATCGTCGGAATTTTAGGTTGAGTTTGAGAGATTTTTGAGTTGAGAGAATTTTTATTTTTTTGTTTTTGAATTGAAATTATGTTAGGGGCATTTCAGTCAAAAGTTGGGCGGTGGATAGTAATTTGGGGCGGCGAAAAGTAGTCCACTTTGTTTTTGGTAAGCAATATGGTATTTTGCAGACACCCTGCAATGGCAAGATTTGACAATACATTTGTTTTTCAGTTTTACAAGTCAATTTTTTTTACAGAAAAAGTCAACTAAAATTGTCAACTCTTTAGTTATTTCCAAGTATATGAAAGTTTGACTTTATTTTTAAATTTTAATTGGTAAAAACTATATGTTCCACAATCCATAGTTTTTATAAGTGATTTCAGAAGAATGAAAATTATAAATTCTATAAAATGATTGTATGCATTTGGTGAAATTAAAAACATGAAAATGTATATATTTATAAAATCCAACATCTTCCATTGTAAGGAGATGCTAAACCAGGATTCAGATCAAGAGTAGAGGTGGTCACAATTCATAAGGTTCGAAAACCGCCGGATCGCAGTTCAAGAAAAAATAAAACTGGTCCGGAACCGTCTAGGTGACGGTTCCATGCCGGTTCGAAACCGGCGGTTCTGGATTCGGGTTCTAAGCGGCTAAAAAACATTAATTAAAGTAAAATTAGAATTTAATTTAGAAAAGTATAATTTAAAAATAAAATAACACGTAAAGATAATAATGCAAAAAAAATAAGGAAATAAAAAATTATAGATATAATATTAATAAAAAAATTAATTAAAACAAATATAATATAATATATATATATATATATATATATATATATATATATATATATATATATATATATATATATATATATATATATATAAATTATTTAACTTTTTATTGACGGGTTCGACACTTAAACTGGCGGTATCAACCTGAAACCGCCGGTTTACGATTTAATTTTTTTGGAACAAGCCCATAACGTCTTTCCATCGTTCTGGACCGATTTTCGTCCGGTAGATTTAATCGGTTTACGGCCGAATTTGACCGGAACGGTTTATGGGCTGACCCAGATCATGGGCAGCTCTACTCAAGAGGATGAATTTTTTTATCATTCCACTATTAAAAAGATTATCAATGAGTCAATGATTCATTAAAAATCTACCGATACTCTACAAAAAAATATTTAAAAAAGTGTATTTTTTATATAAAAAGTGAAACCAAATAATCAGTTTTTGGCCAAAATCGACAAAATTGAAAGATCAGGACTTTTATGAAGATTTTGTGAAAGCTTTGGCCTTTTTATGATATTTGGCCTTTATAAAATCCAACATCTTCCATTGAAGGGAGAGGCTAAACCAGGATTCTGATCAAGAGTAGAGGTGACCACGGTTCATAAGATTCGAAACCGCCGGATCACAGTTCAAGAATAAATAAAACTGGTCTAGAACCGTCTAAGTGACAATTTCATACCGGTTCGAAACCGGACGGTTCTGGATTCGGGTTTTAAGCGGCTAATTAATTAAAGTAGAATTTAATCTATAAAAGTATAATTTAAAAATGAAATAACACGTAAAGATAATAATGCAAAAAATAATGAAATAAATAAATAATGGACATTATATTAATAATTTTTTTTTTTTTGATAATTTGGAGACGGGAAAGCGCTTGTGGGAGGAATTGAACCAAATATAATATATAAAATAGATACTATTATTAATAAAAAAAATTAATTAAAACAAATATAATATATAAAATTCATAATATTTTAGAAGTAATTTATTATCATAAAAATATTTCATAATTTTTATAAATGTATATATTTTATTTTAATTTAAGCTGTAAAAACATTTAAATTAGTAGATTCTATTAAATCGATAAGTTTGAGTGGTTTAAGATATTTAGCTCGAGTCTGGATGCATGTGGTTGTAAGCGTTGCAATGGTAGGACTATAGGTTTCGATAAAGGTGGGAATATTTATCTTTAAACTTTTTTTTTGTAGCAAAGTGATAACTTCTTATTATTAAATGTTGATGCAAAACGACAACAAGTTGCTCAAAACGTGCATCATATCCTATAATTGCTTCCTTATTTTACCTTTATTTCGTGTAAATTAATAATATCTGATTGTTTAAATGTAGCCCACTTCGTTTATAGTACCTTAATTATTATTAATCTAGTAAGAATTCAGATGATAATGTGGATGGAGAATATTTCATATTTGAGGTGCCTCTCAGGATTAGTGACCCTTGACTCTTGCCCTAAAACACATATATTTATCCAAGTTTCATTATTTAGATTGATTAGTGGTTATTTATTGTGCCTGAGTATGAACATAATTAACACACCTATAATTTCTTCAGTTGCATTCTAAAAGGGGTTGAATGTATAAAAATAATTAGAGTAAGGTCCACGGTTTTAAGAAGTTATAGTTTTATTGAAATGATAGTTTTAATTATTTATAAAATTAAAATTTGTATGGGTTATCAAACGAGGCCAAATATTACGATGGGGTCTGGTTGTTCATTTTTTAAGACGTTAGAGACATATTTAAACCTTTATGGACATTAAAGGCTAATTTGATTTTCGGATCAGACCGTAGGGGTAGATTACCTTTTTCTCTTAAAATATACGTCACTTGATAAATTTAAAGTTGAGTCAAAAGTATTATACATTTGTATGTTGAATATAGTCTGTGACAAAAAAATCTAAACTTATAAAGTTTTAAAAATAAAATAAAATAAAATAAAATAAAATATTATAGCAAAAATCCGTAAACTTCACCTTTTTTTAAAAAAATATCGCTTTATAATATACAATCAAGCAATAAGCCATATTTGTAAGGTAAGTTAGTAGTAATTTCAGTGTTTAAAATATTAGTTAATTCTATAAAAAAAAATCACGATTTTTATACGAAATTTCATTTTAATCACGATTTTTAAAGTTGTCATGTAAAAACATGAACTTTCATTTGTTTTTTTAAATTTATCACCAAATTAATTTTTAGTTTATCTTTGCTGACGTGTCCACCGGAATCCGGCGGATTTAAAAAAAATAAAAGGTGAAAATACATCGGAAAATAATCGGTGATGAATTTGAAAAAAAATGAAAGTTTATGATTTTATTTGGCAACTTGTAAAAATCGTTATTAAAATAAAATCTCGTGTAAAGTTTGTAATTTTTAATGAAATTAACCCTAAAGTATTTCACATTAATACTAATAACAGATGCAAACAATCTAATTCTATAATTTTAATGAGAAACTTGTTAAGACCTCTTAATTTTCGACTCCTAAGCTAGCTGGGCGAATTTTTGTTACCGAATTCTAACTCGTCACTGCTAGAGAATGGATGATCACCTATAAAGGCCACGGGCTCTGTTATTCAACCTCAAGACGTGGAATTATGGGTAACTCACTTCAAAACCATACGTTCAACGCGAATGCCTTATAATCAATTATATTGTGATGTGCTGTGCTGTAATTTTAAATAATATCAGCAACAAAAAGTTAATGCATTTATAAACCACTATACACTAAGATTTTATAAAAAAAAAAGGATTTTTTTAAGAATTTAGAAAAAAAGGGGGAAGGATTTTTTTTTTAGAAATTTAGAAAAAAAGGGACTAATGAAAAGATCTTGGCTGAATTGCCACATATGTAATTGAGCATAATTTTGCAAAGAAATAGCTCACTTCTTTCTCGAGAAGGGATGGGAAACATGTTCAATTTTATTTGACAAAATTTGGAATTAGGTCTAAGAGTTTTATAAAACATTCTTGATGGAAAAAAATGTGAATGAAAGATCCCACGGAGTAGAATTGGGTCCATGAATCTAAAAAATAGTGAGAATTTTGGATCTCTCTTAACATCTCTGTCAATTCAAAAATGAAGAATTTGAATTGATGTTTGTACATCCGAAAAGATGAGGTAAAATGCGAATTCAACGGGTTACAATAAGAATTCATGGAAAAGATTATCCTATTTCCGTAATGAAATTAGATGTGAATAGATTTGAAATCCAAAACTTTTATGGTTATAGTTATAGAAAAAGAGTTTTTTGTTGGAATCCTTCACTTTTTTTCATTTTAAGAAATTGGTTAGTCATCCATTAAATTATTAAATTTAAAAGTTTTACACATTTTCAATTTAAAGAATTTGATTTTATCATCGAAGTGGATTTTAGATAACATCAGACAGGATGCGACCTTGTTATTACGTGGCATATTTTCTATTAGAAACTTTGAAAAATCAGAGTTAACATTAAGATATTATTGAATTTTAACTCACTTTATATGAATATAAATCATTATATTCTAACTCAATTATGATTAATCATTTTATTTAATTATTTATTAACAATTCCCACAAGTTGAAAATATAAATGATTAAAAAGGGGATTAGGTTCAAATATTTATTCTATACGTATTTCCATGTGTTGCGTTGAAAATTGGCATAAGTAATTAAAGCTCACGTGAAAGCTGAAAACCTTCAGCCTCTACACACTGCTAACTCATACCAAACTCAGGTTCTCAAGTCTCAGCTCTACCTTTGTGAATGAACCTAAAAACAATTCATCCTCTTCAATTTTAAATACCGATCAACTCATATTAGCTCCCCGAGTTAATTAAAAAAATTAACATCTTTTATCTAACATTTGACAATTATATTGTCATTCATTTTGTAAGTTAACTTTGTTAGTTAATTTGGTGTAATTCAAAATTGAAATGTTTATGCAGTTCATGATTTTTTTTAAGAATATTAAGTGTAATTGAGCTAATTCTTTTTATGAAATCAAATGGACTTATATCAATTTAAAACCGTAACATTTACAATTATAAAAATTCAGAAAGTTTAAGATGCCCTAATATAGAATAAAATGTTTATTTTAATACAAAGACTATTCGAATGTCATCTTGCATATCTAGAAAAAAAATTATATAATTTTCTGACAGTGTAAAAAATCCTAATTCATCAAATAACTGCATTATTTAAGTTTAAATCGGCACGAAAGATTGGATCAAATAAAAAAAGAACACGCATGTGAACATAAAAATAACCGTAATATATACTGGAATCATAAAGTTTTGAAATAAAAAATAATACTATTGAAAATATATCTAAAAGTAAAACAGTATAAAAAAATATAAATGGAATGAAAAGTAATTTTCAACAAAAAAGGATGAAAAACCATCCCTCCCTACAAGAAATATAAGGTTCTGTTGATAAATATAGGGAGAGTTTTTCAGAGACGGAAGGCACTTTTTTGGTTCATAACATTTGTTTTTTTTAAGAAAGTTTTTACTGTATAATATTTGTCGCTTTATAATATTAAGAGAATATATATTTAACTTCTATTAGTAAGATTAAAAAATCAACATAAAATAGTAATTGTCAATGCATAAACAATTTTTAAACTGTTTATAAATTAAAATTTTTAATTTGTACGAATAGTTTAACACGGAAAATTTAATGATTAGGAGGAAGTATTTGTTTTTGAATTAATAGCTTAATTAGAGAAACTCAGCTAATAATTTCTTATTTACAAATAATAAAATAAAGCATCGGTTATTCACAAAAGAGGATGTAACCAGTCCAATTTGCAACCAATAAAAAACAAAAACTAATATTCTGGAAGTATGGATTTCGTGTGGCACAGCTGATACATAGCGTGTGCGCGTCCCAACCTAAAAGTGCGCGTTGTTTTGTTTCCATTTTAAAGTAATTAATTAATTAAATTTTAAAATATCAGTTTCCAGTCGGCGTTGATGGATTCCCAAATTCTAACCGGTTACCCCGGTTAAGTCGATTCCTTCCAACCGAATATATATATGGAGCCACAATATTATTCTTTAAATGACATGAATGCCCTTCCTCACTATTAGTAAATTTTGTATGACAGTATTATTTTAATGTGTATATTTAAATACTTTTTCTGTTTTAAAGTAATTATTTATTTTATTATTTTCATACGGTTTAAAAGTACGATTAAAATTTTAAAGATTCTGATTGATTAAAGATGGATAAATATTTAGAAAGAAAAAAAGAAAAAAGTTGATGATCATATTGAAATGAAAATTTGTACTATAAGATTACAAAAGAATTTTATTTTATAATATTTTTTTTAATTTATAAAAGCAACAGCCTTTGTCCAGCTGCGGTGCAACCATCCAATTAGCCATATTGTATGAGCCTATCAGCGGTTCAATTGAATATTAGTAATTGTTTTATTTAAAAGTGAACTAATTAAATTATTTTAAATTCTCAATACAATCAAAATAATTTGGTTGATTTGGTTGAGTACATTTGTTTTAATTTTAAATAAAATTGTATTAAATTTTTATTAATCAAACTAACTAGACTTATTGAATTAATCAAAATATTTAATAAATTTAACTGAAATATATCCATTTATATATTAATTACATAAATGAAATAAAAATTAGATAATTTGTGGCTGTATGTTAAGAAGAATTTTTTAGAGGAGTTGGGTTAGGCAAGATAAAAGTGGCACATGTGGTGTTACTATGAGAGTTGAATGTGGAGGAGAAGAAATGTAATTTTGCTAACCAATTTCTCACTACAATTGCTTTTTTGGCTTACACGCAACACTCGTATCAAATGTCAAATATTTGGTTGCATTTTTAGCATCATTTTGGGATTCTTGAATCTCACTTCTCTTTTTTTTTTTTTAATTAATATACATACACAAACATATTTAATGAAAACACACAAATCTTATAATTTGTACTGAAAAGTAATTAAAAAAATTAAATATTTAAATAATATAAATTACATCAGAAATAATTAAGCAAATAGTTTTAAACACTTTTACTTAAAAAAGTAAACTTGATGTCTTAACTTATTTATTAATAACTTAATTTATTATATAATTTAATAATATAAATAAAAAATAAAAAATAAATTGTATATTTTTTAATTTAGTATTATCTTATTAGTAGCCACATTATTATGTTTTAAGAAATACAAATTGTTATAAAAATAATAAAGAAATAATGAATTCTTTGTGTACAATCTTTATTTCTTTTTGAGGAAATTTTATATAATCTTTTACTCTACCGCTAATTAGAACTTTTGTCCACGTAGTTTTCAAAGACCATAGTTGACCCCACTTCTTACCTCCTCAAAAGGTTGAAGGGTTGATTAGACAAATAAATAGGTCAACTTGGCTACAATTGCAGTGCAGGCTAATATTGCGATGAACAAATTAAATTAAGAAGCATCAACTAATTAACAACCAGATTCCAACCTATACAGCCAAAACCATATTCGCAGATAAGGAATTTCATTTTTGATGTCCAACCAACCTAATCTCAAAATGTTATGACATTATTAATCCACCACTAGCTGGTTTTTATTTTACTCCAATAATTTAAAAAAAAAATATTGAGTAGTTTTGAGCTATTTTTTAGTTATCTTGTCACAAATAATAATATAATAGTGTAGTCCACAGATGACGTGGTAAACTGGATCTATATAAAAATTTCTCTATTGAATGAACATTCTAATATTTGTAGATTCCAATATTTATTTACGAAGATGCTATTTTATTTTAAAATTGCTCCAGTTTTCGAGCCAAAATCAATGAGCAGTCGCGATTTTTAAATTTGTCGGTCAATATCTGTTAACTCACGTATAATTATTTTAATTAATCAGATAAAATATTCACAACCGTTTTTATAAATTGTCCTTAAATTGTGTTATTGCGGTCTGTAAATGTATTTAATTTGATTAAAGGATTAACTGACTTAAAATTAAAAAATATTATCTTTAATTAATGAATATGACTAAATACGAGTTAATTAACTTGACATGTAAGTTTATATATTGCAATAATCCTTTACTCCAAAATTTATTGCGGATAATTCGTTTACGGCCACCACTTAGGAGATGACCGACTCGAACTATCATTTATTTAAAGATTAATTATAAATTTTATTGCGTGTTCAGTTATAACATGATTTTAAAAATTGAATAACATATAAATTTAAAACTTTAAAAATTACATAGATATTTATATCTTAATAAATTAATATATAACCGTGTTCAGCTATGAATAACATATAAAATTAAAACTTTAAAAATTACATAGATATTTATATCTTAATAAATTAATATATATAATAAATCATATGATCTTTATATTTATTTGTACAAATAATAAATTAGCGGACCATATTACAAATTACTACATTAATTAATTATGTATACCACACCTAAAAAAAATTAGATAAATTAAGAATATAATTTTAAATAAATAATATCAAATAAGTTCACGATATCGTCATTTGGAGTTGCAAAAAATGGATCTAAAAATCATATGTAACTAATAATTTTTTATATTTTATCGTCTTTAAATGATCATGTATATTAGATTATTAATATTACTGATTTAATTTTTAAATTCTATATTTAAATAATAAAAATATAAATGATGATAAATGTTAAAAAAAACATCCATAATAATTTTAAATATAAAATCTCAATACATATATAATTGAAAAATTACATCCAACAATCTCAAATATACAACATGAAAAATAATAAAACTATAATTCACGTACAGTGCACGTGCACATCAAACTAGTTAGCCAAATATTTTTATCACATAGTCCTTTCGTCCCATTATACTTAAACAAATTTTTTATTTTGGACGTTCCATTTTAATTGACAATATCTATCTATAGAATGCTTTTCATACTAATTTTTTTACCCTCTTCAATTAATGCATTTAGAAAGCATATTTTTGAAAAGTTGTGATGTATTTCAGTGAAATGTGCAATTAATTTTTTTTCAATTAGAATGGGACAGAGGGAGTATTTAATACTAATGAAAAGTAGTTGCAAAATCAAGTTGCAAAATCAATCTCGAATCAACTCTTTTCTTTTTCGGATGAAAAAATCTCTGACGGAGGCCGACCACTTGTTAGGGGCGAAACGCGACTATCTGGATAAAATTCCGGATATGCTAGTTTTGGCATTACACCGCCGGACCTTCTATTTAATACGAATCATTTTATGAGATATGAAATTTGAAATTAAATTCTTTAAATCTCATACTTACTATCAGTGGCGGACCCAGAATTTTATTATAAGATGGGCAAGATTGTACTAAATATTTATAAGAAGGAAAAATTTAAAAATTTAAAGTGGTTAGTGCTATAAATTTTAAGGCCGAAAAACTATACTACTAACGTGTATATTCATATTTTTCAAAGATTCGAAATAATAAGGTGGTTAACTGCCCACCATAAACTCTTCCTAGCTCCGCCCCTGTTAACTGTCTATACTTGTGACCTATAAAGCCAATCAGTTATGGCCTAAGTAGCACGGAAACGGAAACGGGAAACGGGAAACGGAAACGATACGAAACGGACACGGGGAAACGAAAGTTTTTCAAAATGAAGGACACGAAACGTGGGGGAAACGTGTAAATAACAAAAATTTAGGGATATATTTATAAAAATATTATTTAAATATTTATGATAATTAACAAAATAATTCAATTTAATGTACTAAATATTTAAAATTTTAAAAATATATGAAAAATATAATACAATTCAACACAAATAAGTATATTTGTTGTATTGTGGGCAATGCGAATGTAAAATTTATGGGTAACTAGTTAGATTTTTTTATTTGTGGGTAATAATTTTAAATTTTTTACAAATTTTAATTTTTATTATTTACAGAAACGGCCTGAAACGTTTCGTACGGGTGTCCAAGAGTTTCCGGTTTCCGAAACGTTTCCGAAACGGGAAACGCAACTTTATCGAAGTTTCCGTGCTTCTTAGGTTATGGCTAATCTCGAATCAAATTGTTAGAGTCTCTCCAAAATAAAAATCTTAATTCTCTTTT
The DNA here is from genome assembly GCF_937616625.2 of Mercurialis annua. Lineage (NCBI taxonomy): Eukaryota > Viridiplantae > Streptophyta > Magnoliopsida > Malpighiales > Euphorbiaceae > Mercurialis > Mercurialis annua. The sequence continues at coordinate 75,214,263 of NC_065572.1, read as the reverse complement.
ATATTAATGGATATGAATTAAAACTGTGTAATAATCAGTTGATGAACACTAATAAGAAGATGGGTCCGTAACTTCAAAGAAGAATCTTTAAGTACACATCATTGAGGTCGCAGTCAATTAAAATGTACCGATTTATCCTTTTTATATTTATTTTATTTACAGCCAAGACAAACTCTACTATATTCGAGGAAGGTGTTGTGATCCATTTTTCCATTATTTTTCCTGTCTTCTTCAAGTCGACCCAATCTCATTATCAACCCATGTTTTTTAACTAATTATTTTTATTCTGTGTCATGAAATTATAATTTGAAATTAAATCATTTTCAATTATATTAATTAATTAAAAATAATATTTTTTTTATTTTTAAATTAATTAAACAAATTACTCTGCATTTTAAAATCAAATAAAACCAAATTTGAATTGTCTTGATTTCTAAACTTACTCATACTATATAATTTTGTTTTTTTTATAAAGTTAATTGATCTAAATAGCAGAGAGTGAACAGTTCGATTTTAACACCAAATCACAAATTCAAAAACTAAATTTACTCTTTATTCAATAAAAGACCCATGAGTATCTCTAATGGAAAATAAGATTACTCCTAAAAAATGTAGTATTATTAACTAAACATTTCTTATTAGTAAAAATATATTTCTGACAGTATTTTCTAAATAAATAATTATTATTAGTATGAATTATAAGTTTCAAATTACATTTAGGCTAAATTAATTGACAAACATAGTTTTTATATAAACTACAATATAACAGTAAAATTAAGAGGACTTTCATTATAAATTATATTAAATGGTTTATAGTGAAATTTAATATTCAAAATTGTGATAAATAAAAAAATTCAATAATACTAATTAAAAATGTGTAAAAATATATTTTAAATAAAATCCAAGTATGGCTATATCTAAATGAATAGCTTGAGTTTTTTTTTTATCATAAAATGAGACATTGATTAAAACTCAGAAGCCGAAGGAAAATCTTCAGTAATACAATGCCAAATGTGATTAGGAACATCCTCCATAATCACAGAAACGTCCGAAATAGATAAAGCCCATCTAGCTATCGCATGAGCCGTTTTGTTATTCTCTCTACGAGTGAATACAAAACTAATATAATTAAATCTCGGAACCAAGCACAGAATATCCTCCATAACAAGCCCTTGATGCGAAACATCGATATAACCATTACAGATTCTCTGAATAACTGAGAGGGAATCACTCTCAACAATAATTTCTGAAAAGCCGCACTCTAGAGCAATGTTCAAACCAAAAAGAATAGCCAAGCTCTCCCCATAAGCAACATTATGAACTGCATCCATCTTTCTCCCCGCCGAAACCATTACCTGACCAGCCCTGCTACGAATAACGATGCCCAAAGCTGACGTAATCCCATCTGCTTCTACTGCAAAATCAGTATTTAGCTTCAACAGATTTGGGGCCGGAGGGATCCATCCAGTTGGAGACCGCCCCTGTGCAGCACCTTCCTTCGGTTCGTCAGAAGGCTGAATAATACCTTCTTTGCAACTCAACAACACAGCAGCTACTGAATCCGTCTTTCCCTCATGGAGCAACTTATTTCGGGCATTCCAAATCTTCCAAAGCAACACGACGAACAACTCCAGATCATCTTTACTAAGCTGTTTCACCATTTGCTCAAACCAGAAATACATGTTCTGAACATCAAGACCATCAACCCTCAACCCTAATGGCGAAGCCAGCCATAATCCACGCACCCACCCGCAATTCTTAAAAACATGCAGAATTGACTCTGAACATTCACCACATCGGGGACATCCATTATCCGTAACCACCCCTCTATCCCGAAGAACATCAAAACAAGGAATGACGTTAGATAGAACTCTCCATACGAAGTGCCTGATCTTCGGAAGAACGCGAAGTTTCCACACTATCTTCCAAATTTGAGAATTCGAAACTGACGACCCGCTGCATTCATTAACCAAACTTGCCAACTGCTGCACAACATGATACCCCGATTTAACCGAATAATGCCCATTCTTTGTGTGTACCCAAAAAGCTTTGTCTGCAGGAAACCGATGGCTGATCGCCATCCCCATAATACAATCTGCTTCAAAAGGGAGAAAGGAGGCTTCCACCACATCCCGCTTCCATATTTTCAGCTCAGCGTCAATAAGACAGCTAACCCGAGCATCTGAAGCCAAATTTTGGCAAACCAGCGGTCGCTTAACTGACTCTCCACAGATCCAACGATCAGTCCAGACATTAATATCAGCTCCATTACCAACTCGCCATCCCAACCCTTCTTTTATCAAGTCAAAAGAGTGAGTGAGACTACGCCAAAAATAGCTAGGGGAATATCCATTCCCCGCAGAGAGAACTTCACACCGAGGGTAATATTTGGCCTTCAAAACCCGAGCACATAGAGAGGTCGGGCATGTGTAAAGACGCCACACCTGTTTCGCCAAAAGCGCCAAATTGAACGAATAAAAATTTCGAAAACCCAATCCACCCTCCCCTTTTAGCGTGCACAGCTTGCCGGAATTAACCCAGTGCAACTTTCGCTTATCATCACCATTCCCCCACCAAAAACGATTAACTAAACTCTGAATATCATCACAAAAAGTCTTCGGTAAAAGAAAACAGCTCATGATATAATTTGGTATGGCCTGCGCAACAGACTTGATCAAAACTTCCTTGCCTGCTCGAGAGAGAGTCTGTTCCTTCCACCCCTTCAACTTCTTCCATATCCGCTCTCTAAGGGTCCCAAATACTATTTTCTTAGACCTGCCAATTATAGTAGGAATGCCCAAATATTTAGGAAGATGAGAAACTTCCTGAAATGAGAACAAGACCTTAACCGCTGCCCTTCTTTCGTCTGATACCTTCGAACTGAAAAAAATTTCAGATTTCGCAAGGTTTACTTGTTGCCCTGATTCTATCTCGTACACCTGGAGGATATTCTTAATCACCTGACATTCTTCCATTGTCGCCCTTGTAAAAAGGATACAATCGTCAGCAAAAAGAAGATGTGTAATACTCGGGCTCCCCCTACAAGCACTAGCCCCGTGGATAAGGCCGTTGTGCGCAGCGTTACTTATAAGAGCAGACAACCCTTCAGTGCAAAGGATAAATAGGTATGGAGAAATCGGATCCCCTTGGCGAATTCCTCTACTTGGCTTCAGAAAACCTTTAACTTTTCCATTCACAAGGAAAGAAAAAGACACGGAGGACACACACGTCATGATCAGCCTGACAAAATGAGCGGGAAAGCCCAACTTCATCATAACTTGCTCCAGATAGAACCACTCCACTCTGTCATATGCTTTGCTCATATCGAGCTTAAGAGCGGCTACCCCCGTCTTACTCTTAATTCGGTGCTTCATGGAATGAAACAGCTCAAAGGCAATAATGGCGTTGTCAGTAATAAGCCTACCTGGAACAAAAGCACTTTGTGATTCGTGTATCGTGTCCGGAAGAACCCTTTTCAGTCTATTAGCCAAGACTTTGGAGATTAATTTGTATAACACGTTACACAAACTTATCGGACGAAGGTCTTTCATTGATTCGGGCGATTGGGTCTTCGGAATAAGAGTAAGCCAAGTGTGATTTAGATCATTGGCCATAATGCCAGTTTGGAGGAAGCCAAGAACAAAACGAATAACATCTTTCCCTACCACGTCCCAGTAGGTGATATAAAAAAGAGCGGACATGCCATCTGGCCCTGGGGATTTGCTCGGGTGCATTTGCTTGAGAGCAGCCACCACCTCCTCCGCTACAAAAGGAGCTGAAAGCATATCGGAATGCTCTAGTTTTAGGAAACCGTTTAAAGCCTCCAACGTTTTAGCACAAGATTGATTACCCGAACTATTGAACAGCTTACTGTAAAAATCTTGAATAATCTTGTCTATCTCGAGCTCACTATACTTCCAATCGCCCATCTCATCTTGCAACTTCTTGATAGAGTTACGTTTCTCCTATGAGACGCTTTCATATGGAAGAACTTTGTATTTCTATCTCCCTCTTCCAACCACACTGCTCTCGATCTTTGGCGCCACATAATCTCTTCATTTTTAGCAGGTTATTCAGCTCCGCTTGGACAGCCCATCTCTGCGCAGCTATGGGGTCTGAATTGGACGACTGGTGTAAGCGATCCAGTTGCTTAATCAGCTTACGTTTCTGTTTATAAACATTACCAAAAACCGAAGAATTCCACCCTGACAACGACGCTGCACAGCTCGCAATTCTTTGAGTTACTGGAACTTGATTCATATTATTCCACGCTTCCTTGACCATCTCTAAACACTGTGGATGCTTTACCCACATAGCTTCAAACCTGAAAATACGATTTTTACCTCCAAACTCTACGTTCTCAGGCGCGTCAATACTGAAGTCAAAAGACAACAGGATCAGACAGTGATCCGAAGCAATCCGACTCAGGTGAGTAACAGCAGCTGACGGGAAAAGAATGCACCAACTCGAAGAGGCTAAAAATCTATCAAGACGCTCTCTGATGTTATTCAGACCTCGGCGACGATTATCCCAAGTAAACCGAAACCCAGACCAGCCCAAGTCCTTAAGCGCACAGTCATCAATAGCTAGACGAAAACTCTCCATCAACTGGTTTTGTTTAGGTCTACCTCCCTCTTTCTCACCGTTCAATAAAATCTCATTAAAATCGCCAAAGACGAGCCATGGTATAGGGGAAACACCACACAGGCGTCTCATTAAATCCCATGTCAATCCTCTTGAACCTGTTTCTGGCCAGCCATAAATCCCCGTACCTCGCCACCTCTGATCAGCAAACTGAGAAGAAAACTCGAAATCAATATGATTCTGAGAATAGCTCAAAATTTGAATAACCATTTCTTTTTTCCACATCAAAATCAAGCCACCACTGCTGCCTCTAGCATCCACCACAAAGTAATTATAACTAGAAAACGAAAACTTAAGAAAATTTAACTCAAAAGAACGAAGACGAGATTCCATTAAAAAAATAAAATCAGGGACATTAGCTCTAACATAATGTTTTAGAGCACGAACCGTCCAAGGATTCTCCATCCCTTGGAGGTTCCAGCTAAGCGTTTTCATTGCACTCGGCGAGACTGATTCACAGTTTCCGCCGCATCTAGAGAAATCTGATCAAGTCCAGCATCTGAAACTCTATGAATAGCTTGAGTTAACTTGGCATTAAAGTGATAATGAAAGTATAATATAAGATTTTTTTATGTTATTTCTTACTTTTTTCTGTGTTAACGCGTCAAATCACAAGGCAATTTTTAAATCTGTTGTCATTAAGAAGAATTTTGGGTTAGTTAAATTGTTGTTGAATTATGGGATTTATATACTAGCATTCCCTTGGATCGGTTGGACTTGTTGTGTTATGCGATTCGACTTGTTAAGAAAATATACCAAATTTTAATTTACTTCGACCAATCCTTGTCAATTAAAAATACATCTAATATATGACTTTTACTATTTTTTTCTATGCACTTGCAATATAGAAATTTAGCTTACTATATCTTAAATAAATATATGTTATTTATTAAACATGAAAAAAATTTGAAAAATTTGAATTATTGTTTGCAAAAAACCAAGTTTGAACCTTTAAATTTATAATTGAAAGTTATTTCGGTTTAATGTTTTAATCAAACTAATCTAAAAAATTACATAGGATTTGATTAAACTAAAACTAATTAGAAAAATTAATATGTAAACATCCAGAGGCGGACTTAAAAAAAGCATATGGTGGACAGTTGACCATTTTAATATTTTAAATCTTTGAAAAAATATGTATGTATAATCTAATATTATAGTCTTTGCCTTAAAATAAGAAACACTGTCCACCTTAAAATTTATATTTTGTCAATTTTACTCATCTTATAAATTTTCTGTATAATTTTGTCCAGTCTTGTAAAAAAAATTCAGGTCAGCCACCGGAAACATCCTTCCTATCTTTTTAACCTGTGTAAATAATAATATATCAATAATCTATTTGTTGTATTATATATACTTGAAATTGAAAATTTCTCTAATACAATAAATGAAAATTATAAAATGGAAAATTCGTTGATGGCAGTTTTATATTTTTCTTCTATTTACGTACATGGAACTATAAATAATGATACGTACAACTAAATAAATCATAAATTAATAACTATGTAATATTTAATTTTTTTTTTATCATGTAATCATATAGGTATTTTTACTTTTATAAATAGGGTTTAATATATTTTTGGTGTCTCAACTTTTTTAAAAATTACATTTCGGTGTTTGAACAAAAATTTATAACGACCGAGTAAGTGAACTTGTTAAAAACTTACAAGTTGGTTGTTATTTCCGGTTTCTGACAGAAATGGTGATGTGGAGTATGACATGGCTAAAAGACAGAGGGTAATATTAATAACATGGAATTATGATATTTATTAAATGAAATGAACACATGTGACAGTCACGTGATCACGGAAATGACCTAATTTGCCCTTCATCTGACAAAACGGGACTGAGTTACATGAAGTTAAAAAATTAGGTTAAAATTGAGGGAAAAAATTACTGTGAATTTGTGCGATTCGATCAAGATTGAAATCAAGAGCAAGAAACTATCAAGATTGGAAAAGGGGTTTGAAGAACGCGATTGTTGTGCTTGATTTACGTATCTAAAGCAAATTTCTTGAATGATTATCACCATACAATGACAAGGTATGTGATTTCTGTTAGTGATTAGGTTATTTAACATTTTTTTTCTTTATTCTTTGATGATTCTGTAAACTCATTATTAAATTGTAGAACTCTGTTTTACACCCATTTTTTTATTATTTATTGAAGTGTATTTTTATATATGTTAGTGGCAGGCCTGTGATTGATCTATACTGGGGGGGTTATTTTATTGGGGACTTACGAGGCATTCAAAAGGTTTATGATGGGGGAAGATTGTGGCATGTGGATATTGATATAGAGAAGTTTACTTTATCGAATTTCACCATTATCACACAAAACTTGCTAGGAAATAGACAAATTAGCAAGATTCACTTTAGATACCCAGGGAAATCTTTAGCACATGGGTTGAGGCTTTTAACTGAGTGGTCAATTTCAGACTTGGTGAAGTTATTAATAGAGCATAAAACAGTAGAGGTGTACACTGAGCATTATGCAGTTACTGGTGAGGGTAGTTTAGGTAATGTCTCTATAACTGAGGGTATAAATGACATTAACACTGAGTCACTAGAGGCAGATGAGATAAGGCTTACAGATGTGGGGGTTGGACATATTAATGATAATAATAATGGACAGCAAAAAGATAGGAGTGAGAGTGAAGGAATTGCAGCTACAGAGGTAAATGCAGAAGGAATTTTTGCTAGTGAAGGTGGTGGAACTGAGGCTACAGAAGGTAATGGAATTGCAGCTACAGAGGTAAATGCAGAAGAAAATTTTGCTAGTGAAGGTGGTGGAACTGAGGCTACAGAAGGTAATGGAGTTGCAGCTGATGAGGAAGAACCTTCTGATGAGGAAATTCTGGACTGTCCTTATATGTCCTCTGATGATGAGTTGGTAGAATCTAGAGCTAGTCTGAGGGATTTCAAGGAGAAAAAGAAGCAGCTAGCAGATAAAATCAAAGCTTACAAAAACAATGAAGAGGCAGAACCTTCAGCTGAAGCAACAAAGCAAGATGTAGAGGAAGATGGAAGTGGGACTGATTATTGGGATTCAGAGGAAGAGGATGAATGTTACAGTCCAGTCACAACAGATGAAGAAGATGGTGATCATGCACAAAGGAGAAGATCTAGACATCCATTGTTCAAAAGTAAGGCAGATAAATTGTCTTTTTGTCTGGGTATGAAACTAAGTGGACCAGATCAGTTCAAAGAAGCTCTTGTAAGATTTTCAATTCAAGAGAGAAGGGAGCTTAAGCTTGTGAGAAACACACAGAAGGAAGTTAGGGCTAAATGTGTTAGGACTTCATGCCCTTTTCAGATTTATGCTTCTGAGGAAACAGAAAGCAAAGCATTTTTGGTCAAGACCTACAATCCAGAGCATACTTGCATGGTTACATTCAAGAATAGAAGAGTGACTACTAAGTGGTTGGCTAAGAATTACTTGTGCAAATACAAGTCCCTTGCACGCATGAGATTAGTTGACTTGCAATCCTTAATGAGAACTGATCTTAGGTTAGCCATGAGCTTAACTAAAGTAAAAAGGGTTGTCTTCCAAGCAAATCTAATACTTGAAGGTGAGGTTAAGGAAGAGTTTGCATTGTTATGGGATTACCTTGAAGAGATTAGAAGATCAAATGTTGGCAGCACAGCTGTTATGAAAGTTGAAAGACCTTTGCCTGAGTCTTTGCCAATGTTTCAGAGGTTATACATCAACTTTGACTGTTTGAAGAAAGGATTGCTGCATGGATGTAGAAGGGTGATTGGGCTAGATGGATGCTTTCTGAAAGGAAATGTTAAAGGAGAGATTCTAGCAGCTGTTGGGAGGGATGGAAACAATCAAATGTTTCCAGTGGCTTGGGCTCTAGTTGACACAGAAAGAAGAGAAACATGGGATTGGTTCATCCAGTTGCTTGCAGATGATCTTGGACTCAATCTAGGGTCAGGATGGGTTATTATCAGTGATCAACAAAAGGTAAATGTCAATTACATATGGACTGTTAGTTAGTTATATAGACTATTATTGAATTTATGGGCTGTTAGTTATTTATGTACTGTGAATTGGTTTTGCAGGGCTTGTTAGATTCAGTAGCTGATTTGCTACCTAGAGCAGAACATAGGTGTTGTGCAAGACACCTATATGCTAACTGGAGGAAAAAGAATGGAAGGAGGGAAGATTTGCAAAAGCTTTGGTGGAAGTGTGCCAAGTCCTCCAACATGCCTGATTTCAACAAAAACATGGAGGCAATGAGACAGCTCACACAAAAGGGATTTGATGACATGCTAATCACTCACCCTAGACACTGGTGCAGAGCTTACTTCACAACTGAGGTAAAATGTGACATTGTTGATAACAATTTAATAGAGGCTTTTAATGGTAAAATTATTGAAGCTAGAACAAAGAATGTTATTGCCATGTTAGAAGACATAAGATCTTTAGTTATGAATAGGTTGCATACCAATAGAGATCTGGCAACTAAATGGATTGGTGATTTTGGGAATAGGATAAGAAAAAAGCTGCATGAGAGCAAATTACAGAGTGGTAATTGTGAAGTTTTATATAATGGGGGTGATGGCTTTGAAATAGGGCACCTTGGAGATAGCTATGCATTTAATTTGAAAAACAGGACTTGCCCTTGTAGACAGTTTGATTTAACAGGTATACCCTGTCCTCATGCGGTTTGTGCCATTGCATACCTAGATGGTAATCCAGAAGATTACATCTCCCATTGGTTTAGGAAAGAAACATACTTACAGGCATATATGTATCTAATGCAACCAATGAATGGGAGAAAATTTTGGAAAAAAACTCCATATGACCCACCTCAGCCCCCTCCATTCAAAAAGATGCCTGGCAGGCCTGCAAAAAATAGAAGAAAAGAAGATGGAGAAGCATCTAGTGGTTATAAATTATCCAGAAAGGGCAGAGTCATGACTTGTCAAGTCTGTTTTCAGAAGGGCCATAACAGGAAAAAGTGCCCTCAAGCTCCATCAAGTGATACTAATTTGAATAGGGATCAACAGCACACTAGGGAGCATCAACAACAAACTGGGGATCAACCTTCTAGAATTTCAAAACTGCCAGTAAGTTATTTAATGCATATATTTGTATACAATTTTTTTTGACTTGCTGTGATTCATTGATATGCCAATATTTGTTTTCAGTTTGTGAGAGCAACACATGGGGCACAAAGCAGTAAACAGAGTGAAACCTCACACTCAAATAGTGGTGTCACCAATCCAGTACTCTCTCCTAGAAGGTATGCTGAAAATGTTAGGACATTTGTGAGAAAGAATCCAGTTGTGCAAAAGACTCCAACTTACATTCCAGGAATACATACACAACCTGTTAGAGGATATGGTGTATACAATGACTTTGAAACAAACACTTTTGTGACAAATGTAAGTTGACTTGCTGTTATTTATATGCATTAACTATCTTAGTGGTTGTAAGTTATGGTTGTAAGAAATGGTTCTGTTTTGTCTTGTTATTTGCAGCCAAAAACTACAAGTCAAAGGGTTGCTTACAGAGAAGGTTTAAGAAGGGTTGGAAATGAACCTGAACCAAAGTTCATGACTGATAGAACAGTGGGTTACAAGAGATGGGGAAAACAATGTGCAACTGCATCAGAGCCACAGAAAAGAGCAAAAACCAGAGCCAAAAAGAAGAACAAAAAGAGTACAGAAGCTGAGTCTTCAGTGCCAATTATCCCTACCCAAGAGTCCATTAGGTCTAAACCAGCTCCAGAGACATTGCCGGGATAGTCTACATCATGATTTTGTATTTTGTCTAGCTTAGGTTGTTCCTAAGTTTTTTGGTTACCTTAAGTAGCGATTGAACTCAAGTCAATCTGGTTTATGTAATCTATTTTGTCCTACTGATACAATTGAAGTCAATCTGGCTACTAAGGGTTTTTGCCTGTGTTGTTAGTGATTAGCAGCAACACATGAATGTTACATTTTGTAGTAGACATATTACTACTTAAAATTGTGAAATTACAATTGAATCAAAAGTTATTCTTCAAGTTTTTTCTTTTGTTTATAATTAAGAGTTTATTTCAATTGTTTTGCTTAGTTTATGGGTTAAAAGTTTTGAAGTTACAATTGAATTTGAGGTTGTTCAATTACAGTTTTACTAGTATCAAACATACAAATACAGGCTGTAATATACTTTCATTCAGGCATTTCATCAAACACCTTCACTGCAACAATATACCTAACTTATTTCAGGTATTTAATTCAGCCATTGATCTAGTTTAGTTCAGGCATTTAATCAAACACATTTACTACATCAAATTCAACTCAAAATATATTTGCAACATCTTCATTAAAAGCAGTAAACACATTCATTTCATTAACCCAAAAATCTACAAAGTGCTTTCCATTTTACAAATCTCAAAAACTACCAAACAATACAGATTTTACATCAAATTACAACAATCAATTCACTTAAAGATGAGAATTACAATTGAAAATATTGCCCACGCCCATAAGAATTTCTCTCTTTTCCAGCTTCTTGCAAGTTCAGCTTCTAAACTTCCAATCTTTCTTAATAACCCAGGTATAATTCGATTAGCTCTTTCGCACATGTCGTCATCGTTCCATCTAAAATAGCTGCAATCTCCCATCTCGCATGTCATAAACTTTCGTCCCGGATTTCGTTCTGTCCATGAAGTTCGTTGTATGCTTCTCCTGTCACAATAACAAAATTCCATTCTTTTTGAACTCATTGATGTGAAAGAAAGAGTAGAAGTAAAAGAAATCAGAAATTTTAGAGGAAGAAGAAGAACAAGTCCTCTGTTCTTAAGTTAAAAAATATTACCGTTATAAGGGCTCTTTAGTCTTTTTAAAATTCTCCAATCCCTAAATTCCATGTCATATACATTTTAATTAATATTTGCCTATGTGTAACTTCATTAATCCACATAACATGCGTTTTTAAGGGCTACCGGATCGAAACCGGAAATAACAACCAACTTGTAAGTTTTTAACAAGTTCACTTACTCGGTCGTTAGAAATTTTTGTTCAAACACCGAAATGTAATTTTTAAAAAAGTTGAGACACCAAAAGTATATTAAACCCTTATAAATAATCATTTTAATGGTTGGGGCTTGTCCGACGTAGGCAACTTTTTTGGTTTGAAATTCCTGCACCAGAAGTAAAATACGGTAACTGCCACGTGCAAGTTATCTCTCCAACAACAACCGGCTACTTCCAGTCACAACAAAACAGCTAGACTGTTACTACTACGCTTTCAAATTAGCAAAACCCCAGCTCCAGCTACAAAAAGTATTTCAAACTAACGGTGCAGTTACCAAAACTTCTCTCAATGCACTGCCACGTGTTTTGACAAGTCCTTTTCATCTCTGTGCTGGATTGCATTCTGTAGCTTATTTTCCTTGGCTTCATTTACATACTTCGTAACTGTACTGTCAGCTGATCACTGCCCGCATAAAGATCATCTCATTCTTTCCCACAAACTAATACTTCAAAATATTTATCCTCCCATCCCAATTAAAAAACGGAGCGTGGTTTCACGATCATTATAATGTAGGCCCCACTCGCGCCGTTATCACGCTCCTATTGGTTATAGTTATCCACGCGTCGCGTGTAAGCGTGGTTAATATTTCCTAACGAAACTCTTGCATGGTATAGGCAAAAAAGAGTGTGAAGTGGCATAGTTAATCACCGTCGGATGCGTTAGAGAAACTAAGAAACCGCTAGATTATAAAACAATCGGGCGGCGAAGAACTCACGCCAAACATACCTTATATTATTATTCATCAGAATCGTTTCAATGTGTCTCTCTCATCTTTCATTTATTCATTTAACTATTTTGACTCTGTCATGCGTTAATTCTTTCAGTATCTAACTCTTCTTGTTCTAAACGTAATAATCTTCTTGTCCGAAGATGGCGTCTGGTTTTTCCGGTAGCGGCTCAGATTTCTTCTCCGGCCTGGCAGCGGGTAGATCCCTAAATAACAATCAGTCTGGGTATAGAGCACAGCTTTCTCAAATGTTTTTAGACCAAACTGGGCAGATGACTCAGACTCACCCACCACGAACCACCACCAACAACAACAATTTAACCGCTCAAAGCTTGATCGGAAAACGATCGCTTGCTGATTTTCAAGCGCATCATCAGCAAAACTATCAACAGCAAGGTAACATAAACCCAGCGCTGAATGGTCTTCTTCTACGGTCAGTTAAGCCAAGGATGTACCAACACACATCTCCAATATCAACTCTTTCTCCGATCGAATTCTCAGCCAATTCCTCGCCGGAATTGCCGTCTTTTTCGTCTCATCAGCGTTATGGGGTGCCTCTGCTTCAGCAGCTCAGGCCGCAGAACATTAATCTTGGGTCTGGAGGAGTACCCACCATTCACTCTGTTAATAATCACCTCTCATCCGGTGTGCTTAATTACATGAACACGCTCCAACATAGTAATCGCGGCGGCGGTGGAGGAGGAGCGGTTAACAATAACGGAGGACAAGACACGCAAAAGAAGATGATGGATACATTACAAGAGCTAGAAAAACAGCTTCTCGATAATAACGAGGAAGACGAAGGTGACGCAGTTTCCGTTATAACTAACGGTACTGACAGCGAGTGGTCGGAAACTATACAGAATCTCATGACTTCTTCGAATCCAAACCCTAACCCGAATCCGAACCCGATTTCTCCATCGCCTACATCTTCCTCCTCCTCGTCATCAACTTCAGTAACGACTCCAGCTCCCAATTGCTCTAAACAAACACTAATAGAAGCTGCTTCAGCCATTTACGACGGCAAAACTGACACCGCCGCTGAGATCTTGACGCGTGTCTCTCAAGTATCAAACCCAAGAGGTAATTCTGAACAGAGGTTGATGGAGTATATGTGTACGACTCTCAAGTCTCGAGTTAATTCTGCTGATAATCCACCTCCGGTGACCGAGTTGTATGGTAAAGAACATATTTCGTCAACTCAGTTGCTTTATGAGCTCTCTCCATGTTTTAAACTCGGGTTTATGGCTGCTAATCTTGCGATCCTCGAGGCCACGGTGGACCAATCTACAAGCGTAATCGGTTTTCATGTGATCGATTTTGATATTGGCCAAGGCTGTCAATACATGAATTTACTCCACGCGCTCTCTGAGCGGTTGAACGGGAAGCCGGCGGTAATCAAGATCACGGCGGTTTCTGATAATGGTGTGGAGGAGAAAGAGAGGTTGAGAGTGGTTGGTGGCACACTGAGTCAACTCGCTGAGAAATTCGGTGTTACGTTACGTTTTAATGTTGTGAGTTGTAAACTTACTGATCTGAGTCGCGAGTCATTAGGTTGTGAACCTGATGAGCTTCTGGCTGTTAATTTCGCCTTCAATTTGTATAAAATGCCTGATGAGAGCGTATCCACGGAGAATCCCAGAGATGAGTTGTTGCGGCGCGTTAAAGGATTGGCGCCGCGCGTGGTGACGTTAGTGGAGCAAGAATTGAATACAAATACGGCGCCGTTCATGGCGCGCGTGAATGAGACAAGCTTGTATTATGGAGCATTATTCGATTCGATTGAGTCGACAGTGCAGAGAGATAACACGGAACGAGTTAAGGTAGAAGAAGGACTGGGTCGGAAACTCGCCAACTCGGTTGCTTGCGAAGGTAGGGACCGCTTGGAAAGATGCGAGGTATTTGGGAAGTGGCGGGCCAGAATGGGAATGGCTGGGTTCGAGTTCAAACCACTGAGTCAGCACATAGCTGAGTCGATGAAATCACGGCTGAATTCTGGAAACCGGGTTAACCCGGGTTTTACTGTAAAAGAAGAGAATGGTGGGGTTTGTTTCGGTTGGATGGGGAAAACTCTGACAGTCGCGTCTGCTTGGCGTTAACTTCACTCTCTCTTTTTTTCTCTAATAGTATATTATTATTATTAATTGTTGTTATTACTATTAGTATTACTAGTAATTCTTAACTTTTTCCTGAGAAATGGAAACCTAAAGCAAGAGAAAACAAAATCAAAATAAATAATAAAAATGAGTGATTTATTTAGAGAAAAAAAGATATTTGCTTTGGTTTGCATTGTTATGATTATTGTTATGATGTTGTATAGTGTGAATGTATAAAAAGCCTAATAGTTTGGTAAATAGCAGCTGATTTGGTGTTGTTTTATTAACAATTAATTAATTATAAGGGCTCCACTCGATAAGATTTATTTTAAAGGTTGCAGTTGGAGTTATTTTTGGTTGTCTTTGGATGTATATTAATTATTGCGGGCTTTAAATTTATGCGTCGGAATCAATTAATTCGTACTTAGCCATTTAATACATTAGAGACAATCTCTCTAATTTTAAGTCAATTAACTCGAAAATTGTACAAAATTCTGCGGTGATCTAACTTGAAGGTTAATGACCCTAAAGTTAGAGAATTGTTTTTATAAATTAAAATGATTTAGTATGAGTTAATCGACTCTAACATATAAAATTAAAGGACCTTGGTAACCCTTTCTTCAATTATGTATCTAAGACTTTCAGATGCTTCTGTTACAAGATTTTGTTGTGCACCCAACTCTAAAAATTTAGCTATGCTTTGTTACTACGTTTAACTCTCTTTAAAAAATTGATATCTTTTTATAGTATGACTAAATAATATACTGATAATTTTTAAAAATAACTTCTAATAGAGTGCATAAGTATATACATATGAAACTAGGAAGTTATTGAGTACTTCATTTGAGTACTTAATGAAGAAATACCGTATGAATAAGAAATTATGTACTTCCAATTTTACAAGCAACATAAGTAGACATGAAGAAAAAGGCAGGTACTTGTTATGGTTGGTATTCACATTTTCCATGCTTACCTTATTATTCTCTTGATGAAAACTTTACTTTCTCAAATTGACTTTCTTTTCAGTTTTTTTTAATAAATAAACAAATTTTTCCAATACATACAACGTAGCTGAATACATCGAGACGAGATTCGAGTTATTTGAATTTGAATTTGGACGACATTTGAACTATTCCAACGCAAGTTTGGGTCGAGGTCTTTTGATGAATAAACAAAATTAATTAATGAAAAATTATTATTAAATCCGTTCAATTTTTTAGTATAAAATATAAAATTTAACATGTTAGATATTGTTTATCACTAGATCAAAAGATATAGTTGTTAGTCGGGGTATTGACTCTTTCTTTTAAGAATATTCCGTCAGAATGTCATAATTCGATTATAACTAGACCTAATTTAGTCTCTATCACGAGACAATTGATACTGTTAATTTGATTTAACCCGACCTATTAAGATAATATAGACTTAAGTAAGGCTCGTTGAGACTCGTGAACTCCACGAGCTCATTAGTTGATACTCGAGTTGTTTGGGCTCCAAACTTTTCGAGCCGATCTCGAATAACACGGAAGGAATCTAAATTGTTTACATCTTTACTCTTGTTCATGCACCATGCTCCAAAAAATTCAATCCGAGTGATGGTGATAATGTGCAGAGGACGAGAGTAGTGGTTGAAGCTATGAAGTACTATTATTGGGTTGAAGCTTTGAAGTAATATTAAAAATATGAACTTAAAAATGCATATAATCAACTACTAGTACTTTTTATGCAGACCTTTCTATAATTCCCGCCATCTGCTCTTTATTTAATTTCATTTTCTGTTTATTTATTCTTGGTGGAAGAAACATAATAATATTAATAATATGGGCAGAATTAGAATCATGACAAGTTGTAAATAGTTATTGTTGTGTAACCTAAATATGGTAAGTTGAAATGCACATATCACCAATAGTAGCTTCTCATTTAATAAAAAGTAAACAAATTACCCTCTATGTTTCATTGAGCATCTAACATGTATTAAAAAATATATGACAACTCCAAGGCGCAAGTGAGTTGTTAAGGCGCTTTTCTAAATTAAGTGAGATCGCGGGTTCGAACCGTACTCACATATGTGACCGTTTAAAATTTAGTGGTTAGAGTCCACCTCCCGCAAAGGACCTACACTACTCGGATGAAAATTAGTTTAAATATGGAAGGTTTAAAGCTGTCGTCTCATAGTTGAGACCCGTTTAGCAAACCTCATTGACTATATACCCAAAAAAAGATATATACCGGTTCTCCGGTGTATTTTTGAGATCTTGGTTTCGAATTTCTATAGAACCAATAATTTGTGGCCGATTTAAAATTTAAAAATCTAACTATTAACACAATTAAATTTTATCTCTATAAAAAAAATACTGTGTATTTTTTATTAATAATTGTCTTTTAAATATATATTTAAAATAATAATAATTTACCTAGAGAATATAATAACAAAACATCTGAAATAGTTTATTTGAAAAAAATAAAATGTTACTCTTAAAATGAAACTATAAAAAAATAGATCTTTGGACAAGAGATTAAGAATTAAAAATTACTTATAAGATCATACATGGGTGAAATAAAGTTACAAGAGTTCATTTTTACAATCAAATGTTTTGAGTTTGAGTTGGGACATAAAGCAACATTCTATAAAAAATTATCTGATTTTGTTTTAATTAGTTTAGACAATTTTTGTCTTGACAACTAGAAAAAGGGAACACTTTTGTGAGAAATTGAACCATTTCTTAACATATTACTTCCCAATATCTATATCATTTGAATTATAACTCATTGATAGTTGAGACATTTATTTCGTTTTAATTGTATAAAAAAAGATAATTTTTATTATTATTAATAGGATAGTTTTTCTTCGGGGTATTGGCGAAACAAATCCCAACGTTTTATTTTTTTTAGCAATTTAAACCTAACGTTTAAAATTTTACGAAATAATTCCTAACCTTTTTAATTTTTGCAAATTGTAGCTCAAGTTCTAATTCCAGCCATTTTATTATCTTTTTAGGCTATAAGTTGTAAAAATACAAATCGTTGGGATTTAATATGCAAAATTTTAAAACGTTGAAATTTAATATACCAATAATATGGCTGACACATAAGCAAATAGTGTCCGAAAAATGACTTGGGCTACAATTTGCAAAAATTATAAAGGTTGAGATTTATTTCATAAAATTTTAAACATTAGACTTAAATCATAAAAAAATTAAAACGTTAAGATTTATTTTGTCAATATCGCTTTTTTATAATAGTACTTGTAAAAAATGTTAAATGCACAATTTTAACAAAAATGGGTAAAAAATGATGAATTCGATCAAAAATGGGTAAAAAATGATGAATTCGATGAGGTAGTAATAATGAAATAGAAGCAGAGAGTGAAATAAAAAGATGAATAATATGGTCAAGACATTGTTGGATATGACAGGCTGAATAGATATTTTTTTTTTTTGGTCAATCACCAAAAGGAGCAATTTTATTGCTTAAAAGGAGAGATACACCCTACAACTCAAAGGCCCAGAAAAAGAAAAGGCCTAACAAAACAAGGGAGGACAAGCCCTCACCTAGGGAAAAAGCCTTCTGAACAAGGCAAAACTACAACAACCCCAACAAATCCTCAGCTGCTATCTCCTCATCAAGAAAACAGCACAACAACAAAATCAATCCTCAAGCTACTAACTGCACTAACCATCAATCTAGAGCCCAGTCCTACGCAGACCTAGCTCAATGTCTCATCTCAATACTGTTTTTTACTTTATTGAAAACAGCATCACAGGATTGCTTTCTCTTGTTGAAGATCAAGTCATTCCTAGCATTCCAGATTTGGTACACTGTTGCACAGAAACCATTTTTTCTGTCTTTAGCAGTTTTAGATTTCCCTCTCCCTCTTCTTATAAAGAAACTGACCTCTCTATTCCAGCAATCAGGACTTCTGTTAAAACCCAGATAGACTAGGACCTTTTTCCAAATCTCTGAAGAGTATGGACAAGTGAAGAAAAGGTGCCTAGTTGACTCACTAGCTGAATTACAAAAGCTACACTTATCATCAGGGACACAGCCCCATTTAAGGAGTTTATTTTTTGTATTCAGCTTGTTATTAAGTGCCAACCAAGTAGTGAAGGAATACCTGGGCACATTTCCAGTATACCAGATCAGGTGATGCCAACTAACTTTGCTTTTGTGGGGTAAGAGCTGCTTCCAGACACTACTGGTTGAGAACAGGCCATTTGGGCTAGGCCTCCAGGAGATTTTATCTCTGTTTGAATTGGTTTGGTAGTTAGACTTAATATAGTCCCATGCTTCTTGAGTACAAGTATCAATAGGATCTGGTAGATTCCAGCATTGATCTTTGATGCAGTCTCCCACTCTAGCTGTTTTTGGAATTTCTGAGTTTTTAATACAGACCTCAGGAAATTTCTCAGTTACAGACTTGCCATCCATCCAGGGATCAAACCAAAAGGAAAATGAGCTACCATCACCTAACTTGTATGAGAACATGTTGTAAATGACTGTTCTTAACTTGATAATCTGACCCCAACTCCATGAAGCATTGTTTGGCTTAACTATTCCCCAAAAACTCATTTTCTTCAAGTTAATTGTGGTAATCCACTTAGCCCAGATTGAAGGCTTCTGGATGACTAGATTCCACACATGTTTAGTAATTGCAGCAATATTACCTATATGAACAGGTTTGATCCCCAGACCTCCTTCACTCTTCCTGCTGCAGACTGTGTCCCAATTGACCAGACCCCCTTTCTTACTGTCATTAGCACCAAACCAGAGGAAGTTTCTGCAGACAGATTCAACCCCTCTAACTATTGACTTTGGTAGAATGAAAAGAGAACACCAGTAGACATTCATGCTAAGTAAGACTGAGTTAATAAGCTGCAGCCTACCTGCATATGAGAGATTCTTAGAAGTCCAGTTGGCAATTCTTGCTGTAATCTTTGCTATCAACTCACTGCAGTGAGACTTGGACAGTCTAGTGGTTATAAGAGGCACTCCCAGATACTTGATTGGGAGACTCCCTTCTTTAAACCCCATGACATCAAGAATAGTATCTTTATTACCTGGATCCCCATTGAAGAAAACTGCACTTTTAGCTCTGTTAGGAAAGAGACCAGACACTTTAGCAAACTCTTCCAACGTGGATTTAATGACTTTAACAGAGTTCACATCACTCCCACAGAATAAAAAGAGATCATCAGCAAATGAAAGTTGAAACAACTTCAATTTCTTGCAGTTTTTATGGAAAATAAAATCTTTGGATTGCCCAATCTTTTTACTCATTAATCTGGTGAAATACTCCATGCACAGCACAAAGAGAATAGGAGAGATGGGGTCTCCCTGCCTAAGCCCTTTCTTACCTTCAAAAAAACCAATAGCTTCACCATTAACCATGATGGAAAACTTCACAGTCCTAATGCAAGCCATGATAATTTCAATGAATTTGCTAGGGAATCTAAAACCATATAGGACCTCTTCCATAAAATCCCATTCCAGAGAGTCATAAGCTTTCTGAATGTCTATTTTCATAGCACAAGAGCCTCCATCTCCTCTGTGGTAGTTGTTGACAATCTCATGAGCCACAAGAACATTATCTGCTATGCTTCTTGAGGGGATAAAGGCAGATTGGGTGTCTCTTACTAAACCACCAATAACTTTGCAGATTCTATTAGTGAGGACCTTAGAGATGCATTTATAAATCACATTGCAGCAAGCTATTGGCCTGTAATCTCCAGTAGTAGAAGGACTGTTCACTTTAGGAATCAAGGTAATAATGGTAGCATTAACTTGATTGAGCATTTTTCCTGTGTTGAAGAAGTCTTTTATAGCCTTGGTTATGTCAGCTCCCACTATATTCCAGCTCTTTTTAAAGAAATCACTTCCATAGCCATCAGGGCCAGGAGCTTTGTCTCCATTGATAGAGAACATAGCATTTTTAATTTCAGCATCAGACACTAGCATGCTCAGCATTTCTCCCTCCTCTCCTGCCAGGATCTTGCCTTCCATGAAAACATTATGATCAACATGAGTCCTCCCTGGTTTATTTGTGCCTAGAAAGTCCTGATAGTGGTTCAGAATTTCTGCCTTAATAGTCTCAGGGTCCTCAGTATAAGAACCATCTCTTAAAGTGAGAGATCTAATTCTATTCTTTGTCTGCCTCTGCTTAATGCTATTGTGAAAGAACTTGGTGTTCTGGTCACCTAAGTTAATCCAAATGGCTCTTGACTTTTGTCTCAGTATATCCTCCTCCCATTTAATCATTTTATATAAATGACTACTGAAAGCTCTCTCCTCTTCCTGCAAAATTTGATTCCCAGGATCAAGATTCAAGTTCTCTTGTAAAGAATTCAGCATACTCCTAGCATCTTCAACTCTTTTGGATATATCAGAAAACTCATCTTTGTTTAGCTTTCTAAGCTCCTTTCTGAGAGCTTTCAACTTGCTGTATACTTGAAACATCTTGTACCCATTCACATTTTGATCCCAAGTATTTCTGACTGTCTCCAGAAACTTGTCATGCTTACACCAAGCATTGTAGAATCTGAAACAAGATTTTCTATCAGGCAGGGGAGCCTTCAAGGTAACAATCATAGCTGAATGATCAGAGATTCCAGGGGTGAGCACTTCATAGAAAATATTTTCCCAAAACTTAGCTCCTTCTTCATTGATGAAGCACCAGTCAATTTTCCTCCAGACTCTACCCTCTCCAATCTGATTGTTGCACCAAGTGAAATTATGGCCAACATGACTCATTTCATCTAGTTTTGCCTCCCTTATCCAGTTTTGAAACTCCATGGCAGCTTGAGAGTCAATATCATTGCCTCCCATCCTGTTCCCATTATCCAGAACAACATTGAAATCTCCTATTACTATCCATTTTCCATACATCTGGTTCCCAATAGCACCCATGCTGCTCCATAAATCTTTCCTTTCAGAGGCAACATAAGAGCCATAGACAAAAGTGCACCAAAAAACTTCCTTGTCATACTGAATCTTACAATGAATAAATTGCTTGTGAACTTCTGTCATAGTCACTTCAATTTCATTCTTATTGTAGATAACCCAAATTCTACCCATTTCAGAACTGTCATAATTCTGAACCACTTCCCAATCATGTAACTTCTTTTTTAAGTTTTTCCAAACTTTATCAAAACTATTCTTGTTAACTCTTGTTTCAATTAACCCTATAACTTTCAATTTTCTTTTTTTTTATCAGAGATATAACCTCTGACTGCTTTAGGGGGTTGTTAATTCCCCTAACATTCCATGCTCCTAACATCTAGCAATGTTAGGGGGCTTGGTAGGATTCCTGCCTTTCCTACCTTCCCCAATCACTCCAACAGTCTTACAATTTCTACTCTTCTCACCATCAATATCCACAACAGTATCAATATTCAATTTATCAAAAGGATTAAGGCTTACCTGAATTGGAGGCATTTCCTTTTTTCTTCCAGGAGAAACCTCAACAACAATATGCTCTATGGTCCCCTTCTCTTGAATAGGACTTTGTTGTCTCACAGTTAAGTCTTCATTCTGAGTAGGAACACCTTTATCACTCTCAATCTTCTTAGGCACTACTCTGCAATTACTGTTGGAATGCCCTAATTTGTTACACTTAGTGCACTTTTGAGGCCTCCACTCATAATCAATCCTCTGACTGAACTGATTGCCTTTCTCATCCTGAAGAATGACATTCCCTGGGAAAACTCCTGTAATATCCATTTCTACCAAAACCCTAGCAAAGGAGAGTTTTGTTCTGTTGACAGTGCATTGGTCACAGTATAGTGGAGTCCCACATATACTACCAATCTTGCTAAGCATCTCTGGAGTCCAGAATTCCCAAGGTAATCCAGGTAACTGTATCCAGATGGGAATGGAATTGATAGCAGATGGATCCATCACCATTCTTGGATGCCATTTCTTGAGCAAAAATGGTCTCTGATCGAAGGTGTAAGGCCCAGTCCCCAGAATTTTGTCACATTGATCCTCGCTATCAAATTCAAACAGAAACATAGATGCATTCACTCTTGTAACATTCAACAGTCCTTCATTACCCCATCTATTCTTTACAAAAGAGGATAATCTTTCAAATTTTGGGAATAACCCATAAACACAGCCAATCAAAGCATTCTTCCACCTATATTCTTCCTTCGCTACTTCAATTGAGTTGAATTGAACGATTCGATCACCATCTTTAATGGCAGGAGGAATATACTTCAATTCACTTTTTAGGGTTCTTGATCGATTTTCCTGGAACAACGAACTCCAATTCTTGGGTTTCTCAATTGGATCTCTCAGAAGATCATCTTCATCTACCTTCTCAAGGATTTCTGGGACAGCTTCCATAACCGGAGTTTGCAATTTCGCAACTGGAATCACATTGCGAGTATCATGAATATTCTCCAAATGAATTTCCACTTTCTCCAAACCAACAGTAAATTCAATCGGAGTATTACAATCACCATCTACCTTAGTCAATTGAGTATCAGTAACCACCTTCTTCTGAATCTTCCTCTTCGCCATTGGCTACGGCGTGAAGAAAACGGTTATTTCTTTCTAGCGCTCAGAGAGAGAGAGAGAGAGAGAAGAAAACGGTTTTTAATACACCAGTACTTTGTTTTCTGAATAGATATTGTCAAAGCTATGTCACCCCAAAGCAGGATAAGGTACTAACTCACTCTTAGGTAAACTCGAAACCTTTTATGTGGCCTAATATTTATACTTCTTTATATATCGCCAAAAAAAATTAAAATTCTCTCAAATTTATTTTAAATTTGAACCGGTCAATATTCATGATCTATATTAATCTACATTGTTTATTGTAAAATGAACAATGAACATTAATTTAATTAAAATTATATTTTTTTAATCTATAGCATTCATTTTACAATAAACGGTGCAGATCGTGAACATAATCCCTGCAAATTCATTTGAACTTAAGAAATTTTCAATCCGCCAAAAAAAAAATTATTCAAATAATTTTAAGATTATAAGGGCATTTGTGACCAACCTCTAATAATAGTGGTTGGTCCCACTTTATAAAATAAAACAACTCCAACTAACCTTCAAAATTCATTTTATCTTATATTAGTTATATGCTTTAAAAAAAGTGAAGAAACTATAATTTAATTTCAGCTCGAGCTAAACAATATATGAATATTTACTTTAGTTTTGATATTTAGACATTCTGGATTAAATGACGTATAATTATATATTTATTTCATTTTTTTTGACATTTCGACACCAAACCAAATGTAGTTCAATTATTTATTTTCATTTTAAGCTTTCTATAGTCCGAATACAACATCCATCTAGTCCTAACTTTACTACAAACCCTACATATTTCCGTTAGAATTGTTTTACAACAACTCGAATTGGAGCTTACCCAAAAATGCATCTACTATGCCTTTGCATGCATATTTTACTATGGATTTCTTTTATAATTTCTTGATATTATGAATTATTTAGTCAACCCTTTAACATTAATTTATACGACTACATCATATAAACTACTATACTTTTACTTTATAATTATATTACTTTAAACAATTTATAAATTAATTTAACTAATAATTTAAAATATAGAAATATAAAAAGCTGCATTTACTATAAATTAATAAACCTGCATTTATTATAAATTAATAAACACTGAATGTTAGACAGTAAATAACTTCAATAAATTAGACAAATTATAGTATTTTAATTGATTATTTATGAGAATAATTTACTAATTGCATAAATTATTATTGTTTTATTATTTGTATTTAATTTTTTTACTATTTTTAATATGTGTATTCATTTAAATGTAATTTTTATTTTATATATTATAAAGAATAATATTTATATTTGATTTGAATAAGTAAATTTTAGTTACTTTATATTGTTATAGAATAAAATATATTTATTTAA
The DNA here is from genome assembly GCF_937616625.2 of Mercurialis annua. Lineage (NCBI taxonomy): Eukaryota > Viridiplantae > Streptophyta > Magnoliopsida > Malpighiales > Euphorbiaceae > Mercurialis > Mercurialis annua. The sequence continues at coordinate 75,189,858 of NC_065572.1, read as the reverse complement.
ATTTATATTATATTGTTATTAATAAAAATAAATTATTTTGAATATGTAAAATAAATAAATTTATAGCATGAATTTGTATGAAAGGACTTTGCTTATGTAAAGGACGGTTAGTTAAATGACATTTAATTACATCGAAAGACATTTAATTACAGTATGGATTTGCAATAAATTTGTAGCACAATATACTGTGCTGATGTTTAACAGGTCCACATCGTATAATAACTTTCTTGCTACAACTATTCATAAAAAAAATTAAAAAAAAAAATCTTGCTACAACTTGATATATATTGTTAATTTCATTGGTAGGATCGTTTGTCAATTAAAGCAAATTAATCAGACAATAACTAAGAAATCAACTTGCTATCCTACCCAGTACTATGGCTATGACATTGTTATCACATTCAATCATAAATTGCCAATATAAAATAATTTTTTTTTACAATTAAAAAAAGATAGCACTTATGGAAAGACTTGAATCCACAATTTAGTTATTTGTTGTCCAACGTGTATATCTTTTAAATTATATCTCATTGATAATATTAAATAAGTTGAAACTCAATAATACTATTTTGACTACTTATATTATATTTATATAATTAAACATACGACTCTTCGTTTCAATATTATTATCCATAAATTCTTACCTATACATAAATAAAGGTCTAAACGCATTTCCAATAAACTTTCTAAATGTGTTAAACTCTTTACTTTAAAGAATTTCACATAAAATTAAAAATTCAACGGACTCTTTATAATTTAAATTTAGAAATAGAAGTTTGGTAATTCTCTATTTCATATTTATCCATAAAATTTCAAATTTCAAATTTTAAAATAATTTAAATTATATATTTTTTAAAAATATATTATTATTTCTTTACAACACAAAAATCAATAAAAAATAAATTAAAACAGAAAACAATTAAAAAATTTAATATTAAAAAATTTAATTTGGAGAGTTCACTGAAGTAAACTTTAAAACTTTACTTTTTATTTTTAAAACGCTCTATATTTTATCAAATATACGCTCTAGTATAAAGAGTACATCATTGGAGATGCTCTAAATATCTAAAAGTATTTTATCTTTTCATATTTTATACTCTTCTTTTAAAATTTTCAATGCCAGCCCATTTTTTAAATTTTCACTTTTAATTGTTGCCGTTTGTGTTAAATTAGAGTGCAAAAAGTTCAAATAAATCTTTCATGTTGTTTCATTTTTGAATTTTATTATGATAAAAATACAAATTGGAATAATATGAAGTAATATAAAAGACATTTTAATTTTTTTCCATTTTAATTTGGACAAATGGTTACAATTGAATGTGAAAATTGACTAAATTTTAGATTTAAAAAGATGAGATCACAAACAAAAAAACTGAAAAGGTGAAGAAATTTTAGGTGATTCAGCCTATAATAAATAATAATTTATATTTATTTTTATTTAAAATTTATTAATGAGTTAATGTTTATTTTTATTCATTGATATATAAAATGTTACAATAATTAATGACTATAAAATAAAAATATAGGAAAAAAAGTAAAATTTATTTATAAATTTTATAATAATTGTATTTTTTTAAATTGTATAATAGTGAAAAAGTGAAAAATTCTATTAAAACAGAATAAGTATTAATTAATAAACTATCATGCATTACATGTGTAGTAGTCAATAATCAATATCTATCTTTAATAATTTCTCCATCCATCAGTCATATTACAATATTTTCACTTCTCTCAAAAAACAGTTTTGGATATGTTTGTTTCTTCATGATTTTTTAGTTTAATATGCATAATCACATTTTTTTATTAATTTTATATTACACATCAATCAAGTAAATAATACAAATAAATTTTCTTTTTTTTTGTTTTTAGTTTATTATATTTTGTTTTATTTAGTCATGAAAATTAAACTAATTATGTTATCATATATGATATATTTTTATAATGAACAGTATAAATCATGAATATGATCCTCTCAAGTTTAAAATGAACTTGAGGAAATTTCAATTTTTAAATAAATTGACAATAATTAATGAATTTTTCAACTCTTGTGAAACCACTTTAATTACTTCATAATGATTTAACTCTCAAATCCAACAAATCATGTTATTATGCTCTCTATTAATAAAATATATAATCCTTATATAAATAGTTATATTATAATCGATATAGACAAAGATATTAAATAATTTTTTTTCTATTGTAATAAAAAAACACAAAATTGAACAAATCACTTAAATATGAGCATATATTTTTTTACTACCTTTTAGTGTGTGAGGCTATAAACTTATAATCTTAACTTTAATAAAGACACAAATTTTTAATATGCACCATGAAGAAGGTCCATAGTAATAAAAACAAAATAGAGATTTTTAAAGTCGTTAGGGTATATTATCAAATATCAAGTTAAAGAATAAGTGGATGAGGTATGGTTGGAAATTTCATTTTCATGGTCTAATAAAATAGATTATATATTCAAAATAAACTGTTTTGCAATGAAATTACTCTAACAATGTACTCTAGCTGGTTTAATTTTGACAATGTTAGTTTGTACAATATTGCATAACAAAAAAAAAAAAAAACTAGATATGATCGTGTACAACTGCATAACTTTTAAGAGTAAAAAGTCAATTCAGTGTTCGAACTTGTGTTTAAGTGTTAAATAAATTATTTTCAGCTTTTTTAGTCAATTAAATCTTCAAATTCATATTTTAGAATCAAACTAATCATTTTTAATTTTTTTATCAATTAGATTTCATATTCTTTTAATTTAGATCAAATAACACATAATCTATATACCTTAAACACATGATTTATTTGATTGTGAGATACAAGTTTGGGAATCAAATTGACTAAAGTGATATATTTTATACCTGAAACACAAATTTAAACTGAAAAAAAGAGAGTAAAAAATGACTTATTTGATTCCGAGACATAAGGTCGAGCGACCGGTTATCCGTTTTTCTATAGCCAAATGCATTTTGACTAAAATAGTCTTGGACGGCTGTTAAGAGACTATAACGGCGTAGATGAAAGATTTATTTGGGCCGTTGCCACAATTCTCATTCTTGTAAACATCCTGTAAGATGAGGGGTATCATCGTAAAAGACAGAAAGTTACCGTTAGATATCAAAAACCCATTATATTTGGCAAACACAGCCAACGAAGTTACTCATTTTCCTAACACATTTTATACAAATACTGAGAGAAAACATTCGATTTCAGAGAAAATTCCCACTAGAAATATCAACAGAAGCTTGTTGTAGTTGAAGTAATCAATTAAGATCAATCTAATCGAAACCCATTGGTAAGTTCTCTATTCAATTTTTCGTTCACTCAATTTTTAGGGTTTTTTTTTCCGTTTTTGATGATTTAGGGTTAATTATTGTTCCAATTTATAGTTCCAGTGGATTCTTGATTTATTTGTGTTAAAATTATGCACTAGGATACGAATTAGTTCTATGTTTCTTGATAACCAAATAGCGTAAAATAGTTAGATTCGTTAAGGGATTAGTATTCCATATGGCTATTTTGAGAAAGAAAATGTGATTATTCTGTTTTGTTAATACTCGCCGATAAATGTTTGATTGAAGCGATATTTCAACTAAATTTCTTGTTAGAAAGAAAATGTCATAATTATTTTTTATTAAAAACCTGCCGATAAATGGTTGATTGAAGTGAATTTGCAACTAATTTTCTTGTTAGCATAAGTGAGAAACACATTGTACTGGTAGGGCTGTATTTGACACTGTAGTAAAAGATTTAAGTTCGGTTGAGTTTACTCCAATCTCGCTCAGGTCTGCTCAATGCATCGGTGTAATTTTCTTGGAAAGAGAAGAGAGTACAGCTACTGCTTCAATCAATCTATTTTATGATGTTTAGTATTTACTCATTTATAGTTTACAATTCTATGATTTAACACTCCGTAATGTTTGTTCTATATTCATCAACTTTTGTCTTTTGCAGGATTTTAATTTGAACTGTTTTCATTATCTCTATAATGGCATTGCAAGGTGGGAGTGTGGTTCATGATCAGAAGTTAAATAGTCATCTCAATGGTATTTTATCTCATGCCGTTTACTTAATTAAGTTGCTAATTAATTTATATATGTATGTGTTTTTATTTGCCTATCTTTTGGTTTTCTGATCCGACTTGAATCCAATTTTTGCTTCAGAAAATTCTGTTGGCTGGAAGACCGATGTCTCTAAAGTGCCAAAGAAAGGAGTTCGTGGTGGAAGGAAACCACTTGGTGATTTGTCAAATTCACTGAAGCCTTCTCTGAATCAGGCTTCAAAAAAGCACAACTCTGGCATTTTGTCCTTCACTGAGAAAGAAGCTACTGCCTCTCAAAATGGACTTGATGCAGCTAAGAAGAAGAGTATCTCTAAACCGTCGGTGAAACCGCCCACTAGTAGGAAAGCCCTTTCCGACATTTCAAATTCAGGGAAGCCTAACCTTTATGAGGGTTCAAAGAAGAACTACAATGCTAGGCTTTCTCTTGTGGCAGAGGAGCCGATGGATGATGATGCTATTTCAGAAGAACGGTTTCTGCACAATCACCAAGAATGTATCAAAGCACAATCAAGAGCTTTGGACTTGGATGAATTTCTGCAGATAATTGGATTAGATAATGGTATCCACAATTTGATCTTTCTCTGTTTCTAGTTATTCTACATCTTTCTTCTTTTAAAATTTAATTTATTGATGTACTTGTCTTCTGTACAGGTGGTATCAAACAGAAGACAAATTCTTTGTCAATTAAGGTGAAGGTCTGTCTGTTATCAACCCTTTGTTTACATTTCCGTTTGATGTTCTATGCGAGTAAATCAATGTAATTTCTTTTTTCAGTCTGAGAGTCCGCCTAGGCACATGGAAATGGAAGAGATGGCTGTGGAGCTAATTGGAGATGAATTCTGGAGCAAGAAGATGTGGTCTTGCGAACTTGATTCTCCACCTCCTTGCAGAAGTCCGAAATCACCAAAGTATTTCATGCACCATGACTACAACTTCCAATTGCTAGACTCCCCATAGTGGTCGAAATGCATTGATTACCTCACTCGTCAATGCTTGTCTAAATAGGTAGTAATTTTGTGCAGTAATATGATCTCATATGATCTTTCGGAACTGGAAATGGAAGCAATCTATTTTGTGATATAGGCCGTAGTAGACTTTTGAACTTTGCTGCTGTGACAGTGTGACAAATTCTCTTTAGCCATGTATTTGGAGGAATTAAGCAACTTAATGATGATATTTGCTGCCATGATTCTTTGTCTATATTGCCCAATTGATCTATATATTGAATCATTATAGTTAGCAGCCTTATAATAATTTGATATGCTAATGCTACAGATTTATAAAGATAAAATTTAACTGAAGTTGATGAGGCAAAACTTCTGAATGTTATCAGAAATGTTTATTGAGTTTTGGTTGTTTTATAGGCTACGGTTAATCTTTGGCAAGGAGAGAAAATGGGAATGATATATTGTCTAATGTTTATTAAAAAAAATTATATAAAAATAAGAGAGATTTTTTATAAATGACAACTATATATATATATATATATATATATATATATAGAAATAAGAATGACAACTATTTTTTTTATCAGTTGAATGAGAATATTCATTTTCATTTCCTATAAGAACTAATTTTATTATTATTTTTTATTTTATTCTCTTTCCTACTAAATAATGTAAAAATTTATTATCATTATTTCAATGTCCTCGGATTTCTGTTCATATTCCTTACCTCTAATCAAACTTATTCCAACCTTTTGTTTGATTTAATGCAATTCTATATTTATTTTCATTTGCAAATAATTAATCTAATAACTTATTTTTTATAAACAATTAAACATGATTAATTCAACAAAAGTTTAACTATTTTATTAAATTTACCAAATACTATTATAACCTATTTCCTTTTCTTTTAAAAAATGCATTCTTTTTTGAAATGTTTTTAAAAATACTCCTTTTTAGTAGATTATTGATAGATAGGCAATAATCTTCAAAAAAATAAAATTAAAAACATTTCAAAAAGAGAATATATGATGTAGTTTTTCCACCAATGACCTCTAGCTCAATTGCTTAATGAGTGAGGCACAAGATCCAATGATCCTAAGTTCGAACCTTCTCGTAGACAAAAAGGTAAAGATTATTGAAGATTTATGGAAGATATATGGAGAAGGCTACAAGTGCCAGAAGCGGCGGATGCGGCATCGTCCCGTCATGATGGCGAGTTTCGTAAGACGATGTATTTAACGTAACACGGCGTGAATGGCGTGAATAACGTTTAAATTTATAAATATTTATAATATCGTAAATATAATGATATTTAACTTATATATCTTTATTCAAAAAAAAAAAAACTTATATATCTCTCTCTCTTAAAAAAAATGTAGTTTTTCCATTTATTTTTACTTAGAAAAATGGCCCTCAAGTCATGGATAAATGGGCCTTATCAATTATGGAATCTCGAGGCCCATCACTGAAAATGGATAGCCAGATGGCCCGGACCACATAATCTCCAAATTTCAAAAATTCTCATCTTCTTCACTGAACAGTTCAACACTATCCCACTCCAAAACCCTGCAAAAAGAAATAACCAATCGAACACACGACAGAAATGGTAGTGTGTCTCACAAGATTGCCATCTCTCATCTTCACTGCTCAATCAATTCGCCGCTCTCCGGCGTTTCCACGGCGGCGTCACAATTTCTTCAGTTTGCCGCGGCTATCAGCGGCGTCTTTCTCTACACAGAGCGCGGCTTCCAGTCCTCCTGAAACGGAAGATAGAGTTGATAATCTGAAGAGTAGAATAAATCAGGAGCGAGCGGTTACTCCTCGATCCGAGGACTTCAGTGCCTGGTATCTAGATGTTATTGCTAATGCTGAGCTAGCTGATTATGGTCCTGTTAGGGGTACTATGGTCATTCGTCCTTATGGCTATGCTATTTGGGAGGCAATTCAGGTTTTCAGTTATTAATGAACAATCTCCAGTTGCCTTTTTTTATTAGTGATTTGAAGTTTTTTTAATTACTGTTGAATTTTCAGGAATATTTGAATGTTAAATTCAAGGAGACTGGACACAGCAACATGTATTTTCCGCAGGTGTGTGTTTTTGTGCAGTTAAAGATAAGCTTAACATAGTGTTTGGAAAGTTTACAATTTCCAAAATTGAATTCGAGTTAGTTAATTCTCATGTTTGGAAAAGATATTATGTTGCTGCTTGCTAGTAGAATTCAGTTCTTTAACCTTAATTGAAATTAAGGCGTTTTGAAGGAGTTGTGGAATGTTTTAAAATCGAAATCATGCTACTGCTGACAGTTGAATTCCTCCACATAATTTATCCTGACACAATGCGTAAGCTAAATCAAGGATATGTGAGATAAGAATTTGAAACTACTTAAATTATTGTACAAATTGTGTTGCTAGGTTCTTTAACATTTTGAATTGTGATTTGTAAATGCAGTTTATACCTTATTCATTCATAGAGAAGGAAGCTAGTCATGTTGAGGGATTTAGTCCGGAGTTGGCCGTCGTAACTATTGGTGGAGGAAAGGAACTTGAAGAAAAACTTGTGGTGAGTATTTCTTAAAGCTGAAATTGGCTTTTTCGATTTTTTCCTTTCTTTGTAATTTCAGTTGTTTGTTTTTACAATTTAAAATAAGAAAAATGCTCCATTGAGATGCTGACGAGAAAAATTTGACCCTGAGTTTTGTCTTTGATTGTTTACACTTCTTGAGGTTGTGGCAGGTTCGACCTACTAGTGAAACAATAGTCAATCACATGTTTACTCAGTGGATACATAGCTACCGCGATCTTCCTCTTATGGTCAACCAGGTAAGAATTTTTCCATATACTTAATTCTCTATATCAGACAAACCGCCTTCATTTCTCCCTTCTCATTTTTCACTTTCTATCTCTGTGTTCTAGTGGGCAAATGTCACAAGATGGGAGATGCGTACAAAACCATTTGTGAGGACGCTTGAATTTCTGTGGCAAGAGGGTCATACAGCCCACGCCACTCCCGAGGAGGCAGAAAAGGAGGTTGCCATCTTTTGGATCCTTGGAATGCTTGTAATTGTTGGATGTACAGTGTACTGCATGTTTATTTAATACATTGTTGATGCTGAACTGCAGGCCCTACAGATGATTGAAGTGTATACCAAATTTGCATATGAGCAAACTGGAATACCTGTTATTGCAGGTCGGAAGTCTAAGGTGGAAACTTTTGCTGGTGCTGTTAGGACATATACCATAGAGGCTATGATGGGTGATCGAAAGGCATTACAGGCTGGAACCAGCCACAACCTTGGTCAAAATTTCTCTAGGGCTTTTGGAACACAGGTATTTCACTCGCAGTCATCATTCAGCCAGTTGTACTTCTGTTAGTGAAGTTTGTTCATGTGCTGTCCGTTATGGCTGTTGTACAGAGAACATTGCCCTCCTATTCTAGGATAAATTGCAATTCTGATTGTTTTAGAGTATCTGCAAGAATAGAAGACACTTCAAAAATATTCACTCTTCTCCTTGTAAAGATGAAAAACCCCTCACAGAAAATGATGCTTTACCTCTCTTTTTTTCATTCACATTCCAATTGTCCTTTCTCCTTTTTATTGCCCTTCGAACATAACTGCCACCTCAGATAATTATTTTAAAAAATAGAAATTTGAAGATTTTATTTTTCTTTTGTAGTTGGTCAGAATTGCAGCTTAAAGTTTTTTTTCTTTATTAGAATCTATTGATTGATTCATTGGTTTTGCTCTTTCTTTTAATTGATTATGTAAAAGATTCTCGGCATCTATTAGTTGTGTTTATTTTTAAGCATCCAATTAAATAACTGATTTTGACATGTGGTTTTCCGTTTTCATTTTAAAATGCTGTAGATTGCATTTTATTTTCAACAGTTGATTAATACACATTCTCCGTTTGTACAGTTCATGGATGAAAATGGACAAAGGCAGCATGTCTGGCAGACATCATGGGCCATCAGTACCCGCTTTGTTGGTGCTATTATAATGGCGCATGGAGATGATACTGGTCTGATGCTTCCCCCTAAAATTGCACCAATACAGGTAATTGTAGAGTCTTGTTATATAGAAGAAGGCAGTAGTCGCTCAGTTATTTCTTTCAATGTTGTTTTCTTGAAATATCGTTTGTCAATATGCTGTATGATTCATATGGTCATATTTCCATGAGTCTATAATGCATAATTATGACCATTTTCATTTTCTGTATATTTGTCTTGCATTTTTTAAGATAGTGATTGTACCAATTTGGAAGAAAGAGAACGAGAAAGCTGGAGTTCTCAATGCGGCATCTTCTGTAAAAGAAGTTTTGCAATCTTCTGGTCTCAAAGTCAAGCTTGATGACTCTGACCAGAGGACCCCTGGATGGAAGTTCAATTTCTGGGAGATGAAGGTTAGTTGTCCCAAATTCCTAGTATGGTTGAAAAATCTTTAACTATTCTCTGTTTCAAGACTAGATCTAATGAAAAAAGAAAAAATGAAAAAAAAAATTGCTTGTGGTTTTACAATGAAACTTATGGGCGGGCCCATAAGAAAATTAAAACTCTTTCACCTTTTATTAAGTATTTCATATTAAGATGTTTTTGTTGAATTTTTTAATTACAGCAACCATTCATCTCAAATATTTATTGCAATTTTTATGGAAGGTCACCAAATAGTTCACAGTAAATAATAAATTCAATTTGTCACAAAATGATATCCTCTTCTTATAGAGACAAATGTTCGCGTTTATTTTGAAGTATGATATGCTGGCAGCTATTTCTTTTGCATTTTTCAAATAAATATAAGATTTTATCTTATTTTGTTTAAAAATACTTTTCACATGCATCAGAAAAATACCTTGTTTTCACAGGGAGTACCTCTAAGGATTGAAATCGGTCCTAGAGACGTTTCAAGTGGAAGTGTGGTCGTATCAAGGAGAGATGTCCCTGGAAAGCAAGGGAAAGTGTTTGGAATATCAATGGAACCTTCAATTTTAGAAGCTTATGTCAAGGACAAGTTGGACGAAATTCAGCTGTCCCTCCTGGGAAGAGCAACGTTATTTCGTGATAGGTGCATTCTCTAGCTGTTACTAAATTTTTCTATAGCCTCATGCATAGCCTTACAGTATCACGAGTTTATGAATTATGTGTTAGTTGATGCTCAATGAATGTATTGCCTAAGAAATGTTTGTTTGTTGATAGTGAGTTGTAGAAAGGGTTGTCCTATTCCTTACCAAAAGTCTGCTACAGTACAGCCTACATGATAAATGATGTAAATTTTTTATATTTTTGAAAGGTCTATAGATACTCTGCTCATTTAATTGGGTCGAGAATCACCGGTTACCTAGAAAATCTGGGTCAATTTTTATCAAGTTAGAATCAGATATGTAGTTTAATGGCTATTCATTGTATCATTGTTGTTTACAGCAGTGTTCCCAGGAAGCTTCATGGGTTGTATGAAGTCATTATGTTCCATTTTGCTTTCTAATCATTTTAATGCTTGACATTCTTTCGCAGTCATATTGTGGATGTGAGCTCGTATGATGAACTCAAAGAGGCCATATCCCTTAATAAATGGGCCAGGGGTCCTTGGTCAGCTAGGTAGCATATGTCATTTGTTTATTTTATTTTATGGATAAGAAAATAGCGCATTTTGTATTGACATAGACTTGCAAAGATTTCTTTAATTATGCTATAATTACTGGGTGCAGTGATGCTGATGAATTAAGGGTAAAAGAAGAAACAGGAGCAACAATTCGGTGCTTTCCTTTTGAACAGCCTGAAGGGAGTAAAACGTGCTTGATGACAGGCAAGCCAGCAGAAGAAGTTGCAATTTTTGCTAAATCGTATTAATCATCTAACTTATGATTCGAAAAGTTGGTGCGATTTCACTGTTCCGCGTTTGTAAGTTTCATTATGTTGGCCAACGTATTTATTTTATCAATTACTCTGACAACTGATATTAGTCTCAGTTATTTAATGATCTTTTGCCTGCTTGTAAAATTCTTTTTAGAAAGGAAGATTTTTCTATAAAGAATAAAACATGATTCTGTACAATGTTGTCGAATAGTGAAATTGAAGAGTGTAAGTATTCTTGTGTAGTCCCTCTATTTAGATGTAGCAATGGGTTACCTTTACAAACATACTATGCAACATATTAGAAAAGTTGAATTTGCTTTGATGAAGTTCTGAACTCTACAGTTAGGTGGTGGAATCAAATGTTACTGGGGAAGATGGTAATTACAATTGTCATGTAATGTATTTGGTTCTGCACTTCTGCACTTTAAGCTCATGTTTGAAATTTCTTTATAAAGATGTCCACTCAGTATCTTTTTAGTTTTTTAAAATATTTTTCTGGTTAGTTTATTTTGAGGTCTAGTCCCGTTTCATTTGACTTTTAGCAATTTCTTGAATGTTTTTTTTTGTTGTTTATGAAAAATGTATTTTAATTTATGTCATCATTATAGACAAGTCTCATCGTAAATATTTTAACATCACTATTCACTACAAGAATGAAACGATAGCAAGATCATAGGAATCTGACATGCTAACTTTCTTTGTTATGCTTCACCAACTAAAGCTATTAGACTCAAAATGTAAATGATCTGCTGAGCCAGATGAACAGATGGTTGCCACTTCTTGCCTCATCATTCTAGGTCCACTTACCAGCACTCCTACACTATCTTCTTTGCACTCTGATAAGATTTCTGTCCGAACCAATAGATTGAGATTAATACAAGGAAAAGTGAGAATTTAGGCTGTCGTTGGTAATAGGAGAATTTTTGTATTTATCTTACTGTTATTTTTCGCTCGGCTATCTATATATTCCTTCTTTTTAGTGTGCCAATTTTATATTTTGGATATTAATGTTTCTAGAAATTTCTTATGGAGAATATAGGCAGAAAATAGCTTACTTCTCAGGTTTGGCCGTTCACCAAGGTGCACCCTGGTGGTTTGCAGAAGAGATTTGTAAGGAAGGCTCTCCAATTCTCTGTCATCGCCGTGGAATGCCGAGCCTGGGTATGTCCCAGGTATTGGAATATCCATAATCTGAATTTGTTTCATTTTCTTTGCACTCTGTTTCCTGTTCCAAAGAAATGCTGCAGAGGCGGTCATCACTACAGATAGGCATATGAAGAGCATATTTAAAGCAGACTTTGAAGGCGTCGGATATGTCACATTAGTATTATGGTCAATTGGGTATATATAGAATTGTGTAAGAATGCCAATGAGGAGAAGGAAGATGATGAAAGATGCTGATATTACTGCACCAAGCCAGAGCCAGCTATTTGGACCGAGAACTGCTGACATGGGTACATCTGATTTATCAGGTTTAAACCATATTATTTTAAGCTTGTGGTTCTCTGTTTTGAGCTCTTTCTCTCTGGTTATATAAGCTTCAATTTCTAACTTTACATGAGAAATGTCTAATGTGGTGCCCGAAACTGGGAGCAGAAGGTCTAGCATAGTGAGATCTATAGACTTTTTGAAAGTGCATATAAGAAGTATCTTAGGGGTCATATGGGTGGTTTTATTGGCCAGAAATAGAATTTCGCGGATAATGGAGATGAACGGGGTTATGCCACTTCCTCCACTGACCATCACTAGCATGTTGTGCCTGCACCACACATTCTAATATTAAATTTGGTGCTTTGCAACCACTCAAATGCAATGCCAATTAAGTTTAAAGACGAGCACCTCAAAAAACTGGTCGATGAATGACTGTAAGGTCCTTCAACAGAGACCTCATGGCGATCCGGTGCTGACGGGGATGACATCAATTGATACAGCTTACGAGACCAGTTTCCCTCGCATTTGATGACAATGCTCAGGTTTTCTGGATCCAGGTTGGTGTTGGATGTTATTGTAAAGGGATGCCATTGCAACTTTGAGATACTAGGCACATTTACGAAGGCAATGCTTCTTGGTGCATAGCTCAACCATGGACTCTTGGAAAAATTTAGCTCTATAGCTGCACATGGTAAAATGCGTGCAGACACCATACGAACTTTCTGCTGGGACTGTAATAATCTCAAATATCGATCGATTAGGAAGAGGTAGAAACCAGGAAGGAGAACGTAAGCGTCATTAAAGCCAACATGAACTACATAGAAGATAACAAAGAGAATGTAGAGATGGTGGCTGTAGAAGAAAAGCTCGAAAATCTTTCTCCTGATTCGCCTTAGGCTAGTAATCCACATGATCAATCCACAAAGCAAAGCTATTTCTCCAGCCGCATTGGAGACTTGGAACTTGTCCCATTTCAGCATCTACCATCAAGAAATAGATACTTGAGTTAGCCAATATTTTAGATGAAATGCTATTCTCTGGGATATGTTTTTAAAGTGATTACTCCTTATCAACATTCTAGAAACCGAACTGGTAGTCAAACATGTGAGGCCATTGATTTTCGATTTGATCGCTTGAGTGAATTAAAAAATAAATAAGTTTTAGACGTGGTTTATGGTCTAATCGGTTGAACTGCCGGATCAAGATCAACCACTAGTTCAGTCCGAGTCAAACCATTTAATTCCGTCTAATCCGTTTGGACTGGATTTTTGATTATTAAGAATAATTGAACCGGACAGCTTGCCGGTTCAACTTGCCGGTCCAGTTTGATTTTTTAGTCACTACTCTTTACCTCGGACAATTGATGCGTTTTGGCCCAAAACAGAATGTAGCAAAATCCGTGTGAAGTGAAGATGGTGAGTGCAATATGAGCTAGCCATATATGGTACTTGATGCTTGCCTCTGAAGTAAGGCCAACAAGTTGCAAAATTGAGGATGCTCTACATACTGGGACGAACAGAAATGCCAGAACAAAATTCCCGACAAGCCCTAGAGATAAACCTGCATTTTGCAGCTTAACTTCCCACCTGACAAATCACTTTAAATTAACCAACACAAACATTTCGATTTCTCACTCAAAACTAAGTTTTATTGGAAAAACGAAATCAAAATCCTTACACTTTCATCCCCGTCTGTGCAGCCAGTGGTGCCGCGAACGCGAACATACTATGCAAGTATGAGTAGAGTGACCACACTAGTAAAGTCACAAACATGACCAGAAATAAAAACTCAATCCAGGAAACAATCCCAAGTGGCCCTTTAATCATCGCTGGACGTTTCCACCAACGATTGGCCTTGCCGATATTCCGGCCAACATTTGTCTTTCTTAGCTGGAGGTCGGTACAGGCCAAGACAGCAATGAAAAGAACAGGAAACGTCAAGATTAACATGCTTGCACCTGTTTCATCATACAAGAAAAGAAATAGATTCTTGAATATGAAATTATTCTCGTAAATATCTCGTAGCAAAGATTAAGTAATTAACAACCTTGCTCTCCGTAGGGGGAGTTGGTTTTTGCATGAATGTCAGGCAGCCAATGCAAATAATAAGTATTTGTTGGCTTCATGACCAAAATCATCATATAACCAAGAAACACCACAGCAATCAATATCCTTATGGCTGAAAGGAAAAATGTCTTCATTGCTATAGCTTATACTGAAGAAACTTGTTATGTGTACTACTTGGAGAATGTTTAAAATTTATACCCCTTTTAGTTTTATAGCAACAAATAAACAATTTTACGGATATTAATTTGAAAAAAATAAAGTAAACTGACAAGTTTAATATCCACATTTTACTGGGTTTAGTGAAGAATTCAGTGGAATTTGCATGGAAGAAACAAATTATGCGTCCATTGATCCTTGGAATTGAAGCTGACTTGTAATCTCATAGGGGAAGAAGAAAAGTGGCCATAGATAGTATCAACAACAATGTTTATTATATGCATCTGTCTTTAGCAATGATTAACATAATAATATAAGCAAAGTAACACTAATTTGGACAATGACGACAATTATTGGAATCATATATATATGCTTTTATTTATTTGATTTTGCTGTGCACCAACATTATGTCCTCTCTCACTTGAAGTCTGCATTTTTTGTTTTCATTTTAACTTCACTTAGGAAAAATGCTTATTAAATTATTTTAAATTTAAAAATGAAGAGAGAGAAGTGATATGTATATACAAATGAAAAAAAGTACTTTTAACAAATATTCAACAAGATAATTTGTGCAATCTAGCAGTTGGTCATTTCTTCTTAAGCCTCAACTTCATTAAAATTAAATATATAAATTATATTACTTAACAGCACATAATAAGGAGTTTGAATCTTAAATTGAAATATAAATAAGTAATACTCTTTATTGCCTTCTTTATTTAGAATCGGATAGTTACAAGATGAGACACAACAAATATTTACATACAAACCCATTCTACAAACTGAATATATATAGATGCTTTTAGCCTCTTTCATTGCTTGACAAAATATTCACACACAAAAAAAACACTTTGTTTTATATAATTAAATACAACCAGAGATTTACATACAGACTCATTCTACGAACTGAATATAAACATTCACCAAAAAGAAAAACACTTTCTTTTATATACTAATTAATAAGAATTATAGGATATTGCATCACCAGTTAAAACTGATGGACTCAAAGTGCAAGTTTTCAGCCACACCAGCTGAACAAATTTTGGCAACCTCATGTCTCATTTCCCTCGGCCCACATGCTACTACTCCAACATCTCATGCTTTGCACTCAAATAAAATTCCTGCAAATTCACCAAATAAACAGTTTAATTGTACATAGAGTTGTAATTTTTTTTGGTCTAACAATATTTTCAGTTCAAAACACCGATCAATTTTCCGATGATGATGTGGACGCTGAAATAATGAATGTGGCGAAATCATCATTTTTTAATTACAAAACAAGCTAAAGTTCATGATTTGTTTCGCAAATAACCCGAAATATTTCTAGGTACTCAATTTTAGCTTACTCTCAGAATTTCCAGGTTTTGGATTTGGTTCTCTTCCTTGCCATTTTCTTTCTTGAACCACAAGAAAGCTGCACTAGACACTACAAAAACACAGACACACCCCAAAAACAGATCCCACAGTATATAGAACGAGTAATGGTACACGTCACCAGTGTCCACTTCGACAATCGGGAAAATATAGTAACAAGTGATGATGCCTAATAACAACAGGAACACCACAAACGATGATGCGATCACTGCACCCAGCCACAGCCAATTGTTGGGTCCTAAAGCTGCAATTATTGCCGAGTCGGTCGGGTTTGGTTTGAAGTTTGAACCATTTGGTTTGGAGCTGGATCTTTAGAGGATCCTGCTCTTTCTCTCGGGTTACTTATGCTTCAATTTTCAGCTGTACTTTTTAGCTGTAGTTTTGGAAGAGATTGATGCATGTGCATCAGCCTATAAAAGGCTGCCACATGCCATGTTGCAGGAAGGCAGCAGGAAATTTTTGTTCTTAACCCTATACTTTAACAGTATATATATTAGGTGAAAAAAAATTTCCGGAGAAGATGACCGAAAAATTTCTGGCGGTGGTGGTTGGGTCGGTTGTTGGGTTAATTGAGTGGTTTAGATTAGATTGGGTTGATTTGTTTTTTTTTTTTTGTAAATTAAAATTATGAGTATTTTGGATATTTGAAATTTTAAGGTATTTTGCTGATGTGGCGTCGTCGATTTTTTTTTTTAAAAATGATAGTTGATTGAAGAAGACGGCGCAAGGGGTATTTTCATCCTCAGAGGGTTTAGCGAGCGCCGCCATAAATATCAGGTAGTTTTGTGATCATTTTCAAACATTATGGAGTTTTCTCAAAAAATCAAGGGTCATGGGTGATTAAACGCAATTCATAACATAATAAAATTAATTAACATTTTTTTATTTAAATTTGATATCTTAACTAGATAGAAGTCTATCACATAAGCAATAATATGATATATTTTGAAAAGTTTAATTAAAATAATAGTCTGAATAATTAAAAAATAACTTGCAATAAATTATAGTATTAAAGTTGCAATTTTGTCTTAAATTTGGTATGCACATTAGCAGCTTATCAAAGGCAGCCACGTTAGAATAGCAGGACCTCCTGCAGCCTTGGTTTGCAGGGAATTGTTTTTCATACTAGTCGTAAGCCTGCGCATTTGCGCAGAATCAAATTAATATTTGATCTAAAAAATTATTTCAAACATTAATACAAACATGTCAAAGAAAATATAATTTACAAACTAATATTTTCTTTTAATATTTTAGAAATAAATTATTTTAAAATATTGATATTTGTGATATATTTTATATATTATATTATTTTTTGTGTTGGAATTTATTTGTTCGTCTCCCTTAATTTTTTTATATTTTCTCACGAATTTGTATGCCTTTTTTTATTTTAATTTAATGAAATATGAATCGAATATCACAATATTTTATATCTTAGGGTATTCATCAAATATGTTTGTGTGAAATGATTATTTTGCAATTATTAATAAATTTGATGTTCGTTTTCTATTATAAATGTGCGTAATAGTTCTTTTCTCAATTGTACATATTTTTAAATTTTTGCAGTTCAAACTAAATATTAAATTTCATTCTAGCTATAATTTTATGTATTTTTTATTTAGTTGTTACATAATTTAAAATTTTATTTGCAATTATAATTTGATGTTTTAAGTAAAATAAAATATTTTATTTTTCATTTTTTTTTCTTTTCTAGCTGTCTCTTTTATTCTTTTAATTTAACTTGTTCTTTTTATGTATAAGAATTTATTCGACCATTATTAAGTCATATGAGATTATGAGTTTTATATCCATAAAAATTCTTTTTGTGGTAAAGAGGTGGATTGGACACTCAAAAATAAATCAAATAAAATATATTTTGAGAATTTTAAAATTGATTAAGAATGACTTAAAAATTATGTAGATGCAAGTTTTACTATAATTAAAATCAAGAAAATAAATGTAAATATCTATTGCTTAGATGATATTAATAAAAAAGATATTTGATAAAATTTGATACAAAGTAGATAACTATTTCATACAATGTAATTAAATTGTAGTGCATAATAATTTAACAATAAAAAATAATAAGTAATTATATAAAACGTATATTAAAAAGTTACAAATACTAATTTTTTTTAAAAAAATTCAACTTTCTGTATGATATAAAAACTAAAAATGAAATGAAAATTTACTTGAAAAATGCATACCTGATAATGAGCAAAGAAAGGTTATATTTTCAACAGATTAAGTTAGTTAAATCAGTTTACTCAAAAAATGTTTTATTTCATTAGTTTGGTTATATTTTTAGTTATAAGTGAATAATG
The DNA here is from genome assembly GCF_937616625.2 of Mercurialis annua. Lineage (NCBI taxonomy): Eukaryota > Viridiplantae > Streptophyta > Magnoliopsida > Malpighiales > Euphorbiaceae > Mercurialis > Mercurialis annua. The sequence goes on along the minus strand of NC_065572.1, from coordinate 75,171,646 downwards.
CGTGTGATAAGTAGTAATACCTCAGACATGGTGGAGCATAAAACAATTCATATGGGCTATGAATGGTAATTCATGTTGAGCATAAAAACAATTTTGTTTTTGTCAAAACATAAAAGCAATTAATATGACAATTGTTTTTAATAAAAATAATCACACTGATAATACACAAAGTCAAAATTACGTATTAACTTACAATAAGTAGAAAGGAAGAAGCTTGGGTTATTGTTTTATCGATAATGGATGTTGGTATACAGTTATTAACAAAATAAAATTGTTAAATAATGATTAAGTAGTTTATTGAAAACTGAATACTGCAAAACGCAGTAAGCATTAGGTTTAAAGATAAGTTGGAGACTATGAGAATGCTCTGTTTAATGACTCAATTATATAATATAGTATATAGATAGATTAGGTGAGACATTGCTTGCTGATATACTCTAAAAGTAACGGTATTATATTCCAAAAGAAAGTCAAGTGATTAGATCAAATTCAACTTGTTTGAAATCTGTATTTTGAAAAGAAAAAATCTATTTCCCTATGCTTTTGTGATTATCACGCTACTATAAACCAAATACAACTACTCTCCAATTCATCCCCAACAACTAATGTCGATACCATGTGATGTCATATTAGACGTACTACTTCTCCTGCCCGTCAAGTCAATTTTGCGCTTCAGGAGTTTATCCAAATATTTTTGCCGTATGATCGACTGTCCAACTTTCATCGACTTCCATCTCAATCATTCTTCGAAAACAGGCAGCAACCGCAGTCTCATGGTTAATGATGTTACGGCAGGTACTGGTTCCATCTACCAAATTGATTTAGACTCTCCCGGATCACACGCTGTAGAGCTCGCCCTTCCCTTCCAGCGCGTGCCCTTTCCTTTAGTGGACGGTTTCAAGCCTAGATGCGGCGAAATATTTGGATCTTGTAATGGTTTGGTTGCTTTACGCGATGACGAGGGTATCACATTGTGGAATCCATCGACCGCGAAGCACCGAGCCGTACCAAAGTTCTGGACGGGATTTGTTTGGTTGGAAGGATTCGGGTACGATGCAATTGCTAAGGACTACAAAGCGATCATTATTAGTAAGGAAGATAATGAAAAACATCTTAGAGTTATGGTTTACAGCTTGAAAGCCGACTCATGGCGACGGATTGAGGATCTTTACACTCCGACAACAGAGCATTTCTGGACTTATTATCCAAAATTGTATTCAGCTTTAGTTGGTTCCTCCCTGCATTGGGCAGTTGTTCCCCGCAGCGGACATGATCTGCTCAATAATATAATCCTAGCGTTTGATCTTAGTACTGAAAAGTTCAGGGAGGTGCCGAGTCCTAAAGTAGAAATTGAAGGAGTAAAAATCTTGAAAAAGGTTATGGAGCTTGGAGGGTGTCTCAGCTTGACCTATGATTGCCACCACCGTAGTCGTCAGAATAATTGGCTTTATGGCGATATCTGGATTATGAAAAAATATGGAGTGGAGTCGTCTTGGACTAGATTATTCACTATACCTTTCTGTTTCTATCCCAAGGCAACACCTTTGTGCTTTACGAACAAGGGTGATAAGGTTTTATTGTTCTGTGAGGATGGGATTCGGATATTATTTTTCTGGTATGATCTCAAAAGTTCAGATACACAGAGAATTTTCCCCTTCAGATTGCCGGGGACTGGGAATACAAAGTACGTCTGTGTGACAAGGGCTTCAATTATTTGTACGAGAAGCCTTGTTCCACTTCATGCACATGTTTAATCTATTTCTATTTCTGTTTGTGTGATTTGTTATTTTATTTGCTATGAATTGAATTGATGATTTTCCTAAAATTAAAAGCAATTTCAAATGAATACACACTTGCATCTCAATGTAATTCTGCTGTATTCTCAATGCGAGAGTTACATTTACATATTTGTTTATTTTTCTAAAATATATAACTGTTATATTTGAGCATCGCAGAGCTCTTGCTGCTGATTAAAATTTAAATGGATGTCAATAATGAGAAAAAAAGTTTTGGTACCAATGATAGAGGCAACTTCATTCCACCCCGATGTGAAACTGCAATATAAAAGAGATGAAGCGTATAAGACTTGGAAAATAGCAAGTACAATAGTCTAATTTTGTTATTTTATAGTCGAAGCATACATTCAGTATTACAATCGCTATTCTTTGAGGACTACAAGAAAAACGATTTTCAACAAAGACATACAAATTCATATCAATTCTCAATTGTAACTACTGCTAACACAGTCGAAGTATACATTCAGTATTACAATCGCTATTCTTTAAGGACTACAAGAAAAACGATTTTCCTCATTAAACTAACTAACAAGAAGATGAGTCAATTAAGATGATGCAAAGAAGATGCCAACAGTTGCAAGTACAACAGAGAGAAACACTAAAAAATAGAGTAGCAATACAACGTAAGCTTACCATAACATCAAGCCGTACACTTTATACATGTAAAACACAAACTATTGGAGAGTGATGACAAGCTGAAAAACAGAAACAAACACTGAAACATATAAGTTTATATGCAACATGGGTGAGAAGAAGTACCTGGCCTGATGCTTGAATGGATGTAGCCTCCAGTACACCATCTTGCCAATCTTTTGGAAAATTTAGCCTGGGAACAGCAGATAAATAAGGTAAGCATCAGTAATACAGAGTTGCAAAAATAAAAATTCAAATCAAATTTCTTTACATACTTAATATCTAGTGGAATCAAACCAATACATCTTGAACACAATCTATGTACATGTTTCTAGGTATCCTACTGCTTTAAGCAGTAAATAAACTGCATCCCTCTAACAATCTGTGCACATAGGAAGTACAGCCACAATTAACAAGAATTTTTCAAACAAAGCCTTAAGTTATCAAGAAAAAATTTCAATATAAGACATATATAAGAATTGTAGAGAAGAAACCTGAAGACAACTCTTGTGACTGATCCTGGGAATCGTCCATGAGTTTAGCCTCTGATAAAGTCAGGATTGCCATCATATGAATAACAAATATGTCTTGGAGGTATCTGCCACAAATACTCCCTTCCAATTATGAAACAGTTTCAGAAACATTTAAAAGGTATTGCAACACTAACAAAAGAGTCGCACTATTAAAACATTTAAAATTTCCTTTTCCATGCCATAATGACCTTGATCTTACGAGAGAATACATACATATATAGAAAATGACATGCCATTACTATCGTGTAAATGATCCGAAACTCAAACTTTTTACTAATACAGTGAATGTTTAAAAGGACTTCACAAATTGCTATTCATAAATCTTACACAGGGAGACACTCTGTAGGTACGGAAGCAAGTCCATCAATCATAATAACATGTAGGCTCTGCAGGAAATCACAATTCATTAATACTTGTTGATAGAAAGTCTAAGCATTGTGAACATAATATTCGGCAGCATATATCTATCATGTTAGTTAAAGTTAAAGTGTCAAGTGACCAAATCCTTCGCCAATCAATGACATTTCTTGAAGATTTTGACTTCAAAGCATTTTCATAGTTGTTCTTTTCTCCTTTGCCATATTCATTTTTCCTCCTCTTTCTTCTACTTTCTTGGGCTACAAATGTTACCCAACTCAAACTGTAAAAATAATGGCCAAGAGGATTGGCCAAAAAGTGAAAGCATGCAGCACTTGTGCGCATAAAATGTGCAGTCAAACTGTCAAGGGAAGAACATTTTAAAGTCAAACATGAAATCTCAGCCATCATTGAATTAACCTGGAACCCCAAAGTGACAAGATCTTTCTCGGGCGCATCTGCAACAGACCTGAAGAAGCAGAAAAGTAACGAAGATCAACCAAGGAGATAAATTAACACAAAAACGGGTTATTGATAGCTGAATATGCACAAAAGCTAAACCTTAACATTTCAAGAATATTAGGCCAACTGTTATACAATTTGTCTCCATGCCTCTGAAAGAGAAGTGAAATTGTCATAAGAGCAATGTATAGGTTGGTAATAATAGGCAACATGATGACTTGAACTACATTATATCTTCAGTAGTGCCATGTTACCTCTAGAAGATGAAGAAGATTTTTCAAGGAGCCAGAACGGACATCAGAGCTTTGAGTGAAAAAATACAGAGCTCTAAGTGGAGATAGAACAGAGCATTCAAGCAATCTTAAATGAGCATGCCTAATTTCCATCTAAAAAGAATAATGGAATCATAAGCAACATACAATTATAATGTAAGTAGACTGTTTAATTGCCATCAACTTAAAAATCTGAAGTTACTCACATCATGAGATGTCCCATGGAGTCTGGATGGTACATGGTCCTGGAATAGTTCAGAACCTAAAACAGCACATATTAAATGATCTAATGCATCAAGTGCCATATTTCGCAAATTCTGATTAGAATTATTGGCAAGCTGCAAGATGTACATGCATTATCAAAGACACAAACAGTGCTGGCATCATTTCATACAAAAGATAAACATAAGAATTACCTCTAAAAAATGACCCACAACATGATCCCACAGTGGCTCCACTCCTGCAGTACAGTAGAAGAACACAGCCCAAAAACAATGGTAAACATAACAAGAATCAATTGCCCTGCCTTTATGTGAATTACAAAAAAGGATTCTCAGACACCCAACTCTTGAAAAGGAAAGGCTTTTATGAGTTAATTGATAATAGATAGAACACAGTTTAGAAGATGATCGAGATGGTCCAGTAATCTTTTTGAAATCGTAAATGCAAGAACTTTCACTACAACTATAAGGAACTTCTGACAGTCAACACCAATGATCAATCCATGAGAAAAGAGAGAGGTGGAAAAATCTTGATCCGAAAAAAGTATGCATTTAATCACAAAAATTTGGGACATAAAAAGAAGATAAGGATGATAGTAAATTCGAAGGAGTAACTACGGGTCAAGTCATGTAAATGCAATTAAAATGTGCATTAAAGATGAATAAATTCCTTAAGTTTTCACTACAAAAATATAAATAACAGACATACTATGAAGATTGTTGACAAGGATGGATATCATCCTCTCCACTAAAAGATTAATGCTTCCAATCTTTTGATTCACTACTGGTCCAAAACCAACAGATGCCTCACACATATATTGGTGTGATAGTTGGCTCAGTGCAGATAGAAGTGATTTAACTGCAGATATGTGCATCAATGCTGAGCTCTCAAATAGCTTTACCAGAAAAAAAAGACTGGTTAGAATATGCAGCCAAGTATCTTAAAATTGTACCAATTTTTTTTTTGTTTTGGTAGAATTTACTAGAAAAACATAAGTTAAGGTTTTGAATATCTAACAATGCTTAAAATGATATAAAAATCAGCAGCTCTAAACAAATAGAGAAAGAAACTCTTTTGAGAGAGTGAGAGGGGCACTGTTTTTCCAAACAAAAACCGTAAGGACTAGAGAAAAATAACAAAACATCTTTAAGAAATAACATCATTTTATCCAAAAGAAGACATAATACTAAAATCGCTGTATTGACCAGAAGAAGTTTTGGGACACCTGTGGAGACTTCCTGAAAAACAAAAACAATATATAAGCTTTCATTTCAAAAAATTCATGTCATCAAATCAAATGCATGTCTGCATCCTCGCCCTAATTCAGCTATATACAGTTGCCAGAATGAGCAATATTCCTCGGAAATGGAAATGCAACATTGAATAATGAGTAGAAATGAACAGGTAATAAGGAAGCACGGAAACTGGAACCAAAACCAGACGATGAGGTTTCAATTTCCATTTCTAAAACAAACAGAACAAGTTTCGATATTAGAAAATGTTGTCTGTTTGAGTAATGATTTTGTGTTCAAATGAATGCAAGTTATATATTTATTGCAAATAGAACTTCTACTACTGTTGTGTTAATTAATCATTCAATTCATGGACTATTTTTTATGATGTTGAAAATAATGTTTTTTAATTTTTATTTTTCAGCTTTTCCGGCGAACGAACAATGCAAATCTTAAACAGTTTTTTAGTTTTTAAGTCAATTTCTGTCGCGCAACGCGGGTCCCGACCTAGTTCATTACTTTATATTGGTTGAATGTTCATTTTATTGATAAGTTATACATTCTAAGCTTATTTGTCTTTTAATCAGAATGCCTGCAATGGACCCTCTAACGTGGGACACAAGTATGAATATAATCCAAGGAGCAGCAAGGGATAGAAAGAATAACATGTTGATCCTCGATCAATCTGTTAGCTTATTTCTGCTCATGCCTCAATGCCATTCATTGGCTTAACTGGACCAAAATCAAAACCTTAAATCACCACTAAGATATCAGATTATAGGATTGTTAAACTCAAGGAATGGATACATATCTCAAGAATATTGTGCTTCTGAGTCTCACTTTTCATTAATTCACGAAACAAACACTCTACTCTGTATTAAATCTCTCTTTCACCTCATCCGTCATATAGTTTGGAATGTCTAGTAAGAAGTCATTGCCTTCAGGAATTTCCACCAAAACCTCTGAGCCTATGTCTTCTGGCAAGCAATCCTCATCCCCATCCATATCAGTAATTGATAAGACTTTAAACGGGCTTATGGTGTGATACGTTTCCTCAACAGCCTTTTCAATAATCTTTTTTAGATCACCAACACTGGACTTTTTTGGCACCGCAACAGTTATTGGGGACCCTCCGGTTTTACACACAAGTATAGTCGAATTCCGATCCTTCTCCACCTCCCATTCTTTCACAAACAGCCTACCTTGCAAAAGACTTTGAATTTCTGTCTGCTGCTCAGCCATGTCAGTCACATCAGTTTGCTTGAACACTTTAGAGTAAAACCGAAACAAGTCATGAATGATATCCCCTCCCGCCTTCTCTAAATCGTCCATCCAAAACTTGACTGCGTTGTCCGGTTCCATTCTGCGCCGTACCAAACAGCCTTCAAACTCAATATTTATACGGGCTAAAAGGAAGTCAATTAGGCCCGTATCGCCGGGTGTCTCTCTTTTCAGCCGCGTCTTTCAACTTCTCCTGTTTTAGCCTTTAAGAAATTGAGCATAGAATTGAGGCATGTGGTCACTCTTCCTGCTGGCCAATTTTTAGATGCCAACAATATAGATTCGATCTTCTTGTACTCCGATGGCTGGACTCTCTTAAACGTGTCGCATCTACAACAACTGATATATAGGATGAACCGCAAGACATCCCTTACCGTAGTGAGCTTGCTTTTGCTAAGACTCTTGTAGTGACCTATGATATCTGCTACTACTTTGTGACTGTTAGCTTCCCCTACACTGACTAGTGCATCCTCTAGAAGAACACCAGATAAGGTTGCTACAGCATGGCTGTAAGTAGCCGCTGTCACCCCAAGACTTCCAGAGCAGAATTCATAGCCCCATCTGCCAAACCATGTGTGACCGAAAGCAACAGCATACAGCAACCGAAGCTCCATGGATCGCTTCTTCGAGACATCCTTTAGGCTCACTTTGCTGTGGGAAAGATGAAGAGTGATAAAGGCACTATATATGACATAAATAACGATTCAAAATGTTACTAGAACTAAGTTGCAGGTTACCTAGCGCGTAAAATTCTGCAAAAGCGATCCCAAAGATCCATGGTTTCTCGGCCGGAAATGAATTTGGATCCACCTTCAATGCCATTGATGCAGATTAAATGACCATATCCATTGGAGTGGATCATCCCATGCAAGATATGAGTACGAACATCCAAAACTCCTCCCTTCAGTTGATTATTCCACTCTCCATCCATTGGTATGATCACATGGTATTTTGATTTACAGATCAAAATTTCCCTCCACCCTATTCATAAAAACAATCACCAAAATTTAAGGAATGATCAAGAAACAATCCAAAAGCTCTTTTTAGAACCAAGATTCAACGATAAACCAAACAAGAACTCGTTGAACTAAAAATGGAATGATCTTTTAAAGTATAATCACATGATATCTTCTATTAGATATACCCTTATTTCATAACTCAAATCACCATAACTTACTGCATTAATGAACAAGAAACCCAAAATAAAAAAACTTAAACAAACTCAATAATAAATCGACTGATAATTATCTTACCTCCATAAATGCAATGACCGCATACTGCAAAAGGAGCGCATTTCTCCTCGATGATGTAGAACGGAAGAAAACGGTTACTCGCAAGACCGATTACAGTGCACCAAGCACGATTTCCATCTACTTCATTTTCTTCAGGCTCGGCATGTTCTTGCAAGAATATGTGTATGTTATGTCTAAAACAAGCACCAAAACCAGTAGGTTTTATTGAAGGATCACAAAACTTTTGAATATCGATTTTTCTTGGGCTTCTATTGCGCCTTTGACACGTTTCAGATATTGGTATCAACATTTTAATCAAGTTTGAAGCTTTGTTCTTGTTTCTCAAAGATTCAAGATTCTTGTTCGTGGACTCTTTACTCTGTTTTTCTTGTTTCTTCAGGATTATCAGTTGATAAGTTTAACTGAATTGGCGCTCATACTTTCGGACGATAATGCCCTTGCAAAAGAAAGTTTATTTACAGATTTCTTTCTTGATCCTATGGTTGCTGTGGAATGATGGAACTGAAGAACTATATGGACCGTAGGATTGAAAATTTGTTATAAAGTTAGTTAGAGAAGCGGGAAGTTGCAGCCGCGAGTCATATTATCCTACAAATGATATTTTTAATTTAATATTACTCGTCAGTTAAATAAAAGTTTTATCGTTATTTCTTAATTAATTATAAAATTAAATGAAAGTTTAGTATTTATTTATCAATTACTGATTATTTATGTATTTGATTAGTAAGATTATAGTACAATTAAAATACTAAATAAGACAAACTATTAGTACTTCAATAGAATAATTTATATAAAACTATAATCACTTTATAAATACATAATTCTTATATTTAATATCATTTCTAGTTTTAATTATATTAATTGAAAACTTACACTATAAACTACTATTTTGATTGCTTGATAAAATAAATTAATATAGTATTTTATTAAAAAAATATTGTATCAATAACTAACTGCTATTTAATATTAATATTTAAAAATCAAATTATTAAGTTACCTAAAATCAAATTATTTTTCTTGAAGGATTTAAATTTACTACGTATATGACTCGTAATGTAACTCATCAATTTATTTATTAATTAAATTAAATTTATTTATTTTATTTTTTATCTATTAATAGTCATCAGATAAATTAATTTTTTTTTTATTTGATGGATAGTCTATCGACTAAATTAATATCAATTATTTTTATGCTTCGCCATTTTATATGCATACAGATCTTGAATATGGAGGTCGATACAGGCCAATACAGCAATGAAAAGAACAGGAAACGTCAAGATTAACATGCTCGCACCTGTTTCATCATACCAGAAAAGAAATAGATTCGTGAGTACGAAATTATTCTCCCAAGTACTATTTCTCAGCAAAAAATTAAGCAATTAACAACCTTGCTCTCCGAAAGGTAAGTTTGTTTTTGCATGAATGTCAGGCAGCCAATGCAGAAAATAAGTATTTGTAGGCTTCATGACCAAAATCATCATATAACCAAGAAACACTACAGCAATCAATATCCTTATGGCTGAAAGGAAAAATGTCTTCATTGCTATAACTTACACTTAAGAAACTAGTTATGGGTACTACTTAAAGAATGTTTAAAATTTATACCCCTTTCATTTTTATAGCATTAGTGAAGAAACAAATTATATGTCCTTTGTGATATTTTGTTTTGATTTTGAACTAACTTTACTTGGGAAGATGTCATTAAATTACTAAAATGTGTATACACGTAAATTCCAGGTTACTTTATTTTTAACATTGTTCCAATCAAGATGATAAAACTATTTGTAATGTTTGATTGTCACTTCAAGATCACCTTATGATGAAAGGAAAAAATAATAATTTTAGTTTATATTCAAATGAAAAACAAAATTAACACGATAGTTAGTGCAAAATAATTAGTTAGTTTTTGTATAAGATATATGAAGTATCTTAAATAAGTCTCAACTATGAGACGACAACTTTAAAATTATATTAACCAACACATTTTAAAATTTTAAACCGAAACAAATATAAGCATTCAACTTTATTGATTTTGCAATTTAGGATGAGATATTTACAAGACGAGACACACCACAGATTTACAAACAAACTCATTCTACAAACTGAATATGTATAGATGCCTTTAGATTCTTATAAACACTTTCTTTTATATAATTAATAACAATTATCGGGTGTGGCATCACCAGTTAAAACTTATGGACTCAAAGTGCAAGTTTTCAGCTAAACCAGCTGAACATATTTTGGCAACCTCATGTCTCATTGCCCTTGGTCCACATGCTAATACTCCAACGTCTGAGGCTTTGCACTCAAATAGAATTCCTGCAAATTTAAATTATGAATTTTAGCCTTTATCTGCAGTTCTAGTACGAACTTTCAGTTTTACTAATTTAAAATACGGGGGTATCAATTTTGTAATTCAAAACACCGATTAAAAAATGTTGATGTGGACGCTGGAATAGTGAATGCGGCCATATCATCATTCAAAACACATTAAAATTTACGACTTTTTTTGCAATTAACCCGGAATATTTATAGGCTATTAATTTTAGCTTACTCTTGAGATCAGGCCTTTCACCAAAATGCACTTCAGTAGCATCGACAAGGGATTGATGTGGTAGGCTTTCGAGTTCTCTATCGGCACTGTGAAACCATGATCCAGGCGAAGCTGTTGGCGACGGGATTTCCAGATTTTGGATTTGGTTCTGTTCCTTAACATTTTCTTTCTTGAACCACAAGAAAGCTGCACTAGAAGCTAGAAAAACGCAGACACACCCCAAAAACAGATCCCATAGTATATAGAACGAGTAATGGTACACATCACCAGCGTTCATGTCGACCATCGGGAAAATATAGTAACGAGTAATAATGCCTAATAACAACAGGAACATCACAAATGAAGATGCGATTACTGCACCCAGCCATAGCCAATTGTTGGGTCCTAAAGCTGCAGTTATGGCCGAGTCGCTCGGGTTTGGTTTGAACCATTTGGTTTGGAGCTGGATCTTTAGAGGATCTTTCTCTTTCTCTCTGGTTACATATGCTTCAATTTTCAGCTGCAGTTTTGTAAGGTCTGCAGGGACGCCATTGATGGGAAGCAAGAGGTCTAGCATAGCAAGATCAGCTGAGTTTTTAAATGAACAAACCAGAAGAACTTGCGGAACGCGGCTGTTTGGTTGCGAGCTTTCATATATCATCTGGCGGATTATGGAGATAAAGGGTGATAAACCACTGCCTCCGCTAACCATCACCAACAATTCATGCCTGTCAAATATATACAAATTAAAGTTAAGATGCCAAATTGATACATAAGAAAAAGATTAGGTACCATCAAGGTTTTTAACCCTTTTTACATATGAAATTGACCTTAAGAAATTTGATGAAGTAGGTCCGTAAGGTCCTTCAACAGAGAGCTCGAGCTGATGTGCAGAAGCTATAGTTTTCTGGTAAAGATTTTCCGACCAACTTCCTTGCGTTTTGATAAATACGCTAAGCCTGTCGGGTTCCATGTCGCAGTTTGAGGTTATAGTAAAAGGGTGCCATTGTAGCTTCGAAATGCTTGGCACATTCACAAATAGAATGCTTGTTGGATTATAACGCAAATCTAGCCGAATGAAAAAAATATCGATATTAATTTTGATAATTGATATAGAGTTTATGTCATTAGCAAATAAATTCATTTAGTACAATGTTTATTTCATTTGTTCCATTCAATTCTACTCTACAGTTTATTTCATTTGCAAATAAATTCATTTAATACAAAATTACGCGTTTGGAGTAAATGTTGAATGTGTTACCTTTACTCTTTGAGAAGTTGAGCTCAACAACGCCACATGGTAAAACTCGAGCTGAGACTAATCGAGCTCGTTTCCTTGACTGTAAGAATCTCAAGTATCGATCGATGAGGAAAAGGAAGATCCCAGGGAAGATCATGCACAAGTAAGCAGCTCCAACATGTAATGCATAGAATAGTATGTAGAGAATGTACAATTGATGGGTGTAGAAGAAGAGTTCAAACATTTTACGCCTAGTTCGATAAAAACTGGCCACCCACATTACTACTCCGATCACCATAGCAATCACTCCGGCGACATTCGACACATAAGTTTTGCTCCACTCTAGAGCCTGTCGATACGCCCAAATATTTTGTTCAAAACATATATATACAATTTAAAGTTAAAAGATTGAATGGTACCAAATTTTCCCTCATGTATCAATTTGGTATCTTACTTATTTGTATCATTTTGATCGTTTTGTTTTTATTTAGGGAGACAGTACTTTAATACCCAAATTGGTGGTCAAACTTGCAAAAAAAAGATACAGGTTTTGCTATTATTGTAATAAAAAAGATGCAATTTATCTATTATTACAAAAATTACATGCATATATAAATAATTGAATGAAGTAAAAGTATGATGAAATTGAAAGGAAGCATACCAGAGCCATCTGATGAGTCATTGCCCAGTAAATGAAGAAACCTACGGTATGTGCAGCAAAAAGGAGATTGGAGAGATGGCCTAGCCATATATGATACTTTATACTCGACTCAGATGTGAGTCCGACGAGCGGCAGAAGTGACGATCCTCGAGTTACGGGAATGAACAAAAACGCCCAACACACATTTCCTATATATCCCAGCCTCAATGATACACTTCGAAATTTTGCTTCCCACCTTATTTACATAGCACAGGGTTTTGTTAAATTTTTGTGGGATATTAAACTCCGTGGGTCACTAAACTTAAGCCATATTACAGAAAGGTCGCTAAACGAATTTTTATTACAAAAGTGTCACTGAAGTTAACAAATTGTTAACGGGATGTCACTCTTACGAAATTCACCATTTTTGATGACATGTTCTGCCGGATTTGTCCGCATCATACATGCGTTATATGCCACGTCAGATAAATATATGTCTAATGAAATATTAATTTCATAAAAATGTACGGATCATTTTGAAATTTTTACATTAATAAATAAATTTAGTTTAATATTAGTTTAGTTAGTTTAATTATAGTTTTTTAACATTAATTAAAATAAAGTAAAATTCTAATTAATTTAATCAAACCAAATTTAACCTAAACCTAATAACTCATTGTTTCTCAGGTGGGACTCAGCGGTAGCGGCTGCATCTTTAAGAACGGCGACAAGTGCAGATCCTCTCCGGCCAGCGACAACAACTTTACTTTCCAAACCGGCGACAAGTGTCGTAAATCCAAGATTGTCCGTGGGAGCCCCTCTCTAAAAAATCAAACACAATATCTCTCATCAACCCAGGCTCATCATCGCACAAACTCGACCCGCGACCCCTCTTGATAATGGGTGCCTGAACGGCTAAAAAATAAACAACTCTCCCTTTCTTGTTGGATTAAATTTGATGGTTATTGTTGAAATTCTTCCATTTGGAGAGGCAGCTACTTCTTGCCGCTGTTGCCGTTGTTGAAACAGATGAGTAGAATTGGGTTAGCAAACGTCAACTGGAAAGTTTAAGATGAGAGTATGGAAACATTATTTCGGGCGATGGTGGTGAATGGGGAGAAGAAGAGTGGAGCTGCTGCGCGTGGAGGTGATGGCATGCAGTGGTGGTGAATGGAGTGGAAGAACGGCGGCCCAAACAAATTGAAGAGGATGAGATAAATTTAGGAAAAAGTAGATGTAATGGTCAATTATGTTTAAAACCCTAGGAAAGATGAAGTTAGGTTCCTATATTTTTATTTATGAATTAATGATTTTTGAATTTTTATTAATTAAAATTCGTCTGACGTGGCATATGAAGCATGCATGACGTGGACAAATCCGGCACAACATGTCATCAAAAACGGTGAGTTTCGCAAGAGTGGCATTCCATTGTAATAAATGGTTAACTTCAATGACACTTTTGACTTATGTCTGATTGTATGTCGTTACATAATTCATATTTATAATTCAATAACCATTTCATATAAAAAAAGTTATAGTTTGATAATTATTTCACAATTTTTTTTATCTGATCATGAGGTGTCCTGATATGAAACGGCACATTTAAACCTTCCACATTCAGACTAATCCCAACTCGAGCCGGGTAGGTCTCTTACGGGAGGCAAAACTCTGACCCCAAATTTTAAACGGCTGCATACATGAGTACGGTTCAAATCCGCGACCTCACTTAAAATAGAAGAGCGCCTTACCAACTCATCTACGCCTTGGGGTTTATTTCACAATTTTTTATAACTTTACAGTTGTTCAATAAAAAAATTATAGTTCAATAACAATTTATAATTGGCCAAATGTGCTAAAAAGGCCAAAACTTTCATAAAAGTTTCACAAAAGTCCTGACCTTTCAATTTTGTCGATTTTGGCCAAAAATAAATTATTTGGTTTCAATTGTGGCCAACTCTCAATTTGATTTCAATTTGCCTATGTGGCGCCTATGTGACGCCTATGTGGCATGCCAAATATTGAAAGGTCAGGACTTTTGTGAAACCAAATAATCCATTTTTGGCCAAAATCGACAAAATTGAAAGGTCAGGACTTTTGTGAAACCAAATAATCAGTTTTTGGCCAAAATCGACAAAATTGAAAGGTCAGGACTTTTGTGAAACTTTTGTGAAAGGTTTGGCCTTTTTACAACATTTGGCCTTTATAATTTTATAACCCTTTTATAAAAAAATTATAGTTTAGTAACTATAAAACCCCTTGAGTAGTAAAAGTGAGAAACAAGTGAGAGGGATCATTTTGTAATTAGCTTACACTTTTTCTCCTTCTTTATGCATATGGAGACTACCAAAACTGATGTACAGGTAGTTTGCGAGAGACCAGATCAAAAGTGCAATAAACATGGTTGCAAAAGCAACCTCCATTGCAGTAACAATCCCTAAAGGGGCCATCACTAGCACCGGACGACTCAAGAACGACAAACGATGGTTGCTGCAACAATTTTTTTTTAATCAAAATTTAAGAAACAAAAAATGGAAAAAACATATATAGAGACTTTAATCATTAAAAAATACCTAATCTTTTTTATTTTTTTGTTTATGATCCAAATGTTTAAAATCTTCAATTTTAGCCATTTATTTAAATTGAAGTCCAGAAAAATTCAAATATACCCTTCATATTATGAGTTATTAGCCAAAACTGTATGAATTCTTTATACCTTACTTCAAAATGGTAGAATAATTTTATTTTGTATCATTTTAATACCATTATCTTTATATTTATTTCAGATAAGATTATTCAATCATTTTAGGTATTTTGAAACTGGCGTGTCAACCAAATTAAGTATTTTCTGGATGAGGTGTTTCATTAATCTGATGCCATGTCAGCTTCAAATTATCTAAAATGATTATAACACTAATATGAAACAAAAATAAAAATAATAGTACCAAAATAATGCAAATTAAAACTATGATACTATATGAAATAAAGTATAAAGAATTGATAACATTTTGGCTAACAATGCTCTTATTAATTGTTTAATTTTTGAAATTATAAATTGGCAAATTGGAACTATACGAAATAATATGAAAAAATATATTTGTTTTTTTTCATTTCTATTTGAATAAATGGCTAAAATTGAAACTGAAAAATAAACTAAACTTGACTTAAAAATTTGGGCCACAAAAAAAAAATTAAAATGATTAAGCCGTAAATACCTTTTGGAGCCGGATGTTTGTTTTTGTTTATTCTTCTGAAAATGAAGATACACACTTCCTAAAGCAGCTATGAACATCACAGGAAATGAAAATAGAAGAAGATTCGTTCCTGTACATATAAATATAAATTAACACATTAGAATAATAACACAAAGACATTATGAAATGGAGAAAAAAAAAACATTAAAAATTTAAAACAACCTTGTGTTCCAAAGTACGTGGAGTTCAACTTCATATTCAGTTTGGGAGTCCATGTGTTTTTATAAAGCTTCGTCGGCAGCAGAACCCAAACAAGTAGCCATGCAAGAAACACTACGAGCAATATAAGCCTGATGATCCAAGTGTTGCCCATTTTCTTCCGAGAGGTAGCTGTGACTGAAGCAAACACTGCAAAATTTGATGTGCGATATAAAAGATATGAGCAGTTTTAATTTATATACTACAGGATTTGTGAAATACAAAGAAAATGCATGATTCATACATGTCTATAATTCCATTTGTTAATTTAATAATACACTCTCTCTCATATGTATATATGTATATTATACATATATAAATGGAAGGTCAAATACTCAAAATACATAACTACTGGCCGACAATAATAGACTATTGCTTTAAATATAAGGCCAAATTATTTTAGATAATAGATATCCATAATTTTGATTTTTTTTTGATATAATACACTTAAAAAATAATAATAACGTATATCCATTAATTTGACAAATTAATTAAGACAATTATATTGAAATCCAATTCAATTAAAGTTATATTTTCTTTTTCTAATTGGACTAATCAAGTAAATCACATAAGCAATCCACGGTTTGGATTTGATTGTCACAATTTGTAAAATTAATTAGACCATATTGTTATTTTTTTCAACATATATGTCTGTCAAAATGATAAAAGTTGTGGATAAATACAATTACTTTGAGTTTTCCTTAATTTTTACGTACAATCAACCAACAACTTACTAGTAATTTTTTTATCAGTATATATAGAAGATACGCGAAATGCTTGTTATGTCAAAAAGAGATTGATGACACGAATGTTGAATTTTTTAAAGGGTATGAACGACACTCAGAGAGACATTTACTCATCCCTCAACGAGAGTTTATCTAGGGGGCCAAACATATATATAGAACGTTCAAACTCGGTAAAAATAAATTGCATATAAATAATTTCAAATTTTCGCCTTTTTTAACATATATAATAAATAAACGGAGCCAATTATCTTCAGTTTAATTTTCAATCAGAGCGGTGCACACCCCTAATTCCATCAACTTAAAGTCTTCCTTGCCAGGGTACTTAAAGATATTAGATCTTATTGTAAACATAGGGAACAGATCATTCGATTCCTGATGCCTATAAACAGTGCAACAAGAAACATCATGTGGCAATGGTTATTGTTGCTAGCTAGTACGTACGTACAGTTTCATTTGCATTTCGTTTATGGTAGTACAGTTGACTTTGGGCTAAATTAATGAAGTACATAGATTTCAAATTATGGGGTGATTGAAAGAGCTATTAGTTGATATCTCTTCAATATTTAAACGTTATGGAATATTCCTTTACGTATATGCAGATTATTGAAAATTTGAAAGATGCACATAAATTTATTGTCTTCCAATCTACAACAACTACGCCTCATGTTTTTGAAATTGGTGATGTTAATTGAATTTTTACTTCTGCATAAAATTTAACATTACAAACTGCTTGAAAAACCTGGAATTTTGGTGCACTTGTCTTACATTATATACAACTTTATTGCTTTTTCATTTAGGATAGTACATTTACAAGATGAGACACACCACAAATTTACATACAAACTCATTCTAAATACTGAATGTATACATACTTTCAGCAACTTACTAAGAGTTACCACTCAGGCCTCTTTAATTCATAATTTGAAAAACATTCACCAAAAGGAAAAAATTCTCTTAATTTTATATAATAACAATTATAGGATGGGATCACCAGTTAAAGCTGATGGACTCAAAGTGCAAGTTTTGTGCCAAACCAGATGAACAAATTTTGGCAACCTCATGTCTCATTGCCCTTGGCCCGCATGCTAATACTCCAACATCTGATGCTTTGCATTCAAACAAAATTCCTGCAAATTTAAATTAATCAAATTCACAAATTAACAATTCAAGATGTACAAAATATTTCTATGTAAATGTAATAATTTTAGCTTACTCTTGAGATCAGGCCTTTCACCAAAATGCACTTTAGTAGCATCGACAAGGGATTGATGTGGTAGGCTTTCGAGCTCTCGATCCGCACCGTAAAACCATGATCCAGGTGATGCTGTCGGAGATGGAATTTCTAGGTTTTGGATTTGGTTCTGTTCCTTTCCATTTTCTTTCTTGAACCACAAGAAAGCTGCACTGGATACTATAAAAACGCAGACACAGCCCAAAAACAAATCCCACAGTATATAGAATGAGTAATGGTATACTTGGCCACTGTTTAGGTCAACCATCGGGGAAATATAGTAACGAGTTATAATGCCTAATAACAACAGGAACATCAAAAATGATGATGCAATTACTGCACCGAGCCATAGCCAATTGTTGGGTCCTAAAGCTGCAGTTACGGCCGAGTCGGACGGGTTTGGCTTAAACCATTTGGTTTGGCCCTGGAACTTTCCAGGATCTTCCATAGGCTGCTCTTTCTCTCTAGTGACGTACGCTTCAATTTTCAGCTGCAATTTTGTAAGTTCTGCAGAGGTGCCATTGATGGGAAACAAGAGGTCTAGCATAGCTAGATCGGCTGACGTTTTAAATGAACAAACCAGAAGAACTTGCGGAACGCGGCTGTTTGGTTGCATGCTTTCATATATGATCTGGCGGACTATGGAGATGAAGGGTGATATACCGCTGCCTCCGCTCACCATCACCAGCAACTCGTGGCTGTCAAAAGAGTACAAATTAAAGTTAAGGTGCCAAATTGATAGATTAGGAAAAGGTTGGGTACCATAAAGGTTTTTAACCCTTATGTAAATAATAGGGCAGAGAATTTTAAGGGCAATTAATTTTATATGTCACTATGCTTTTAGAGTCAACTCTCTGATAATTAATATATA
Organism: Mercurialis annua; assembly: GCF_937616625.2. Taxonomy (NCBI): domain Eukaryota; kingdom Viridiplantae; phylum Streptophyta; class Magnoliopsida; order Malpighiales; family Euphorbiaceae; genus Mercurialis; species Mercurialis annua. The sequence goes on along the minus strand of NC_065572.1, from coordinate 75,152,895 downwards.
TGGTGGATTAAAAATTTATTAATTATTAAAATTATTAATTTATTGAATATTTTATAAGACGTAATATTTAAATTGGTTCCCTAAAATTTTATTAATTATTAGAGTTATTAATTATTAAAGGATCACTGTATCATATTTCATTTTGATCATATGATAATTTAATTCATTTTAATTTTCTTGTATAAAGACTTTATAATAATTTATTTTGGTCATGATACTTTTATAATAATTTATTTTGGTCATGATACTTTTATAATAATTCGACATTGATTGCCAGGTAGGCAATATCTAGCTTTAAAATCGAATAAAATCTTCATATAGCTATAAAATTAAGATCTAGTCACTAAATTAAAACAAATCTAAATACCATGACAAAAAAAAAACGGAATATTATGAAAGTTCAATGACTCAAAATTTAATACCAAGAAATATAGGTAGCTCTTTAATATGAACTGTTTGTTTTACTTTTGTGGGTAAGAAGAAGTTGACCTTAAGAAATGAGATGAAGTAGGTCCGTAAGGTCCTTCTACAGACATCTCGAGCCGGTCGGAAGAAGATAAACTTTTCTGATAAAGCTTTTCAGACCAACTTCCCAGTGTTTTGACGACTACGCTCAGTCTGTCTGGTTCCATGTCGCAGTTTGAAGTTACAGTAAAAGCATGCCATTGAAGCTTTGAAATGCTTGGCACATTCAAAAACAGTATACTTGTTGGATTATAATGCAAACCTGGTAGAAAGAGAAAAAAGAACATCTATATTAATTAATTTATACAAGTATTACTGTTAATTATTATCCATGCATTTATATGTTCGAATATTGTTTCTTTCATAAAATTAAAAAAAATAAAAAATATTACCCCCTCATATAATTTAATTTTTTTTAACTAAAACCCTTCTCTATAAGAGTGTTTAATTATATAGAACATGAAAGTTTAAAAGAAATTATAACTTTTTAAAATTGAGAGGAAAATAATAGTTTGAATTTAATTCTTGAGGTAAATATTAATTAACCCAAAATTTTAATGGCAATTATGAAAAACGTCTCTTCAGGGAAAAAATAATTCTACAAGGGTCGCACATATATGTGTCCAACTCATATAATACAGAATATGAAGGATAATTGATGGATACCGAATCCTACTGTAAGTATAATGGAGCCGAGTTGCAGGAGATCCACTCTCAGGCGACACCGGACTCCCCCTGAAGACGGAAAGATATGAAGGAGATACCGAATCTCTAAGATTCGGTAATACACTAATAAAGACCGAATCCCACATGATCCGCCAAGAGCGCGTCAGGTCCGGGATTCGGATAAACAACTAAATATGGAAACCTTGTCCTATTTGGACACAAACACTACATATGGAAGGATAAGCTCTACTTTAGGAAGATAAGACTATTTAGGAAGACGTTCCTAAATAGGACTCTTATCAGATTAAGGTAGATCTCGACAAATCAGGAGAATCCTTAAGATACGGCCGAATCCCTACAAAGTAGGATTCACCTACCTAATACAACTCTACTAGGTATATTCGTCTACTATAAAAGGAGCACGAGGTATGCCTAGAATTACAATTACATTCATATACTCAAAACGCTGCTCAAAGCTCTAAACTGACTTTAGCATCGGAGAGTTAATCGGACAACCACCGTCCGGTTAGCTTCTACCCTGTTTTGCAGGTTCACTCACCGGTTCAGAAGGCAGACTCCATCAATTGGCGCCGTCTGTGGGAAAAGCTTAACTAAACTTCAAAAGAAGGAGCTTTTCTGAACTCAAAAACAAATCTCATTGAAGAAGATGACTTCTGAAAGAGTAAACCTGAAAGACAAACAACCAATGGACCCAAAAAGCACTCCGGAGATAATCAACGTGACGGAAGACGGGCTTCTCAACTCCGGGGAAAAAAGCAACACCGGAGGGCTCTCTTTCTCAACACCCCAGTACCAAACTAATCCAATAAGAGGAAGCATCCCAATTGCTTTCAACCTAAGCACTGAAGAACAAGCACCAAATGCAGCGACACAAGATCCACACAGCGAAATGCTGAAAAAGATACTAGAATCTGTGCAGGCAAATCTTGACAGATTGGCTAATAAGGCCAAAAGAACAAACGACAGGCACGAAGAAACTATGAGAATGCTAAGGGAAAACTTCAGCCCTACAGCTCCCAGAAGAAGAGAAAGAACAAGAAATGCAAACCCAGGCCGACGGGAGACAAGGGCAGAAAACAACAAAAGCAAGGAACCTCGGACCAGAGGAAACGAAGAGAGGAACGAAGCAAGAAACCAACGAGAAAAGGAAACCAGCGAAGAGGAAAGTCCTGACAGAGAAAAATCTAACGAGGAATCACCAGAGGCACCCAGAAATGAGCACAACCAGGAGGACGCCCGAAGCGGTCTGAATACGAAACGAGACGAACGAAGGGAGAAGGAAAAAGAAGATGCCCCACCAAGGAGTAAGCGACAAGAAAGAGATGCAGGGAAAGAACAAAATAAGAAAAAACACCAAGAAGGAGAGGGCGAATCGTCAGAGACACCCCAAAAAAGCAAAGCCACATATGTGGTGGAAGAAGATCTAGAAGAGAAGATCGCCAAAGCGCTCAAAAAACTAAAATCTGAAGAATTGGATATAGAGGACCTCAGGCTGAAAGGATCACCCCTCTCGCCCGAAATCATGGAGGAAACCATCCCGTACAGCATGAAGCTGCCGACTTTGCCAATTTTCAATGGGGAAGGAGACCCCCGAGACCATACCTCTAGGTTCACAGCGACCATGGGGCTACTCAGCGTATCAGACGCCATCCTCTGCAGGGTTTTCCCTACCACGCTCACGGGCACAGCCCAGAGATGTTATAACAAATTAAAACCAGGCTCGATCAAAAGCTTCGCTTCGCTTTCAACAGAATTCCTCAACAGATATCTCACAAACATCCCAGCTAAAACCACTACCAGTATCCTAAGAGCCTGTATCCAAGAAGAAGGAGAAACCCTGCGAAGCTACATCGAACGATTCAACAAGCAAGCTATGAAGATAGACAACCTGAACGTCGACATGGCGACAGAAGCATTGCGAGACGGGACGCGATTCGGAAAGCTGGTGGACAAGCTGCTAGTCAATAAACCCACAACTTTCTCAAACTTAATGGGCATAGCTCAGAAATACTTCGAGTTAGACGAAGGGCGAAGGGCGATTCGCGGAAAGGAAGCAAAAGGAAAAGAATCAAAAGAGAGATCCAGAGAAAAAACCAAGTCCAAACCTGATGACAGAAGAGGAAGACCCGAAGAAAGCAGACGATTCGCCCCCCAGACAAGATATGAATCGAGATATGATCCCAGAGATGATGAGAATAACTTCACTCCATTAAACACCAGCCGAACTAATGTCCTCATGTGGATCAAAGAAAACATCAAAAACGTGGTATGGCCACCCAAAATGAAAGCAGAAGCAAGAGACACCAGAAAGTACTGCAAATTTCACGACGATTACGGACACGAAACGGATAGCTGCAGAGACTTAAAGGTCGAGATCGAAAGAATGATCGACACAGGCGAACTGAGGAAATTTGTGGCCCGAAAAGAGAAGAGCAATGACAAGGGAGAAAAAAGAAACAGAGAAGACAAGCCAAAAGAAAAGGAAGACGAGCGCCCATCCAAAATTCTGGGAACCATACACATGATTAATGGTGGAGGGCATAGTAGCTCCACGATCAGGAGGAAGCAAAGGAAGGAAGTAATGAACATACGAGAAACTCACATGCCGCCAGTGATCTTCGATGTAGAAGACTATGAACACGTCAAAGCACCTCACAACGATGCTTTGGTAGTGACTACTATCATTGAAAATTGGAACATGGAGCGGATCCTTATCGACGAAGGAAGTGCAGTAAACCTCATGACGAATGCAGCATACAAAATGTTGGGAGGAACAGCGTCAAGGTTACGCCGAGTCCCAATTCCGCTATCAGGACTCGGTGGACCCTCCATCACCCCGCTGGGAGCAGTCACCTTGGAAGTAATAATCGGCCCAGAAAGAGGAATGAACAAGAAAATCATGTCACTATTTAACATAGTGGACATGGAATTGACATATAATGCCATCCTAGGAAGACCCTTCCTCCATGACTCGGCAGCGGTAACCAGCATCAGAGCACTGGCAATGAAGGTACCGACTGAAAAGGGAGTAGTGACGCTGAGAGGAGACCAAGGAATAGCCAAGAAGTGCTATGATGAATCAGTGGTGGATCTCCAAGAAAACAAGACCGAAAAGAAGGAAGAATAGGAATGAAAAACGACCCATCATCGGTAACGACTCTCCGTCTTACCAGATGGCGTCAAATCTATCTTTAATGCTTTGTATGCCATCTTTTTATCAATAAAAATTCAATTTCGCTACCATCTGATTAGCCAGACGAACCAATAAAGAAATAAAAATCAAGAACAGCCACGAATGATTAAATCAAAGACGAAAGAAGAAAAAATAAATTAAAGATCAAACTCAAGAAAAGCTAAAAGCCAAGAAAATGAGTTTAAATTAACTCAAAGCAAAATCGCCGAACCAGGCAAATCGCCACGAAAGGCTAAAAACCAAGAAAACGAGTTTAAATTAACTCAAAGCAAAATAGCCGAACCAGGCAGATCGCCACGAAAGGCTAAAAATGAGTTTAGATTAACTCAGAAAAGGCGAATCGCCAAAAAAGAGTTTAGATTAACTCGAAACAAAAACAAAAATAAAAAGAGTTTAGATTAACTCTACAAAAAGCAACGCCAAGAACAGGGTTTAGAGTAACCCTCGAGGCAAGACAAGTACATAAAGATAAGGCAAAAGCACATTTCGAAGAAAAACGAAGAAAATATATTCATAAATTGCGAATTACAAAAAGCAAAATTAATACATCAGCAAATACAATCAAAAGAAAACTACTAAACACGGTCTTTAGAAATCTTGACGAGGAGATCACGGGCGATGGCCTGGGGATCCAACCCGTTAACCCCAGAAAGATCAATATTGGGATTCTGCTCCAGAAGCTTCTTCCCAATCGCAAGGCGATACTCGCTTATCAGAGCAGAGTAAAAAGCCTTCGTATCTAGCAGACGGATGTGAAGACCTTCAACCTCCGTTCTAAGACTATCCCTCTCCCCACCAACAAGGGAATTGATCCGAATGAGCTCCTCGATCTCTTGAGTCAAGTCATCGGTCTTTTTCTCAATCACTTTCACTTGGCGATCATTAATCGCATCCTGCGCCTTGAGCTGCGCCAGAAGGGAATCATGCTCTTCCAAAGAGGCCTTCAATTTCGCCCTTTCAGACTCGGAAGTCGCCAAAAGAGCAGACAGACGCTCGACCTCCTCCTCGGCACACTGTCGGCGGTCGTTCAATACCAGAACAGATTGAAGGGCCTACACACCAGAAATAAACAAATAAAAAAGCAACTGAATACAAAAAACATATTATACTCAAGAAAGAAAGCACTTACAGAGAAACCATGAAAACAAGCCAGATCGGAAAGCTCCTGACCCGGCCTACCACAGAACCACGTGACATCATCAGGAATCGCCAAAGTCCGGATATATTCCGCTAGCACTCTCGGATTCAGCAAACTGGCAGGATCCTGACCTTCGACCCATTGAACCAAGTCTGGAGCAGAAGAAGAGCTTCCAGGAAAACTCTCCCTCGTAGGAGAATCATCGACAACTCGACGTCTTTTCCTAGACGGAGAATCCGGGTCTCGACCTAGAGAAATCTCCCCCGAATCAGCAACAACAGGCCCCCCTGAGGCCACACCCCCAACTCCCCCCGAAACGATAGATGATGCTAGAGGGGGGAGTAGTGACGGAATCGCCTCGTCGTCGACTGGAACAGCCGAGTCATCACCATCATCATCATTTATAACAATAACCTCAGGCAACGCTACCTCGGCGGGAGCTAGGGGGATATCAACAGGAGCCCCATCCACGACAATGTCGCCAGGAATAACGTCGGCGATAGGAACGTCAGGACCACCCATCGGAACGTCCAAATCTACTTGAAATCCGGAAAGGAAATCGTCAGAAGAAGAAGACATCCTACAAAAGAAACATTAAAAAGAACTTAAGCAAATTAATATACCTTGAACAAAAGAGTAGCAAAGATCCGCCAAGCCTCGAGGAGGATCCTCCAAAGGAAACCATCGACTCCGAAGATGACTATTAACCAAGACATCTAAAATGGGACGCGACACAATACTACAGGAAGATATGTCAAAAGCAAGCTTTGACTCGGATAAACTTAAAGGAGAAGAATAGCTCCGAACTGGATGAGAAGAAAAACCATCCGAAAAATGAAGAAAAGCAAATTTATGATAGACAATAAAGAAGCGCCTTCGCCAGCGACTGGTTAGGCAAGGAAGATAAATACGAGATCGCCCTTCTCTACCAAGGGCGAAAACGAAGCAGCCATCACACTTCCTAAAGTCTACAAAATGATATAACACTTTGAGAAAAGGGGCACAGCCCCGGAGCCTACATGCCTCCGAAAAGGCGAGCACTACTCTAATCGTACCAGGGTAAAGTTGCCCTAGAGCAACCTTTAAATCCCTACACACTTCTACTAAAAAGGGATCCAAAGGAAACCTAAGACCAGCAGCAAATTGCTCTTCAAAAAAAACCGCCCTACAAGAAGATCCGGGAGAGTCAGACGCAGCCATATCGGCACCGGGTAATATTACCCTATAATCAAAAGGAAAACTATACTTAAAATAGATATCTAAGACTTCATCCCTACGAAGCTTCGATCGGGTAAAAGCCATAGCAGCGCAAGCATCTTCCACTCGACTAAGAGGCATCCTAGAACAGGGAATCACAAACATAAACACAAAATAAGGATCAAACAAAAAATATATTGAAGAACACGTTGAAGAACACATCAAAGAACAACAAGTACAGAAGAAATTTCCAGAATATAAAGCATGGAGAATATACAAAGAAGAAAGCCATATTAACATCCAAACGACGAAAGAAAACATACCTGAAAAATCTGGAGAAAACAAGTCACGAAGAATCAAACAATCAAACGAAGAACGAAAAGGAAATAGCTACAAGAAATGAGAGTAAATTCGAAAAGCAAAGTAAGAGGGAAAAGAAGAAATGCGAAGAGATTAAATACAAAACGCTTTTGAATCATTAACCTTTTAAATCATTAAATGCCGACACGTGGCAACACAGAATCTTACTAAAGAAGAAACGTCACCCACAAACATATGAAACGACTCGCCCGGAATGCAAAGCGACTCGCCCGCATAAAAGAACTCAGCTCCAAAAGAGCTAAAATCCACTAAGGCATAAATACCAAACTACTTCAGCTCACTTGCGGGGGGGCTAATGATGGATACCGAATCCTACTGTAAGTATAATGGAGCCGAGTTGCAGGAGATCCACTCTCAGGCGACACCGGACTCCCCCTGAAGACGGAAAGATATGAAGGAGATACCGAATCTCTAAGATTCGGTAATACACTAATAAAGACCGAATCCCACATGATCCGCCAAGAGCGCGTCAGGTCCGGGATTCGGATAAACAACTAAATATGGAAACCTTGTCCTATTTGGACACAAACACTACATATGGAAGGATAAGCTCTACTTTAGGAAGATAAGACTATTTAGGAAGACGTTCCTAAATAGGACTCTTATCAGATTAAGGTAGATCTCGACAAATCAGGAGAATCCTTAAGATACGGCCGAATCCCTACAAAGTAGGATTCACCTACCTAATACAACTCTACTAGGTATATTCGTCTACTATAAAAGGAGCACGAGGTATGCCTAGAATTACAATTACATTCATATACTCAAAACGCTGCTCAAAGCTCTAAACTGACTTTAGCATCGGAGAGTTAATCGGACAACCACCGTCCGGTTAGCTTCTACCCTGTTTTGCAGGTTCACTCACCGGTTCAGAAGGCAGACTCCATCAATAATTAATAAAAAAAATCTAAGTTTTAGGTCAATATAATAAAGTTCTTTAATTATTTTAAAATTTAATTTTTTTCATGATTGTATGATAAAATTTAGGCCTAATGTCTCAAAAAAACTCCGACCTTTTAGCTCATTTTCAATCCTACCATAACATTGAAAACTGGTCAATTTTATCCTATTTCACATTTTTTGTATTTCAGTTGTACCCTGAAATATTAAATTGACGTTTTTTTCGTTTGGAAAAAATTTAAAAACGTTCCCCATGTCTAGCATATATTAATTGTATATGTTGAAAATTTATTTAGATTTAGTTAAATTAATTAAAAAATTTAATTAGTTTTAATTTAATTATGGTTTTTAGTTAGTTTTTAAAAATAAAAGACTGATTTGTACTTTTTTGAATGGAAATAAATTTAATTTTATCTTTAAATTTAGTTAATTAAATGATTTCATCATTTAAATAAAAAAATTGTGATTTTTTTTAAAATTAGGGTACAATTGAAACGAGAAAATGCGAAATATGGTAAACTTGACCAGTTTTCAACATCAGGGTAGAATTGAACATGAGCTAAAAGGTCGGGTTTTTTTGAGTTATTAGGCCTAAAATCTATTACTATATTATCCGTCAGTTAATTATATTAATTGATTTAATTAGCAAAAATAAAACTCAATTTGATCTCTAAATTTGTTTTCTAAAAAATTAAGCTATAAGATTATAAACTTCAAATTAACTTTAAAAAACTATTCATAAATGCTTAATAGGTTACCTTTACTCTTAGAGAAGTTGAGCTCAACAAGGCCACCTGGTAAGACTCGAGCTGAGATTAATCGAGCTCGTTTCCTAGACTGTAAGAATCTCAAGTATCGATCGATGAGGAAAAGGAAGATCCCAGGTAAAATCATGCACAGGTAAGCAGCTCCAACATGTAATGCATAGAAAAGTATGTAGAGAATGTATAATTGATGAGTGTAGAAGAAGAGTTCAAACATTTTACGCCTCATTCGATTAGAACTCGTCACCCACATTACTACTCCGATCACGATAGCAATCTCCCCGGCGACATTCGACACATATGTTTTGCTCCACTCTAGCATCTGCAAGTACGCCCAAATGTTATGTTCAAAACAAACACATATGCTACACATGCATGTATAGTATATATAATTGAATTAATAAGTATACCTCAGCCATTTGATTAGCCATTGCCCAGTAAATGATGAAACCTAACGTATGTGCAACAAACAGGAGATTGGAGAGATGACCCAGCCAAATATGATACTTGATACTCGACTCAGATGTAAGTCCAACCAGAGGCAAAAGTGAAGACCCTCTCGTTACCGGAATAAACAGAAATGCCCAGCACAAGTTGCCAATATATCCAAGCCTCAATGATACACTGCGAAACTTTGCTTGCCACCTAATTAACATAGCACGCGAATATTTAATATTTAGGAAAAAATGGTGAAGTTAGAGGGGAGAGGGATCATTTTGTAATCAAGCTTACACTTTCACTCCTGGTGTATGCATATGGAGATTACCAAAACTGACAGACAAGTAGTTTGCAAGAGACCAGATCATAAGTGCAACAAACATGCCTGCAAAAGCAAACTCCATTGCAGTAACAATCCCTAAAGGCGCCATCACAAGCACCGGACGTCTCAAGAAGGACAAACGACGGTTGCTGCAATAATTTCAACACAAGCACCCGTCAAATAAGATTCTTGAAAAGTGAAATTGATATACATGAGATAGAAATTTAACCTTTTGGAGGTGGATGATATTTTCTGTTTATTCTTCTGAAAATGGAGATACACACTTCCTAAAGCGGCTATGAACATCACAGGAAATGAAAATAGAAGAAGATTCATCCCTGCACGTAAAATGAATGCATCAGAAGAATTACACAGAAACATTACAGATTTAAACACTATGAAATGGAGAATAAAAACAACCTTGTGTTCCAAAATACGTGGAGTTCAATTTGGTTTTAAGGTTCGGAGTCCATGAGTTTTTATAAGCATTTGTGGGTAACAGAACCCAAACCATTAGCCATGCAAGAAACACCAGAAGCAAAATGAGGCTGATGATTGACAAGCTGCCCATTTTCTCCTATACTTATTGTTGTTGCGGTACGATGTAAAAGCTTGAGCAGTTCTAATTAATTTATATAGCACAAACAAACTGCTTTATTGCAAAGTAATCTTGCATGTGAAGTACAAAGAAAAAGCACGATTCATACATGTGTATGCTTCCACTTGTTAGTTTAATACACTCTCACTCTCAAACATATATATATATGAAGATGGAATGTCAAAGACTCAAAAAAACATAAACTACGCACTAGACTTTATTAACAGGAAGTGCAATAATAATGCAGTACTGCTATAAATATAACCGACTACAGATACGCAAGAACACATCATTATTTGTTTTGATCATATAAAAAAACTTGATAAGAATTAATGATGTTTGTATGATGTATATGTATATATTTTCAATATATAAGGTATATTCTTGTGTATTCCTATGTGGCGGATTTGGAATTTTTTTAATCCGTACTTCATTTTCAGTTATTTCTGACCTTCCAGCAATCCAGACTGAATCTCCCTATAATCTGAATTTACTACAAATCCTATCTCTAATTTTAAAAATTTCTAATCCTAGCCAGTGTTGGAATTTACCCTGGCCTAAGGGTAGTTCCGACTTTGGTATTGTATATAACACAAATAGGAGAAATTCTCCACAAATAGGGATTTGCTTTCGGTATTTCATTTCAGTTTGGCCAATCGATTTTTGAAGATAATAAAAATTAAAAAGGTAAAATTATGTTAGTTCGGATTTTTATTGTGCTAAAATATAAAAGCAGCTATTTCTTTATTTTTTTTTTAAATACCGATATACGCTAAAATAAAAATCAAATCTAGGTTAAATTTGAATTTATCACATATTTTAACCACTTAGAAAATATTGTTTGTTTTTAAAAAAAACTACATATTTTACGTATAGATAGTTAGATATTTTGATTTAAAAGAGAAAAAACAACAAATCTAACCTAAATTTTTAAAAGTTTATAATAAGTAAATCAAACCGATCATTTTTAGTTCGGTTTTCGATCAGTTTTGGTTCGCAACCCTATTTGTATCAGTTTAGTGTCTTTCTTTTCCTTTCCAGTTGCCAGTGTACTTAGATTAGATGATTTAAGTGGCAAATTGCCCCTTCAACTTGTAAGTAATGGGCAATTGACACATAAATTAATTTCGTTGGCAAATCAGTACACGAACTTGGTGATTATGGGCAATTTGCCAATTTTGACAAATTTACTTACAAGTTAAGGGGGCAAATTGCCAATAATAATTAACTTACAAATTGAGGGGGCAAATTGTTAAAATAGTGTAAATTGCCCATAATCACCAAATTCGTATATTGATTTGCCCACAAAGTTAATTTATGTGTTAATTGCACATTGCTTATAAGTTTATGGAGCATATTGCCACTTAAGTCTAGATTAGATCTTGTTCTTAACAAAAGGAACAGATCATTCCATTTTTATTCTGATGCCTCATGTGCCTATGGCTATTGTTGCTAGCTAGTACATTTTGACTTGTATTTCGTTTATGGAAGTACAGTTGACTTTCGGCTAAAATGAAGTACAGCGATAACAAATTGTGGGTGATGGTAAGAGCTAGCCTCATGACATGTAGTAAGATTCGAATGATGTAACGTATAATAGCCAATGAAATATAGTTTAATAAATAAAAATATCAGGCCATGAGGTTATCAAGAGAAAATTTATAACAATAATTTATAATTATCTCAAGTAAAAAGTTTATCACCAACTGAAAGTGATCGGATGCTGATAAAGTTTACAAATATTGAAGGAACATCATTCCGAAAGCAATTCCAAGAAAAGTAGCAATAGAAATTCCAAAAATGCCTGCAAGAATCGCGGGGACAACCAAAGAGTTCCATCCTTTCGCAGTCGCCATTCCGCATGCTGTTGTAGGACCACCGATATTAGCATTTGATGCCAGAAGTAATAACTTCAAATCGAAACGTAACAGTTTTCCAAATCCAAGCATCACTGCAAGATGCACAGTTACTTGAACTAGAGCAAACAAGAAAATACTAGGTGCTGTTTTCATGACATTCCATATGCTTCCACTAGCACCCAACACAGCAAAAAATACCTGTTGTCAAAGCAGCACCATTTTTCAGATTCCTCACATTAGTTCCAAATTGGGGAACAATGACTACAAGCTTCCATAGAAGTGTACTTCAAACTTAAAAGGATACTATTAGCGAAGGGAAGCATGAGATTTACAAACCTCATAGTACCATTGGAGGACAGCACACAGTTTATAAAACTAGCAAGCTGCAGTTCAACTATTGTAAAATATAATGAAGCTGTCCGAGATAATAAAATATGGCAGAAGTATTAAATTACCTGCATCAGAACCAGCGCAATCATATTGCCAGCAGGAGCAAGACGACCAAATTGTGTTGGAAATGCAGTTGCTAAAACGACAACAATAGCTGTTACGGCTGGAATGCTGCCTCCTTGAACCTCGAAGCAATGTGCGAGACTTGTAGCAATCTTACATATCGTAAAAGAGATAGCAAGTGCTGTTGCTGTATCAAGCACAGAGACGTTTCTTGTAAAATTTGACTCCAATTCTAATTCTACTGGAATACCTGTCAAGAGCTCTGGAGGCTTCAATAGAAGTTACGTTCTGTTGCTCTATTAGCGGAAACTATGTGCATTTCGTAATGCCATTTGTCTATGAACATCAGTGTGAAAATTTCACATGTCAGTTACTAACTTACCGAGAATGATAGTTATAGCTGTGCTCTGCAAGCAGAAGAACAGAAAGAACAATAACATTTTCATTTGTCATCCACCAAAATGAATATGCTGACATTTTCACAGCCTCGAATTACATACCAGTAGTAGATGCCGAGGCTTCAGGCGGAATTTTAGAGGCCAATGCAAATAACGCCATAAAATAAATTGCGCAAATAACATTGTCTGCAGCGATACCAGCAGCCACCACAGATGCAGATGTACCGAGTGCTTCCGAAATGGCAACATAATTAACAGCTGAAACAGCAATGAAAATTCTAATTCCCTTTCTGAACTCGGTGAAAGAAACGCAAACATAAATAATATAAACAAACAAAATATCTACCACATGCATTAGTCCCAACTCCCAGCCTATGTAGCACGGACACGGATACGAAAAATGAGACACTTAGAAACGGACACAGCGAAACATTATAACTATGAGATAAAATTCCATACAACTTACATCCCCCAATATAACTACCCATAAGGGCAGCAGCAATTTTCCAATTATCTGGGCCAAGTGATTGCATAGGTACCATCATAAAAGCAACTGTAGTGCCAATAACGGTTGCAACTGTCAAGAGAAGCATGTAAAATTACTAAGCACAGTAAAAATAACTGAAAAACTAGATAAATCAGCTCTAAATAAGTAAATAATGCACCTGAACCGAGCAAGAAAGCCAGAAGCAATGTCCCAGTGGAACGAAACACATTACGCAAATCAGCTCTGAATAAAAGCAAAGGAACCGATAACGGTAACAGAAACTCCAAAACAACTGAATACGCTGCCGTTTCATAAGGAATTATTCCAGTATTACTCGCTGCAAGCCCAACCAATGTGCTCACCAATGCCGCACTCACAATACTCCCTATTTTAGTCTTCTTCTCCGACCTCGAATTATTTAAACAAAACATATATTTTAAGCGTACAATATTCTTATTCTTACTCATTAATGAAATAAATGGATCGCTGATTATTTACCAGATACCAAAAGCTCCGGTAGCAAAGAGAGCAGTCCACGTGCCCCAGTGGTCGTCTGGGGAAATTATTGGATACCTCAGCTGTGAATTGACTTTTATTTGTCGCTTCAAATTAGTTTTGCTTATGGCGGTGGTTAAAGAAAGCTGGAGGCGGGAAGGATAAGGAAACAGGTGGCGTAATGTAATTGGCCGGGAGGAAGGAGGAGGAGAGTGAAGTCCTGGGGATAATAAGGACGCCATGGGAGAAATCGATGATTATTTTCAGCATGACAGTTTTTGTCTGTTATGTGAAATTTGAAAATTAATTCTCTCAATAAAATAAAGCAGAGACTATTTAACTTTTATTTGATGTTGATGTCTAACCTAGAATATTAGATTACATGAATTTCAAGACGGTGACTCCAAATGCTATGCCAATAAAAGTGGCAATGGCGATTCCGAAAATGCCAGCAAGAATACCGGGAATAACCATAGAATTCCATCCTTTAGCCGTCGCCATTCCGCACGCTGTTGTGGGGCCTCCAACGTTAGCATTCGATGCTATGAGCAACAGCTTGAGGTCAAACCGGAGTAGCTTTCCTAATCCCAGGATAACGGCAAGATGAACGGAAATCTGAATAAGAGCAAACATAAAAATGCTGGGAGCTGTACTGATCACACTCCATATGTTTCCACTTGCACCCACCACAGTGAAAAATACCTACACACCAAACAACCAATGAGCATCAGTTCAGGACCTTCAGGGTGATATAAGGCAACTTACTTAACTCAGAGTTATGGTGAAAAATCCAGCTCACCTGCATAAGAATCAAAGCCATGGCCTCGCCAGAAGGGGCAAGGCGATTAAACTGGGTTGGGAATGCAGTTGCTAGAATAACAACAATGGCTGTTACAGCTGGCAGGATGCCACCTTGAATCCCAAAATATTTTGTTACAAAAGAACCAGCTTTGCAGATAGCCAAGGACACAGCAAGTGAAGTAGCAAGATCTAGAACAGGAAGTTTGTTGCCAGACCCAGACGTGCTCTCTGTTCCATCATCTGCCGGTGCCCATCCAACAACAAACATGTAAATCAATGCATTAATCCCAACTCCACAAAAGATAACATAGGTTCAAGTGTTTGTTCCATGATGCATCAAGCACTCTAATGTATGTTGATCAAATGAGGCAACTGAATAAAAATTGAACAACTTAGGAAGGTGAAATTTCGCTCACCATTAATTGATGTTGAAGTCTCAGGAGGGATTTTAGAAGCCAATGCAAACAACGTGGTGAAATATATCGCGCAAATAACATTATCAGCAGCTAGCCCAGAAGCTAAAACTGACGAAGATACACCAAGAGCGTCAGCAATGGCGACGTAATTGACAGCTACACAATGTGACAGAGATAAGTATCAGCTGTAAGCTTCATGTGACAGAGATAGTCTTTTAAAATCTTGAAACAAAAATTACCTCCACCAATATGTCTGCCCATGAGAGCAGCTGCTATTTTCCAGCTATCCTGACCAAGTGATCGCATTGGAACTATCCAATATGCCACCAATGTCCCAACCGTTGTTGCAACTGTTGAATAATAAAAACAAATATTATATACACTATTAAAAAATAAATTTTATCTTATTTTTTATATACATAATAACAATTTTGTTTCCAATAATATTTTGTTTCCAGTAATCAGAGAGGGAGAACGATTGTGGGAAGATTTGAACCACGGCCTCGTAGTTTGCTGCCAGTATATAATAATAAATTTAGTTTGACTACCTGATCCTAGCAAGAAAGCCAAGAGAAGTGTCCCAGTAGACTTAATCACACGACGCAAATCCGCTCTGAACAGCAACAGCGGGACCGCCAATGGGAGCAGAAACTCCAAAACGACAGCGTATGCAGGAGATTCACAAGAAATGATCCCCAAATTGCTAGCCGCGAGTCCAATCAACGTGCTCACTAACGCACCGCTCAACGCGCTTCCAATCGTGGTCTTCTCAGACCTTCAAAATCTCAATTTCAAAAACATTCAGTTTTCTAATTGAAGTTATTAGAGATTCCGAAAAGGAAATTGACGGAAAGTTTACCAGATACCGAAAGCGCCGGTGACGAAGAGAGCGGTCCACGTGCCCCATCGATCGGTCGGAGAAATAAGAGGGAAACTTAAATTGGATCTGACGGTTAAAGATCGCCGATGACTGGGATCTTCAGGATGTAATTGAGGAGATAAAAAAGTTTGGGTTTTATTATTTCTGTTATTAGATAGTGAAAACGACAATGAGGAATCATCAGGTGTTGGTGCGGCAGTGGTTAGTGAGACGGGAAGCACGTTTTGGCGGGAACAAATGTGTGGCCGTTGAATGTTTGGCTTCGGTACCGGAAAGTTGGCTGTGTGTAGAAATGGAAGCTTTGATGCCATTGATGTCCAGTCAAACTGAGTAGCTTTGATTTGCCGCTACAATTTGGAAGTGGGACTGCTTGGAGAAGTGGTTTTTCGAATTTGTTCCAACCTGCAAATTTGGAAATTTCTAACATTCAAGAAAGGTTCATTTTGCCATTTGAATTTGCAAAAAGGACCAAATAATGGAACATTTGTAATTTTTAGACAAAAACCTTATAAATAAGCATTTTGACTCGTTTTACCGGTATTTTTATCCAAAGTAACGAAGTTAATCTATTTGACCTTTTATACGAAGTTGAAAGACAAAAGGAAATTCTGTTGCTATCATCATTGGTGTAATTTTTTTGCCATTGACAAAACTCAAATCCACCCAATTTTGTACGAGGCCAAAGCCTAAATTGTTTATGATACTCTAGAACACCAAAATCAAGCTCAAGAATGATTGTATAAGTTGCATACAAGTTACATTACAACACAATTCTATTCCTGAAAATAGGCTTCGTATATCCTGAAAATACACTTCTAATGGTCATTAAATTATCTTTCCCTATAGTCACGAGGGAAGTTGTCAGCTTGCTTCTGCTTCTTCCCACTAGATGCATCTTCTTCCAAGGTTCTCAATTTGTTCTTTATTGCAGCTATCTTAGCACTCCGGCTCGTTTGCCCAGAAGTTCCACCATTAATAGTGCCTGTTTTGTTTATTTCGCCTATTGCTCTTGACGACTTTTGTGCCGCTTCCTCCAAGTATTTCTCACTGGCAAGGCGAACAACTAAAGGACGGCCACAAGCTAATCTCCCATGCATCTTCTCCTTGGCCAACTTAGCTTCCTGCATGCTCACTTTAAACATGGAATTTAGGAACTTGCATACATTAAAAGACAAACTACACAGACAACTTACCCCTTTGGTACTAAACTGGACGAAAGCAAATCCTCGTGGCTCTCCACGTTTTGGTCCACGAGTATGCCATAAGTAGTCCTCTGATACAATCTTTCCATATGGAGAAAACATCTTAATCAATGCAGCCCTAGGTAAAATGAGAAAACCTCGTATCAAATGTAAATGTTGAACATGAATTCAAGAAACAACGAGTGTGACTTCAATATATTCCCTTACTCTGTTATTCTCAAGTCAAGATTGCCAACATAAAGCCTACTTTCAGCCTTCTCATCAATGAAAACATTAGAATCCTGCACTCAAATACCAAAAAGAAACATACATGATACATCATCATGATGAATGAAACATTGTCCCCCAATTATAAAACCGCCGAAATTAGTTTCCTGATGGCCGAAACAAACTTAGCTAGTTCTCACATCGGCAACTTGTTTTAATGCAATACTATGTACAATTATTTAATTCGTTTGCTTTTACCACTGTCCCTCGTAGTAAAAGACAATTTCATCTCTAGAACTACCATATACTATCACGACGACAACTATGGCGAATGTGTTATCGCTGCTTTCACCGTAAGCAACAGTAACAACTAAATAAATTATTAAAAACTAAAAAGCTATTCAAGATTAACTGGAGCCTCAAAACACATATAAGTAAGCAATTTAACAAACATAAAACTATTTGAAGGATGAATTTACCATAACAGCAACACAATTACAAGCAAACAGGCAGTTTCAAGTAGCCTCTGTCGGCACAATCCTGCATTTCAAACAAAACAAATTATTGCCCTAGCAAAACAATTTTATTGAATTATATTCCAAAATTGACACTCAATTGGGCAAGATGTGAACTTAAATTGTAGCAAGAAGCTCATCTTTTACAGAGACGTGCCCTAACTAGAACTAATCACTCAAAAAAAAGTAACAGACACTTGAATTTCAAACCATAAAAGAGCTGAAAAAAGAGGACATTACAGAAAATTATGAGTGTCAAATAAAAACCTAATCGGTACCTTATAGATTGAGAATCAGTGTCGATGACGGTAATTAGTTTCCCAACAGATGATCCAACTCAAGCGCGAGAGATGTGAGATTAATGTTAATCAAGGTACAGAATTATTTGTTAAATTGTGAAACACAAAGCAGAAAGACCCGATGAAGGGAAGATCAGCCGTTCGACTTTAAAACGGTGTCGTATGTATGGTTGATTACCATAAAACTGTGCAGTTTTACCTTTATGTATATTTTAATCCTCAAGTTTTAAAATGGTACAATTGAGTTCAAAACGTATGCTGGAATGAAATACTTGATTTGTTATAATTCATCCTTCATTTTGTTTTAATTCAGTTTCTAACCTTTTGTTTTATGTTGTCAATCATTTTTATCATTTCCTTATCAGGACAGTTAGCTTAAATGGGTTTTGGCTTGTAATCGTGGATTTTATCTAAATAAAATAATTAACAATTTGATCATAATTAGTTTTTTTTTGTTATTTAACGATTTGGAATATTAATTATGCTATTGATTATAACTATTTTAACAAAAAAATGCCTCAATATCCATGTAAGGTAATGTACTGAAGAAAGTGATATGTCCATCAAAGTCAACTATACTAAGTCACAATGAAAAAACTAATTAAATTAATTTAATTTTAATAATTTATTGATCAATTTATAATATTTATAAAGTTGATGTTGGTTTTGAATATGTAACTTGTTTTATACTGTAATTTATATTATCATCAACACAAATGTCATTATCTAATTTCAAAAAAGGATAAAAATCAATAGCAAGTTTGTGGAGGCATAAATTATGAAAATGGCAAAGCAAGGCACAAAAGAGTGGCCTATCAATTCTATACATTGCTGTACTCCACAAAGCAATTTAAATTTTAAACACAAGTAAATCATAAGATATGATGAAAATTATATGTTCCTTCTCAGCCAAAACAATGAAAATCAATTTGTAATTCAATCTTTGGATAGCTATTAATTACTCCCTCCGTCCCGTTTAAAAAGTTTCATATTCTATTTTAGAAGGTCTAATGTCTTAAAAACCCCGACCTTTTAGCCCCTTTTCAATCATACCATGACGTTGAAAATTTGTCAATTTTACCCTATTTTGCATTTTTGTGTTTCAATTGTACCCTGAAAAATTAAATTAACGTCTTTTGCGTTTGGAAATTTGTTTAAAACATTCTCCATGTCTCGCATATATTGATTGTATATTTTTAAAATTTATTTAAATTTAGTTAAATTAATTAAGAATTTAAATTAGTGTTAATTTGGTTATGGTTTTTAGTTAGTTTTTAAAAATAAAGGACTTATTTGTACTTTTTTGAATAAAAAAGAATTTAATTTCATGTTTAGACTTAATTAATTGAATGATTTCATCATTTAAGTAAAAAAATTAACAAAAATTAAAATATTGGGGTACAATTGAAAACGGAAAATTCAAAAGTGGGTAAAATTGACAAATTTTCAACGTCGGGGTGGAATTGAAAAAAAGTTTAAAGGTGAGGGGTTTTTGAGTGATTAGGCCATTTTAGAATGTCCCATTTAAAAAGTCCGATTACTATTTTTAGAATATTTTTCCATTGAATACCCCATTTCACCCTTATTTTAATTATCTTAAAAGAGTTCTATGAAAAATCCACTATCATTAATAGGGGCAAAATATGAAAAAATATGAAAAGATAAGAATAATTAATGTTTTTTTAATCTATGTGTAAAGTCAAATGTCAAATGGGACGGAGGGAGTATTTTTAAATAGGAGAATTTCAAGTCACGATGATAAAAAAAAAATTAGATCAATTTACATCCCACTTCTAATTTGGTGGAATGAAATTATTACAATCAATCAGCACTTAATATTTACTCAAGTGGGCATGAAGACTTTAGTAGCGTTCTACAAATCACATGGCTTTGATCTGCCAAAACGAGTTGGTATAAATGTCTTTGATTTTTGAAGTACTTTTTGCAGGAGAATTGATTATTGAATTTGGATCCTTGATTTGCAAATAACCATATATTGACAAGATCAAACTAATAACATTATTATTGTGAAATAGATAACTTCAGAATTAGATTTCCAAACTTATGTTTCGGAGTGAAACAAATAACGCGTTTAAGGTACATATATTAGAAGTTATTTGACATGTATTAAGAGAATTTGAGATCTAATTGACTAAAAAAGTTTAAAATAACTTTTTTCATTCCGAAATACAATTTTAATGATATAATTGACTAAAAAAATTTAAAATAATTTATTTGATTTCGATATACAAATTTGAGGACCGGATTAACTCTTTATTCAAGGGTATAATGTCAAGTTCGACAAATCACATGGCCTTGAGCTACCAAAACGAGTTGGTATAAATGTTCTTGATCTTTGAAGAATTTTTTGCAGGAGAATTGATTATTGTATTTGAATTCTTGATTTTTAAATATCCATTAAATTAACAAGATCAAGCTAATAACGACCATTGTTCTTGCTAAACATGTCTAAATAAACCCTGCAGAACTCTCCTAATCAAATTTGAGAACAGTTAAACCCATACTTAGCAACAGTAATTAATAATGGAGAGCAGCCAAATCCCATTTCCTTATCCAGTAGCAAACCACCATCATTCTCAAATGTGAACGGTGCAAAATAATTGATATAAAAACAGCACTAATAAATCAAATCATCATTAATTTGCACCGTCAGTAAAGCTCCAAATTTTCAAATACGAGTGAAATTCAATCATGCACTTAATGTCTTCAAGAACCAATAACTTGTTAAACAATCTTGATCCATAAAACCTTAAACAACCCAACAATATTCATCCATGGAACCCAAACTAGTTCACTGTCTCTGTTTAATGTTGTTTTTTCTTTTCTCTTTATCTACCGCTTTCGCTCCGACAGACAATTACCTTCTGAATTGCGGTTCAGCCGCCAATGCTTCACTCGATAACCGAGTCTTCGTCGGCGATTCTTCTAAAACCGGGTTTTTTACTCTCTCAGCAGACCGATCCGTTTCACTCACTGACCAAACCCCATCTCCGATTTCCGAACCATTGTACCGTACAGCCAGGATTTTCACTTCTTCTTCGAGTTATAAGTTCAACATCAAGAAAAACGGGACTCATGTGGTACGTTTTCATTTCTCCCCATTTGTAGCTCAGAGTTTTAATTTGTCAGCTGCAAAGTTTAGTGTGTCTGTTAACGGTAATAATCTGTTGAGTGATTTTAGTACGAAAGGTTTTATGATCAAAGAGTATGTAATGAAATTTGATGGTGAAGCTGTAGAAATTTTTTTTAGTCCTGTGAGTGAACCTGGGTTTGGATTTGTTAGTGCTATTGAAGTGTTTTCAGCTCCCAAGGATTTAATTGTTGATTATGGAGCTAGGTTGGTTAGTGCTAATGGAATTCAAGAGTATAGGAACCTTTCTTTGAATGTTTTAGAAACAATTCATAGGATTAATGTTGGAGGTTCAAAGGTGACACCTTTTAATGATACTTTGTGGAGGACTTGGGTCCCTGATGATGATTACCTTGTGTTAAAATCTGCTGCGAAACGCGCCGCTACCACTCATACGCCTAATTATGAGAGTGGGGGTGCTAGCCAAGAGGTTGCACCTGATAATGTGTATATGACTGCACAGGAGATGAATAGGGATAATGCGATGTTAGGTGCGAAATTCAACATTACATGGGATTTTCCGGTGGGTTCGAAACGTGTCCGACACTTGGTTCGGATGCATTTTAGTGATTTTGTTAGTACTTCGCTTAACCAGTTGTACTTCGATGTTTACATAAACGACTACTCTGCTTATAAAGATCTTGATTTGTCGTCGCTTACATTCCATGTGCTGGCATCTCCTATCTACGTAGACTTCATCGCAGATTCTGATGATTCAGGGGCTATACATATTAGTGTTGGACCCTCAGATGTAAGCACTCCTATGAGAATTAATGCTATTCTGAATGGGGTGGAGATCATGAAGATGTTAAATGTTCCTATTATGCATAATGGATCGAAAAAGAGACTAATTTGGATTGTGTTGTGTTCAATCCTTGGAGGTCTTGTTGCGTTATCATTGATTGTAATTGCTGTTGTGTTTGTGTGTAAACGCAAGAAGAAGATTAAACCAAAACCAAGGCGTGCAGAAAGTGTGGGGTGGACGCCTTTACGTGTATTTGGAGGCAGTACGCACAGTAGAATGTCCGAAGTGACTGTCAGTGCATCTCCTGGTTTTCACAGCTTGAAGTTCTCTTTTGCTGAGATACAGTTAGCCACTAAAAATTTCGATGAAAATCTGATTATTGGTTCTGGTGGATTTGGTATGGTTTATAAAGGAGCTCTTAAAGACAGCACAAAGGTTGCTGTAAAGAGAGGTGTACCGGGATCTAGGCAGGGACTTCCTGAGTTTCAGACGGAGATAACAGTTCTGTCCAGGATTCGTCACCGCCATCTTGTTTCACTCATTGGATATTGTGAAGAACAGTCAGAAATGATACTGGTTTATGAGTATGTGGACCGAGGGCCATTGAAGAATCATTTATACGGTTCAGGATATCCACCTTTGTCGTGGAAACAAAGGCTTGAAATTTGCATTGGTGCCGCAAGAGGTCTTCACTATCTGCACACAGGTTCAACACAAGGCATCATCCATCGCGACATCAAGTCTACCAATATTTTGCTGGATCAGAATTACGTAGCCAAGGTTGCTGATTTCGGTCTCTCAAGATCCGGTCCATGTTTGGATGAGACTCATGTGAGTACTGGTGTGAAAGGTAGTTTTGGGTATCTTGATCCGGAATATTTCCGAAGACAGCAGCTTACGGATAAGTCAGATGTGTATTCATTTGGAGTGGTGCTTTTAGAAGTACTTTGTGCTAGACCTGCTGTTGACCCATTGATTGCTAGGGAGCAAGTGAATTTAGCTGAATGGGCAATGCAATGGCAGAAAAAGGGCATGCTTGAGAAAATAATCGATCCCCATCTTGTCGGACAAATCAGTCGAAGCTCCCTGAAGAAATTCGGAGAAACAGCGGAGAAATGTTTGGCTGACTACGGAGTTGATAGACCAACCATTGGAGATGTATTATGGAATTTAGAATATGTACTTCAACTTCAGGAATCTGGACCGTCAAAAGATACACGTGATGACGGAAATGTGAATGTGCAAGAACTGCCATCACCTTCTTCCATGGTTGCTCCGGGTTCCTCGAGCAACGCTGATACCGAAAGAGATGATGGAAATGGTGCTTCAGACATATCAACCAGCAAAGTTTTTTCTCAATTGTTGACCAATGATGGCAGATAGTGTTGTACATTATAGAACACAGGTAATGTTGTGAATGACTGTTAAAAGATTAAAGGCGTATTAGTATTAAGGTACCAGTCCAGAGTTTTAATCTTTTTTCTTAAATCCTGAATACTATAAAGCAGTGGAAATAAAGTGATTAAAGAGCAGATGAATATATACTAAACTGATTATGTGATTTATGCATTAATTAATCTCAAAAGTTAAATTAATATTTTATTTCCTGTGATTAATATTATTGTAATTGCTATTATTCTACTTTGTGTTGCTACTAGAGGACTCAAACTGGTAAGTTATTTCATATTGAAGAAACCAAAATCTCAAGAATCCATATCCAACTATATAACAGCTTCTCATGGATGATTCACCAAAATTATTATAAGTTCAATATGTTTTAAAAAAAATTGTACTAAATTTATCAAGGTGCTTTCTATATGTGAGAATTATTAATTTAATTCAATATTAAATAGATTAAAATAAGAAAATGGATAAATTATGCCATTAATATTTGGATTTTCCATGCTATTTTAGAATCTAATTTTTTATTTATTTTAGATTGGTGTTTTAACTTTATATAAATATATTTATACTTATTTATCATTTTTTTTTAATTTAGTATAAATAATTAAAAATAATGTTGAACTTAATAATTTTTGTATTTGTATTTTTTAAAATTGATATATATTATGTATTTGTTATAACTTTGTTAAAATATAATTAAACTAAAAACTAAAGTTTACAAAGTATATATAATTAGATTCTGGAAAAAAAAATATATATATATAATTAGATCAAATAATAAAAACATTAAATTAAATGCTACTAAAAAAATATTATACAATTATTAGATTAAACATACAAAAAAATTTAATTAAGGGAGCCTTTGAAAATGAAAAGATTACATTTTTTATCTCTTACAATTTGACTGCAATTTGACTGAACTAATAAAAACTTAGGAAAAAAAAAAAGTAAGGGCATAATAGTAAATATGGCGTCGGTGTCACATACATAGAATGAGAATAATTGGGCGCAAAGGTAGGACCATCTTATCCAACAGGCCCGCTTAATCATGCCTCTAAGGACCCGATAGTGGCATACAGTTGTAAGAAACCACATAACCGTTTGTTTTGCAAATCCTCAAATCTTTAGGGGCAATTTCGTACTTCTACCTCTCTTTTTGCATTAAATATCCTAAACTTCCCTTCCATTTTAACAGATTAATTAACAAATTCAAAAAAAAAAAAACTGCCCTGCTTGACACATAAATAAACCAAGAACAGAATAGTGGTTGTTCAATCGTGAAAGAATTTGCTGTGACAGACAAAAAAAAAAAAATTAAATTCTGCATTCTAATCTTTAAGATTTAAATCAAATTTAATAGAGAACCAGAAGAATTTAGAAGATAAGAACGAGAAGGAGAAGACAGAGAGCGGTTACGACTCAAGAAATTTGTGTGTTCGTTATTGTAGAGGAGGAGGAGGAGTTTGAAGTTAGGGTTAGGGTTTTAGGTTTTGTTAGGTTGAGGAATAAGAATGACGGACGTGATATTGCATATATATGACGTAACGAATAGTGGATCGGAGAAGACGAACAATACAATCATGCAGATCAATAAGATCTTTAAAGACGGCGTTGGACTTGGCGGCATCTTCCATAGCGCTGTTCAGGTCATTTCTATCTCTTTTTCTTATGTGTTATCTTGTTTATGAGGATCTACAGTTTTAATTAGTCATTTATCTCGTGAAGAGCGAGTTTAGTTAGATTCTGAAGAACTTGTGATTGCGTTTGTGTTTTACTTTGTTGAATTTTATTATGTTAAGGTGAGATCTGAGGTTTTGGTTTTATGTAGTTCCGAATCAAGAGAACAGTTTTAATTTTATTATGCTTGAAATTTTTGTTTGGAAACCTAAATCTTCTATTTCAATTTAGCGGAACAGTAGACTTCAATTTCAATTTCAAGTACTTTGGCTCTACATTTAGGTGACGGTGACGCATTACTGTTCATTATCTAAGTTTATTGTTCTTCCGTGTTCATCTGTTACACTTATTTCTGTACTTCTTGAATGTTATGGCAAGTTCTTAAGGGATTAAAGACTTGTTTTAAACTAAAAATAATACATAGATTACGTTTGGTGGAATATCGTATCAGTTATTCTAAGTACGATGATCGAAGTTTAGACCACTGACTCAAGTTAGTTTGTGATTGCTTAGACCAACTCAGATTGGAGAGCAATACAAATCCATTCAGTAGGGGTAAAATTTATTTAAACCAAATATTTTAAATATTGTGGAGTGCCTTCCCAGTACTAGCAACTCTATCATCAATGTTACAAGAATTCATGTTGTCTACTCACATTGTAGTCAGTTTGTTTATAAAATCAATAGCTACACGATTTAGAATTTTTAACTTAATTGGCTAAAGATGCAAAACCCTGGCAGTAAATATTGATTTCTTCTTGGTGATTTAGTGCCTGTCAATTTTGAAGGACAACATGGTTGAAACCTGTTGTTATATTGGTATCTCATTTGTTGGAATGAAACGTCATTTGTCAAAAATGATGGGGAATTTGGAAGTTTTCTCACATGTAGAATTATGATTTCATAAGGTCTATGTGTTTGTGTTTTCTCATTGATTGGTGCCAAAGGATTCATGCACTGTATCCTAGCATTATGTAAGAGTCGATAAGAATTTGTCGTTTTATTTAATAAACTAGTTTTATTGGGGTAGACTGTGCAATCAATTTTAAGAAACTCTGTTCGTCCTATTATCAGTCGTGCTAATCGCATTTAAGGTTGTGGTTTTTCCTTATCTTAGTTTCTGAGGTAAAAAATATAGAAGACTAATGATGTTGAAATGAGGAATAGGAAGGTGGTGTTCAAGTAGATTTTCACTAAAGGATTCATGCACTGTATCCTAGCATTATGTAAGAGTCGATAA
Organism: Mercurialis annua; assembly: GCF_937616625.2. NCBI lineage: Eukaryota > Viridiplantae > Streptophyta > Magnoliopsida > Malpighiales > Euphorbiaceae > Mercurialis > Mercurialis annua. Next base: position 75,126,583 of record NC_065572.1, on the reverse strand, counting down.
GAACTTGTGGTTTTATTTAATAAACTAGTTTTATTGGGGTAGACTGTGCAATCAATTTTAAGAAACTCTGTTCGTCCTATTATCAGTCGTGCTAATCGCATTTAAGGTTGTGGTTTTTCCTTCTCTTAGTTTCTGAGGTAAAAAATATAGAAGGCTAATGATGTTGAAATGAGGAATAGGAAGGTGGTGTTCAAGTAGATTTTCACAAAGGCAAACATGTTTATGCGTTATGGACAATTTCTTTGGACAAACATCAAAACCCTTAGGTGTATTGGAAAAGTGTCTTGTTTGTACCATGTACCAACTCTCTCTTATTCATCTTTTTTTAACCTGTTCCTTTGAATTCTTAAGCATTTCATTTGAATTTGAAAGTTCTCTATTTCACTGTTTTTGTCTTGTTTGTACCATGTACCAACTCTCTCTTATTCATCTTTTTTTAACCTGTTCCTTTGAATTCTTAAGCATTTCATTTGAATTTGAAAGTTCTCTATTTCACTGTTTTATACTGTTTCACTTTGTCGTTGAAAATTCGGCAATGTCAGTCTCTTTTCCCCTCTTCAAGTTGTTCTGAGTATAAATCAAAGTAACCTGCAATAATTGGTATGTCTTGTATGCAACAGGTTTATGGTGAAGATGAATGGTCTTTTGGATTCTGCGAACAGGGAACTGGAGTTTTTAGTTGTCCTTCTGGAAAGAATCCAATGTACACATATCGTGAGAGCATTGTATTAGGGAAAACAGACTTTTCCTTCTCTGAAGTGAATCAGATCTTGCGCAAGCTGAGTAGAGAATGGCCTGGAAGTGCATATGACTTGCTATCTAAGAACTGCAATCACTTTTGTGATGAGTTATGTGAAAAGCTTGGGGTGCCAAAACTACCAGGTATTCATTGTTTTGTATTTTATACTCTAGTTGCACATGACAAAATTGATTGCTTATCTTGTTAAACTTAGTTATGAAATGGCTAGCCACTCGATGTCTATATACATCTCTGTTGTACTTCTGCCCACCTTGGTTAGTGGTCAGCAGCTCTATTGCTGAGTTCGTGGATCCATTCTAGCCTTCTTTTGCAGTTGTAACCGACCTGCGTTACACTATATTTTTTGAAGTAAAATTTGAGTATGGATAATGAGCTACATGTTCTGTTCACTTCTTTATGCTCATTTTTTTACTGCATAACTAACCATGATTTCGTAGAACCTCGTTGTTATCAGTATATATTCTTACAGCTTTGTTAACAGGTTGGGTTAATCGTTTTGCCAATGCTGGTGATGCAGCCTTGGAAGTTGCAGGAAATACAGCCGTACGGGTGAGATGTTTATCCTACTTTTCTTTTTTCTTTTTGGCTAGGATCTGATATATTTGATATGTCCAGTGTCGCTAACATGTGGTGTTGATGTGGTGGACTCATTACAGTTCAGACAAGCCAAGGCAGAGATCGTATCAGCCAGCAAAGTGGCATATCGTTTTCTTGCGGGTGTTGCATCCAACAACGGGCCTGTCATAGATTCACCTGGCAATTCCAACAGGGGAAACCCCAGATTTCAAGGAGCCTGGTTTAAAAACCTCATCACTACCGGTGCTAAACCTTCTACTAGCACAGAAACTGACGGTCAGGATGAAGATGCATTTCTTCGGAAGCAGCATGAACAAGGCTCAGATTTACCACCACGGCAGAATTCACAGAAACGGGATTCAGATGTACAAACACAGCAGAGATTGTGACATGGAAATCAGGATTACCAGCAAAACAGAATCCCCAATCACAGGAGTCAGAACTTCCTGCCCATCAGACTTAAACGGGTGATATATGAAACATCATTGTATGGTTACTTGTTGTACCAGTTAAAACATACAACTGACAATCCTATCATTCATTGTTAATCACTGTGAAATTTCATTTGCTTTTCCACTCAATTTGTTCCGATGGTGCTTAAAGAAAAAGGTACATTGAAAGGCTCCTTCATGTCATGCGATTGAAATTCAGATAATCTGGAATCTTCTTAGTAAGTGCCTTGTCAAAAATTTAATTTTCTGTGCATAGCCATGGTTAATTTTTTGAAAAACACCTCTTTCTGAAATCTGCGTGCTTTTATCACCTAACAGCTCTATTGAGACTTATCATTTCCTGCATTCTTGTGCCTCTATATTAACATTGTTTTAACAGTTTGCGAATTATAGGTTTGCAAATGATGAATGCCAGTAGTATTAACACCTACGACTACAACATTTATTTTTATTGCAATTCTGGCACATCAAATTAAACTGATATGATATCAATGAGATTTTCATTGTCCAAACAAGCAAGTTCGATTCCAGAAGGGAACAACTAAAAATAATATTTCAATTAACAGGGAACTCTTTGGCAAAAAAAAAAATTAATAGGAACATTAGAAATCAAGCTAGTACAAGCAAATGATATAAAAAAGCAAAAGCACCATTGTGCAATGTTGGTTCAAATCGGAAGCAACATACAAATTAGATAAACAAAGATGAGATTTCACGAATATTTACAGAATGATCACTTAGAACTAAATCACGAGGCAGCACGCTTTCTTCTATCCTCATAGCATCCCATTGAAGATGATCCTGTCGATTTGAGCATCCTCAGCAATGTGGAGCGACGAAACAGCCTGCGCTGCAATAAGACCAGCTGAGAATTCTGTAGTCCCCCAACCCTCTTCTTCAAAGTACGGTGTGTTTGCATCTCTTCCAAAAGATCCACACGAGAATGACCAATTGTTATCATCCATTTCATTCCACTCGCATTCAGTTCCGCAAGCATTAGATATCCACCCAATTCTTTCATCCGAATGCCTTATAACATCCTGATAGGGAAGACATGCCCTCTGTTCACCCAAAAAGAGATCAATACTGCTAGCACAATCCCATGGATTGAATCCCTCTTCCTCATTCAGCACAAGATTACATGGATCATCAGAGTCCTCACCAAGTAACACATGCAGAGCAACAGCCTCGGCAATTGCAGCGCCCTCTTCATCAAGTCTTTGCTGTTCTTCCTTCCTTTTCTGCTTCTTCTTCTCTAGTTCAGATATGATGGCTGCAGAAGTAGCAAGAGCTTTCTCTAAGCGCCTCTTTTTCTTCTCAGCTTGTTTAAGACGATCAGGCTCACCTTTCACCGGCTTCTTCTTCACTTTTCTCATAACAGGTTGCACTTTATTAAACGCTATAGTATCCATTGAAACTATCAACCTACACTAATTGTCTTGTTTTTTCTTTTACCTTATATCGAAATCCTCTAAAACGTGTACATTATCTCTATAATTATGTTTCTTTATCTATGCTGTTTTCCTTTGTTTAGTACTAAATAATTACTACCTAATTTAAGTATAAAAAACTTGTAAAATCTCACAAACTACACCCACTCAGGTCTGTAGGAATACCTCATTTTCCTAACAACACAATCCCAAACAGAAACAACAGGAGATAGCAAAAGAGAAAAATGGTAGGCATTCACAAACTCATCCCTCCGTACCATACTCCCTACTTTCACACAACCCTTGCTTTTACCCATTCTGTGCACCCCGGTATAGCCAAAAAGCCGATCAAAATTACAAAGCGCAATCACACTCTGAGTCAAGCAGCTCACATGTCCTTCTCAAACTGCAGTCAAAGGAACCAAAACAAAAGTCAATATATAAAATAAAAATCAGAAACACCATGAAAAAGAGGAGGCATCCAATGCAAGTATAAACACATCAGGAGAGCACAAAGACACCCAACATGTAATAAATATCAACTCAAACCAGACAATGACAAGGACCCAACAATAAAACGGCAATCTGAAAAGAAATTGCAGTCCCATTTTATTTCAAACCGCAGCCTACCTATTCAATAGATTATGCACAGAAGCAAGCATAGATGGACACATTACAGATGCAAACGTACAAATAAACAGAAATACATGATCGAAACCCAGACAATTAGCACCCTTCTGGTTCGTAATTTCACGAAACACACACGAAACATATTCACGCCTTCACAAACAACTACAACCAATCAAATGTCACGGAAAACCCCATATAAAGGAGGTAGCACTGACAACTCATGATTGTTTCACATACAATAAAAATAGTAAGATATGGTAAAATTATCCTTGTTATACAATCAACATTTCCAGTTCAGCAATACAAAGCTCAGGTCTCACTGTCCCACTATAAATTATTTGAGCAGTTCTCCAATTCGACATTACAATTGATTTAATCGGGTTTTGGCAAACAGAAATTTAAACTTTACACAACCAATTCATAACCAGAATAACACAGATCAAGAATTTCAACTAATTCAAATATGCACAACAATTTCAATTTCAATTTCCATCAAATCTAGACAGACAGATTAATTCAGACATCATAATTAAAAAAATGAAAATCAGATCCAAATAACCAATTCTTATATTACCTTAATCCACCAAAACAATCATAATAAAAAACAAAAATGAATGATTAAGAAAACCAAACCTTAATTCAGTGTTAGAGAAACTCAAAGTACATCAACCTTTGTGTTTGGATCTAGAGAAAATAATGAGAGAAACAAAGAGAAAAAGGAAATGAGATATAAAATATAACTGTAAATCACATGGGATTGGTGACGAAACAGAGTAACAAGTTGAAAAAGAGAAAATCGTGCCACCAACCAATCAGCTTCTGCCAGGTGTTGCTGGACAGTTTGGCGGAACTGATTCAAGGGGTAAATTGGGAAGATCATTGTATTTACGTGTTGTGTTTTGATATTATTATGCCACTTGGCAGCTTTTGTGAATGGATGAGATAAGCAAAAGTGGGTCCCATTAGATGGAGAAATAAAGGAAGTTAGATGGAAGCCGTTGGATTAGGTTTCTTCATGAGGGAGCAACTGATTGAAGGGTCGAGATTACAGATCTGAATTTTATTTTTGTTTCTTGTTTATTTTGTAGTTGTAGAGATCAATTTTTCCTTTTTAACTCTCTAGCTAGTTGTAGTGGATTGGGAAACGGAACTTTCATTTCAGTGAAATATGACAATCGCATCATATGCATAAAATATCACAAAACAATGGGCTCAGACTAGGCTTGTTCATGGTCTGAGTATCCGTCCGGTCCGGTCCGGTCTGCCCAGACCCGTCCGTCATAGCCCGGATTTGGAGAATAGTTTTTGTTGTGGGTTTGCGCTTTGGATTTATGGTTTTTCAAAAGACGACTCTTATATAAAAAGTTTACGCTCCATTTGTTGTCTTTATTAATATTATGAGCTTGTAAAGAGTTGAGGAGAAGTAATGGGCTCGCGTCCTCCCTCGGTGTGGAGGAGGATGGAATATGACAGTGGTTTGGACTAGGTCCGAGCTTTCTTCATATAATTATTTATTTTAAATGTTTATTTAGTACTTATTTTGAAACAACCTATTTTTTAGAATTTAATTCCTATAATAGTTTCTCATGTAAGGCCGAGCGATCGAAGTCCGAACATAGTGTAAAAGACTAGTCTTGGATATCGAATATAAAACTCGAACCGGGCTTGAGCTAACATAAAAAAATATTAAAGCACTATGGGTTGACTCGAATCCGGTCCATGAACAGGTCTAGCTCATACCCACATCTAACGGGCTAAAAATCCAATTTAGGGCACAGAAAAAGCCCAATTCAGTAAACCTCTCAATATCTCACATTCTCACCTAACAGTCTCATTACTCATTTCTTAGTTGGTTGATTCAGTGGTGTGATTCGTAGCAAATGATGATCTTCTTCTGTACACTTTAGCTCAATAATTTTATCTATCAATTTAACAATGTTATCTCTAAAATGCAATCCAAATCCTTCATTTTTACACTCATTAGCTCCATTTAAACCGGTAACTGCCCCCAAAACCCAAACCCTAAAACCCTCAAAATCCACCCACTCAAATTCCTCCATACAATCCGTCCTCCAATGGAATCGGAAGCCCGAATTAGCCGGAGAAACGCCGCGTGTTGTCGTCATCACATCCGGAAAAGGCGGAGTTGGTAAGACAACCACCACCGCTAATGTCGGACTCTCATTAGCTCGCTTAGGTTTTTCTGTTGTAGCTATTGACGCCGATGTCGGTCTTCGGAACCTCGACCTTCTCCTCGGACTCGAGAATCGCGTCAATTACACGCTCGTCGAAGTTATGAACGGCGACTGCCGTCTAGATCAGGCCTTGGTACGCGATAAACGGTGGTCGAATTTCGAGCTCCTGTGTATCTCAAAACCTCGCTCGAAGCTTCCGTTAGGGTTTGGTGGTAAAGCTTTAGTTTGGCTTGTTGATGCGTTAAAAAGCAGACCTGAAGGTTCTCCTGATTTTATAATTGTAGATTGTCCGGCTGGAATTGATGCAGGGTTTATCACGGCTATAACTCCGGCTAATGAGGCTGTGCTCGTTACTACGCCTGATATAACTAGTCTGCGTGACGCGGATAGAGTGACGGGGCTTTTGGAGTGTGATGGAATTCGGGATATAAAGATGATTGTGAATAGAGTGAGGACGGATATGATTAAAGGCGAGGATATGATGTCCGTGCTCGATGTGCAGGAGATGTTAGGATTGTCGTTGTTGGGAGTGATTCCTGAGGATTCTGAGGTGATTAGGAGTACTAATAGAGGGTACCCGCTTGTGCTGAATAAGCCGCCTACATTGGCTGGATTGGCGTTCGAGCAAGCTGCATGGAGGCTTGTCGAACAGGATACGATGCAGGCTGTTATGGTGGAAGAGGAACCTAAAAAACGCGGGTTTTTCTCCTTTTTTGGAGGATAGGAATTGTTCACTGTTTGATTCGGGCGATGCTGAATTTTTGTGACAATGGAGGCTTTAAGTTGTAGAAGCAGTATCTACTTATTTACTGGTGAAAAGGGAGCCGGAAGCTGTGTATAGAGGGTTAGTAATGCTTGTGTTTTGATTCTTTTAAATTATTTGAAAGTTTTTGGATAGAAACATTTCTAGTGTTAGCATTTGGAATGGTAAACTGCTAGCCTATGCTGTTGATTACAGTTTTGTTTTGTATTTAGTTTTTTTTTTTTTTTATAATCAATAGCTGTTTGGTTAACAAATGCAGCTTCTCCATTCTTTCTGTTATCTGTGTCGTAACTAGTTAATTGAAAATGGGTATTACATTGGGAAATAACAATGTATTGATTTCTGAAATTCATTACACAGGTAGAGAACATAGACCAAGTATTTTATTATCTACGCCAATAGCAAGAATTTTCTACTTGATCAGATATGCCTTGTATAAGTTTATAGGTCTATAACCTTGGACCTAGATTATAAAGATGCAACAAGGGCATGTTTGTATAAGCATAGAAAGTCATTATAATACATGAAGCAAGTCCAAATTTCAGGTGTCTCCAGTAGGCGAACTCCTGTACAATTAACAGATTCTTTGGTAGGGTATATATGACTGTAAAAAATAGTGTGTTTGAGTTTGAGTCTTAGAAATGCATTAATCTCGTCTTGAGTACGAACATAGTCATTTATAAATTATAAGCCTCTTTGGACCGGTTTTCATAGTTTAGTATTAAAGCTTCATGGCTAAAAAATTCGTAATGGGATTCAGGCCACATTCTTGCGTTATTTGCACGTAGTGGAGATAGTGGCCTTTGTAGGCTCGGCATATATATATATATCATTCGTATTTTATTTTCTTTAGAAAAGCATATATCAGTTGTAGGTGAGCTTGGTTGATCAAGTTTGCGATTTCCTAGCTCGCTGGGGTTCGACTTATATGTAGGATCGGCATTAGTATAAATGATGAGGACTGCTCAGAATTTTAACTTAAGCATTATATAGCTTAGTCAAGTGGGAAATGTAGTTCCCTTCAGAATCATGGAACACTAGGAAGAAAACCTATTCCATTTAATATCTTAAACAATTGAATTCTCAAGGTTTTCTAAGTGCTAAACTAAAGAGTCTTGAGTCTTGATCAACTAAAATTGTGTTTCTTCACAAAATATGCAAATCTAATATGCTGAGTGGTTTGGAGGAAATGGAAGTAGTCAACCAAAAAATAAAGGGTCCTTAGTATTGATGATGCACTTAATAGGTAGAATGTTCAAAGTCAATTGTTATTTGGGCCTATAGCCTAAACAGTTGGGCCGATTTAGCCTCCTTTACTTCGATGATGATTACGATACCTTCTACTCCCATGCGGCCTCTTCTCTTGGGGGCCTTCTTTTGTCAACCTTTTAGGCTTTATGCTGAACCCATTTGAAAGAAATAATTTGAAGAAATTACACCATATATCATAATGTATTAATTACAAATATATTGTACTAACTTTGTATATAAAAAAAAAACTAATTTTTTGTATTTTCAAAAATACGATTTTCATATTACGCATATCCTTATTTCAAACTAAAAAACTCTAGTTTCTTATTCTTATTCTTTGGGTCAAGCCTTAGTACGCAATAAACGGCGGTCAAATTTCGAACTTCTGTGCATATCAAAACCCCGCTTGAAGCTTCCGTTAGAGTTTGTTGGTAAAGCATTAGTCTGGCTTGTCGATGTGTTAAAAAGTAGACTGAAGGTTGCCCTGATTTTATAAATATAGATTGTCCGGCTGGAATTGATGCAGGCTTTATTACGGCTATAACTCCAGCTAATGAGGTGGTGCTCATCACTATGCTTGATATAACTAGTCTGCGTGATGAGGATAGAGTGACGGGGCTTTTGGAGTGTGATAGAATTAGGGATATAAAGATGATTGTGAATAGAGTGAGGACAAATGTGATTAAAGGCGAGGACATGATGTCGGTGTTCGATGTGCCAGAGATGTTAGGATTGTCGTTGTTGGGAGTGATTCCTGAGGATTCTGAATAAGTCGCCTGTATTATTGGCCTTTGAGCAAGCTGCGTGGAGGCTTGTCGAATAGGATACAATGCAGGCTGTTATGGTTGAAGAGGAGCCTAAGAAACGACGGTTATTCTCCTTATTTGGAGATAGAAATTGCTTACTCCTTGATATGGGATATGCTGAATTTTCGTGACAATGGAGGTTGTAAGCTGTAGGAGCAGAGTAGCTACTTATTTACCGGTGAAAAGGGAGCGGTAAGCTGTGTATAGAGGGTTAGTAATGCTTGTATTGTTATTCTTTTAAATTATTTGAAAGTTTTTGGATAGAAACATTTCTAGTGTTAGCATTTGGAATGCTAAACCGCATGCCTATGTTATTGATTGCAGTTTTTCTTTTCTTTTTTTATATTATTATTTTGAATAGATGTTTGCTTAACAAAATTAGTTTCTCCGTAAGATCTGTTATTTGCATAGTAACTAGTTAATTCAAAAATGGGTAACACATTAGGGAAGAACCATGTGTCGATTTCTGAAATTCATTCCAATGACAAGAATTTTCCACTTGATCAGATATGCGTGGAATAAGATTATAGGACTATAACCTTTGACCTAGATTATAAAGATGCAAGAAGGGTATGTTTGAGTTTGTATAAGCAAAGCAGGTGCTTGTAGTATGAATGATTAAACCCGTTAAAATATCAAATGTTTATCGCTTTTATCAGTTATAGTCAATTTGTTTTGAAAATCTGTATGATTAATCTACTGGTCGTACATTTGCGCATTTTCACGGAATGGATATAAATAACTTTTAAGGAAAAGATTTTAATACTAAAAATGTCAAAATAAATTTGTAATCTACAAATTAATAAAAATAAGTAAAATGAAATTTATTATAGTAATTAACTATTTTAAAATATTAAATATTTATAATACATTTTTTTATATTTTATAAAATTCAGTCTTATTTTCTGTCTTTATAACTTTAATGATTTTTTTATTTTGTCATGATTTTCTTCTTCTTCCTCTATTGTAATTTGTAAATGGTTAAAAGATTTTGGTGGTGTTTGATAAAATTGAAAATTAAATGCTGAAAATTAATTGCTGAATTCTAAGTGCTGAAAATAATAATTGTTGATTTTTTAAGTGCTGAATCAAATAAGTCTGTTTGATAACTGCACAAGTATGCAATTACTGAATATTTTTGAAATTATTATATTTACATATTAAATTTTTAAAGATTAACTATTTTAAGAATAAATTATTAAATATAAATATATATTATTTAAATTTTTAAAATAAAAAAATATAAAAAAATATTATGACATATCATAAACAAAAATCATTAATTTTAGTTGTATATTTTGACATTTAGTCCTTAAAGATTATAATAATGCCCTCCTTTAACTTGAAAATTAGTCCTTAAAATAAAATACCAGTTTTAAAACTCATAAAAACTGCTTAGATCTAATAATTAATGTGTGTTACAAACAGAAGTCCAAATAATATTAAAAAAATAATATTAAATAAATAAGATATAGACTATAAAAAGAAAAGAAAAGATAGAAAATAAAATATTTATAGTGCAAAATACAGTATTTTGCAATTTTAAGTGTCGATCTTACACTCTTTATGATATTAAAAAAATAAAAAAAATAAGATATGTAAGATATAATATTTTTATCTGTGAGTAAAAATTGAAAATAATAAAAATATAAAATTCATTCAATGATAAAACTAAGAGCAAATTACTCTAAGACCCCTCACGTTTGTTATAATTCACAGTTTGGTGCCCCATGTTTGAAAATCAAAGCAATTTGCTTTGAAATTAATAACTAAACATAATTTGAAAACAATTATTAAGGATAAAAAAGAAATTAAAAAGAAATTTATATCATCGCATTTCAGAAAATGTACTAAAAATAGTCTATTATTTGCAAATGTTTGATAGATTTTGACGTATTATGAGGTTTTATTTTATATAGACTACTTATGGTTAAATCCAATATGATTAAATACGCATAAATTCGGTTGATAATCGCCAAAGATGAGTTTAGCTACTCATAATTATAGATAAATAACCAATAGTATAGATGGAATTCATAGTTAATAAGAAAAACAACAATACAAATCTCTCTAAAATTATCGTACTTTGATCGCTAAAATCCCAATACAAAATTAAAGAGAAAATCTAGACAAAAGAGTAATTGAATCGAAAATAAGTAATCTATGCTAAAATCAGGATTAATGATAATTGATAATTAAGCGAATCCTTTAGAAGAATTTACATTTTGTATTTATACCCTTATACAATTAGGTTTCAATTTAATTACTCAGGTCTCCAATTACTCAAATTGAAGATTGCAGGCCCAAAACGTAAAAAATATATACAGGTTTGGGAAGTGGCCTGACGCGCCACAAGATTTCCTCAAAGGGGCGCGTCGTCTCTCCTTTGTCACGTTGATCCTAGTGTTTGGGATCTCGTTTTCAAGGAATGTTGACACGACGCAAAGACACCTAAAACGACGCGCCAACTATTTTTTCACTCCAAAAACGCCTTAAAAATGCTTTGATGTTTCACGACTATTCACATAGGTCCAATATTTTTTCATTAAGCTTAAAATTCATCAATTTCCATGCAAACACCTGAAATATTGGACACAATTATAAGAGCCAAAACGAGTTTGATTTCAATGATAAAAGAACAATAAACATACCAAATAGTACCTAAAAAATATGAGTATTTCTACTCTTATCATGCACTAGTCAGCATATATGATGCTAATGATTATAGAGTAATAGCAGTTATAATTGACTATTACCAAAATCAGAGCAAAAGTTAGGTTACTTCGGTAAGAGAGCTATTGAGACTCATCTTAAACATTAACAGCCGTAAATGCCAACATGCACACTTTCTAAGAGATGTGGATCATCAGAGTATAAGACCTTAAAAACGATATTATCGCAATCTAAGAAGCCATAAGAAAGAATCAGGAGATGTGTGGAAGTCGTGATCAATCTGCTAAAAAAGGAAGGAGGTTGATCCTCGTAAAACAGGAAAAATTAACATAACAAATTTGGCAAATATGGTATCCGATGATACAGGCCTAGTTGATTTTGTTTTAGCTCGAATTGGAAATCTAGAATTTGAGGGCTATTTGAATCGCCGCAAGGTTTATTCAAAAACAAACAACATTGTATTTTGTATTGACGAGTTAAACAAAGTGGGAGGAGAAATTTATCGAGATGCTTTAGTTGTATTTATAACACAACTAACCCAAACATGAAACAATAACCATAAATTGCAACAAAAATGCCTACCTAATGATAATCGACCAGGACGGGTGTCTGATAGTATATGAAGATAGCTCCAAGGGCGGAGCCAAGAGTGGCGAGCACGTGCGTTCGCCTCCTGGACTTAAAAGTATCAAGATCGAAGACCAGTGGTAGAGCTATATACAAAATAATTATGTTACCACAAGTCGAATAGCTATATCGCTGGTATTTAATCCTTGATACTTTTTTAGCCAGGGGTGACCACGCGGGCTCGCTATCCCTTGGCTCAGCCTCTGGATATGAATGGCCATGGGGATGGAGGTTATCAAGAAAACTATTTTTCTTCCAAGTGAAATGTTTCAGCAGATAGGAATCGAAAGTGTTTTGCATGATAAGTTCTTTGAAAAAAAGTGGGAAGTGGAGGACTATCAAAACTCGACAATATTGAGTGTCAAATAGGAAGATCTCCACTAATTGTGGCCGTGCCAACAAAGTCTATTGTTGGTGACTCTAAAAACGCTATTGAAAAGGCTATGGAGGACACCTATCACACTGTGAGCCACTTTAAGGTTTCCTCCATCGATGATGTGGATGGCATGGAAGAGGACTATTTTCCAGAAAACACAATCAGTGGTTTACAGATTCTTGTGAATAGCAACAATACTATAGGAAATTAGGTCGATACCCGCGCGTTGCGAAGATAAAAATCATTAAATATAATTGGTCGCAATATCTTAATTGCAACTCCTAAAAATTGGGGGTATGTGGTCGTAGTAAAATTCGATGTAAAAATATTTAGGACGATAAATTATTTGGAATAATTGTGTGAATATATACTTTTCTATTATTAAAATTATCACTGATACATATATTATGATCGTAATTTTATAGCACGAATGTGACCACATTTTGTAAATAATTGTTGAACATATGATATATCTCTTTATAATTAATTATATTGATATAATAAATTTGATTCGGAAAATTAGAACGAAATCTATGACTCTTTATCATTCATCAAATCCTACTATTATTTACCAATAGGAGTTGGTTCAAGTGGTAAGCGGCTTGATATCGCTTAAGTAAGGTCTCGGGTTCGAGTCCTTGTGAATGCAGAAAATTTCCGCTGGTAGACTCACCCACCATGCCAGGTGCGCGACGCGGGTCGGATCCGGATTAGTCAGGGCGAAGCCTTGGAAACCAGATGGGCTTACCAAAAAAAAAAATCCTACTATTATTTAAATAATAAAAGTCAAATCCTACTAAAACAATAAAAATGAATGAAATCTCTTCAGAATCTATAATTTTTATTGTTTCTCACTAGCTATTGGCTCACCAAAAGAAAATGTAAGAATAAAAAGTCAATTTATTTATAATTTAAATTTAAATAAATTATTCTCAATAATTTTAACCAATTAAAAATAATATTTTTAATTTTTAGATAATTAAAAAATTATAAAAAAAAACTTTAGCCATCGGGGCTCAGGTTAATTACTATTTGACTATATATAATTGATGAAGGTAGTTACGTGGCATATATATTTTTTTTTTTGGTAAGCCCATCCGGTTTCCAAGGCTTCGCCCTGACTAATTCGGATTCGACCCGCGTCGCGCACCTGGCATGGTGGGTGAGTCTGCCAGTGGGAATTTTCTGCATTCACAAGGACTCGAACTCGAGACCTTACTTAAGCGATATCAAGCCGCTTATCACTTGAACCAACTCCCATTGTTTACGTGGCATATATTTTGACAATAATCTAATGCAGAGTTTAGTGAGTGGCATAATGGATTATTTAAAAAGTAAAAGTGCATGAGCCACTAAAATCACATCTTCATACTCCTATTAACACGTAGCCTACTAACATCACCCAACAAATTGGAAAGTTGACGAGATAACATCCAATATTATTGTGGCCTACTCACTCCCACATATAAATTAAAAAAAAGAAGATTATGGGTCTTTTTATCAAAACAAAACAAACTGTGGGTCTATTTTTGGGTACCTGTCGATAGTTCTAGAAACGTTGCCTTTGCCCCCACATGCCAATTTGCACACAACTCTTCAATTAATTGAATAAAAGCAAAAGCTAATGACATTTAAAATTTATATATATATTCATAATAGTTTTTCTTTCTCGACGAATATTGAAATTGTAGTGAGATTAATGCCTAGCTAGCGAGAGCTAGATGTAATTTTTGTTTTTTTGAGTATAATTACTTAATATTTGATTATTATATAATTATATTGATACGGATTATTTAAGTTCAAAATAAATATATATAAAACTCGGAAAATTCTTTAACATCTCAATGGATAGGTGCATGGATTTTCATGGACTAGGTCTAGATAATAATTTTCCGATAAAACACTACTTAATCATGTAATGGAGCAAGCAAACCCGGTCATACTCGGCGAATCAAAGTGAAAAAATATGCAAATTGACATTATAAATTTTAAAGAAGTGACATCTCTGACTTAAACAGATGAATAAATAAAAGTTTAATGGCAAAAAAAACCCAAACTTTTTCGAGTTGTTGCAATTTTATCCAAAATTTTTAATTTTTGTAATAATATCCAAATTATATTATTTTGTTGCAGTAATATCCAAATTACACTTTTTATGTGATATTTTTTGTGTTTTTTGCCATTTTTTAGGATTTTTATTATATTATTATACATCAAAAAATAATAATAGCCTAATATCTTAATTGAAAGCAACAAGTTTAGCCATCAATTTGACAATTATTGCTATAAAAAATGCAATTTGGATAACAAGTCGTAAATGTTTGTTTTTTTTACCATTAGGCCATAAATAAAAACATGGATCGCATTATTGGAGGAAATCCCACTTATATTTATTTTGACTTTCACAGCAAGATAATAATGCACAAAACCTACATGAGATGAGGTTGAACTTTAAATTTAAAGTTCGAGGGGCTGCATTTGGCTTCTATTTTGTCGGAAATATTTAATTAATATATTATATTATTCAAGTATTATAAATGCCAAGGATACGAGAGAGTCATACAATAATAGATAATATTAATTTTTCTAAAATATATAGACTATTAATATTATACTTGATAAATTATTGAGTAATCGGAGAGCTCTTGATGCAAATTAGGACTTAAATAAATGAACAAACGTCAATAATGAAAAGAAGAAGAATAAAAATAAGAATGAAAGATATTGTATGTAAGATTAAGGGAGTATTTATAGAATGTTGTATGCTCTATAGAATTTGTTTTATTAATTTTTATGTTGATGTTGAGCTGTAATTTTAAATATATCTAAAAGAATGTGTCATGGATATGTCACATAAATCACTTATTCTTTTAGAAAAACTATAGCCCTAGTCGTCTTGCTCAAGTCCAGAGTTCATAGCTAGTTTAAGACATGTTTTTCAAGCTAGCCATTCTTAGAGATTTTTATTCTGATCTCACCTATTTTTTTGTTTGGGTATCGATCTTTCTATATGATTCGAACTAGTCCTAATTTAAATTTCAGTCTTATACTTTGACTTGAGTTAGTCTTTGTTCGGACCATAATTTTATTTTATCTTAAGCTAATTTTTACTTGTTCTTCTGTGTTTTTTGTTATGTTATATTGATCGAAGTTAATTTATTGGATTCCAAATTAGAGTTTAGAATTATTTGGAAGTTAGGCATATGACATGAATGGTTATCAGATATTTCTACCTATCATAGTATCATATTATACTACTCCTGCATATAGTTAGATGTCTCTATTCTCAATTCCTTTAACATTTTTCATATTATTATATAATGTATTCTTTTCCCACTAGGCTTCAATTAGCACTTGATATTCAACATCTTCCAGGTCAGCAACAGTAGCAACGTTTTAATATTTTTTGCATTGTTGAAGATGATTGTTTGATTGATTTAATAAATTAATTATTTGATATGATATCAGAACTTTAATAAACCAAAAAGCCTAAAGTTAAATATTTTATAATTCTCATGTGCTTAATTAAAATGCATAATGTACCATAAGAAGACGCAAAAGATAAATGAACATTTGTTTCACACCTAAATTCAATAGATATTTTACATCAAAAATGATAATAACATCACTAAACTCTCTATCACCGTTATTTTTATTTTATGAATTAGTTATTTGACATATTTTCCAAGTAAATAAAATAAAAAGTTGACAACTCCTTATCCAACTTTGATATTCAATCTGGCCTTTGATAATATAAACACAAAAAATTAACATAAGAAACTCTATTTTCATTGATAGTCAATCTATTTTGTTTTTCTACACTTCAACAAACTATTCAAAAATTTGATTGTATCATAATCTACCATTAACTGTATAATTTTTTTCTCCGATCAATCTCTTTTTCCAATTCTTCTAAGCCTCCAACTTCTTCAAGTTCCTGCACCACACAATTTAATGTCCCATGTTATCTAGAAATACATAGAATTACAAGCATACCCTTAAATTTAAATAAAGCAAAGCGTTTAAAAATAGCTTACCTTTGGTCCCATAAACAACCCATATGGTACCCCCTCAAATTTATCCGTGTGGTGAAGCTAAAAAAAATTAAATATCAACGGTTAGATTCTATTTTCTGTTAGAGTAAAGGACGATCGTGCGGTTGTAAAAAGTTTACCTGGTGGGCAGCAGCGACCTTTCTAAAATAAGGCACGTTGGCAATGGGACCCACTGGGAATCTCCTGTGAACAAGACCATCGTGGACAAACATGTAGGCCATACCAAACACTGTAATGCCAAGTCCCTGCATCCCAACAAGTCAAGAATTAGACCAGGGGTATATTTGCCACATTTAAAAAAAATCGTAATCAGCAGTAATCTGTATTAATTAATCTAGTATAATAACTAATCCCACGTAATGATCCGTTAATCAAGGAATAAAACAAATTAAATCACATCGAAAAAGATACGACAGAGACTTACAGCACCAAAACAAAGACCAGGAAAAATGCCTTTGTTAAAGAAACCGTAATACAGAAGTCCGATGGCTGGTACTGCATTTGTTATTGCAAATACATCGTTCAGCTCGAACGGACCCTCTCGTGCTCGATGGTGAGACTGTGCAACCAAATTTCAAAATCAAGAAAACTTATCAGAAATCCATTTCAGTGAGGACAAAGGTCGAGCATGTATCAATGAATTATAACTCAAATGATATTATCGCTAGGCAGCAAACTGTTAAGTCGCAGGTTCAATTCCTCCTATAAGCACTCTCCTATCGAACATGTATATCGGATTATATATTATACCTCGTGCATATGCCATAAGGAAGCATGCCAGAGAGCTTTATGAGCCCATCTTGCCCAAAATTCCATACCCACCTGATGAAACGAACAATTTCCAGTTCAATTCAATTGAAGATATTTGATGTAGAATTTTAGAGAGCAGTAAGAGACTGTAATTACTTACAGCAGCACCAACTGACAGTAAAAATGTACCTAACATTTCAACTAAAGGAACTTCTCCGCCCTACAGAGATCAAAAGAAATTGAATTTTAATAAAACAAACACTAATCAACTAGCTATAATTCAAATAATATAAACGTTGAGCAGTATCTGTCGGATAAAAGTACCTCCATTTGCCAGTAAAATCTGTAGTAACAAGCCATAACAGCCATAGAAGTAATACCAAAGCTAGACATAACAGCAGCAATCAAATAAGTAAACCTCTCCGATTTCTTTCTAGCTAATCTTTCAGCAACACGAGGATTCACGATCTGGTAGCTTGCTTTCTCATTCTCTTCAATTCCAACGCTCTGTTTCGAATCTTCAAGAACAAAACATACAAAATTCGTCGCTTTCCTCGTACCACGACCAAGAAACAAGCTCCGGTGATATTGACGGAAGAGCAGTGAAGTGGACACAGGATTTGGACGAAGATTGGAGGCTCTGATATAACACAGAGGCTTTAAGACGGGCGCGGCGGAGAGTCCAGCCGCCATAGGAAGAGCAGTTGATTAAGATTGAGAGGAGAAAAGGAGAGGTGTAGCCTAGCTAAATGGGATTTAGTGGCTACCCTCAGGGAAGAGAATTTGGTAAGGGTGGTTTAAGATGTTGTTTTGCTGGGGAATTGGACCTTTGGTTTAAATGCACCGAGTCCACATCTTTTGCATGTGGGGCTAGTGGTATAAAATACTACTGTTAATTACTCCACTTTCCTAAAATTTGGATTTAATCATTTAACTCATAAAATCTAATTTATCAATAATTTTTAATACTTTTATCTTTTGGCACAATTTTATTTCTAGTTTTTAATCAACAATATTTTTCTTTTTACTATTTTTCACATTGTCAATGGTAAATACTGATCAAATGAACTATTTTAGGTATATAAATGGATTTAATTTCTAGTCCCATTGGCATGGTGATTTAAATTAAAAGTATGCTAACCCACTTTTCTTAACTCACCTGACGTGGTAATAAAAGAGTGAATGTATTTAAAATTGTTCTTTTGAGATATATACTTTTAAAGGAGAATTGGACGAATAAATACCACCACGTAAAGTGGGTTAAAGAAGTTGGTACAAAATAGTGGGTTAAATAGTATTTTTCTTAAATTAATGGTAAATGTTCATCAATTTTTTTGCATTGTCAACGGTTAAACGTTGATCACATGGATTAAATTGTTCTTTTTTTTCTTCTATTCTATGAGAATTAGGGATTTCATTTTTAGTATAATGGCGATTTGAATTCAAGACTTTTCGTTCTTAGGGGGACGCTCTATCAAATCCTTTTTAAATTAATTAATCTAATCCGTTTTATCGAACGAGCTGTATCTCAAATAGTATAAGCGTTGGACAGCAAACTGGATTCATTTCGTCCCATAAACGCTCCCTCCTTCCTAATATAAAAAAAATTCTAATTCGATTTAACCAATTTGCCGAAAATCTATCAAATTTTTAAAAATTAATTTAATTGCATCTACGTGGTAATTGAATCTCTAATTTTAGAAAATATTGAAATAAAAAAAACTGTCAATTAGGATGCTATACGATATATTGAATTGATTTTAAAAAATTAGATAGATTTTCGACAAATTGAACAAATCTAAATAAATTTACGACATTAAAAAGGCTTGATAAGTCTCCAAAAAGTTTAAAAAGTTTGATTTTTTTGGTACAATTAAACTAATTTTTAATATTTTAAGAATTTAATATAGCGAAATTTTTATTTTTTTTATTTTCTATTGTAAAGGAGTACATATTTTATTAAAGAATTTCTATTCATAAACATTACAAATTACATAATTTAGAGTTCAATAGTTATTAATTAAGATTGAACCGATTGAACTCAGTAAAATTATAAATCACACATAAAAGTGGTTTGATCTTTAAATTTTTGGCTTAATACATAGTTTGACCCCTGAACTTGTACCATTTTACCCATCTAACCTCTAAACTTAACGTCTCACCTATCGAACCTCTGAACTTGTTAAATAATCCGATTTGACCTCTGAACTTGATAAATATGTAAATATTGAACCCTTCGTGTCCACCTGTCACTTGAAATATTCTAGAAAAAATTGTGTACGGAGGGGTTTAATGTTTACGAATTTATCAAGTTCGGGGGTCAAATCGGGTTATTTAACAAGTTCAGGGGTTCGATAGGTGAAACGTTAAGTTTGGGGGTTAGATGGGTAAAAGAGTACAAGTTCAGGGGTCAAACTATGTATTAAGCCTTAAATTTTTTGTTTTGTTGACAAAATCTTCAGTTGGATTTGAAAAACATTGTTTAGAAGTGGAGAGTGATATGTGGACAAGAATAGAACGGGCAGCTGTCAGACTGGTACAGTGGAAAACGTGAGACAGTAGGGCCGCCGCTTGTTAACGGAGGAGACGACAACGAATCGCGTTTCTTCTATTCTCAAATTTGACCCGCTTCTTTGTATTTTAGTTTCAACGTTAATAGCTCCCTTATTGCGCCACGTATCCTCCAGTATTATCACTTGCCTATCAAAAACCTTTTAAGAGGTTCTGGCTGCCACTTGGATTCTTCTGATTGGTTTATTATTGACACCTGGCAACTTAAAAGGGCCACCGAGTAACTCGTCGTAGTGGGTTGGGTCAAAAGAATGCTGGGCCCATTATCTGGCCGAAAGAGAAAAGGATAAACGTCTTTGGTAATTCATAGATGGATAATCTGAAGAAAAAAGGTATGAAATATAAATAAATAAACTCTTAAAATTCCCTTCCAAAAAAACTCTTAAAATTTAAAATGGTTAATAATTGTACCCGTTATGAAGCATCAAGCATGGAGCATAAAGGGAACAATTGCCCCCTTAATTTAAAAGAAATGCTAATAAAACTAAATATAGTTAGCTCTGATTTATACTTGTTATATAAAAAATAGGCTAATTTTCTGAAAACCCCCCCACCTTTTAGCCCCAATTCGTTTGCACCCTCACGTTGTAAAATCGTCAATTTTACCCAAATTATGACCTTTCAATATCAATTGCACCCTCAATAATTATAATTCGCACCTTTTAGTTTCAATTACACCCTCAAGCATCAAATTGATCTTTTTCTCAATACTTTAAATTTTAATAAAAATCTTAAATAGTCCTCAATGTTATAATCAAAACAAAAAAACCATCTTCTCTAAAATTTCAAAAATCAATAATAATTTTTTATTAAACAAAATCAATTAAAAAGGGCTTCTCAAGACTAGAGCTGCTAATAATTTAGTCTTGCATCAAATACCCATTTGAAAATTGTTGGGCAGGTGATTGAAAGCAGCCATTAGAGTACAAAAAGGTCTGATCTTGATCTTGAAAATTAGAAAAAGAAGAAGAAAAATAAAGATAATCGTTGTTGTTAGAATAAGAAGTAGACGGAAGAGGAGGTAAAGAAGAAGCACTTTCATAAAAGGTTCAAGTGCTTCCATTAATGCACTATAAAAATCCATTGTAGCTGCCATTTTTTTACCTTCAAAGAGCTACAAATATTCTGTCAAACTAAATTAACAAAAAACAACTGAAAACAAAATCAAACCCTAGTTAAAAGAACAGGTTTTTGATTCAAAAGACTAAATCTTTAAAAAACAGAGATCAAAGAGGTATTGAAATAGAAAATGTCTGTTGATTCAAGATCTGATCTTAAGGAAATCCAAAAAATAACCCTGCAAGCTGATCGATTTAACTGTTAATAAAATTCTATAAATCAGAAAATTAAAATAATGAAAAAACCTCAGAGGAAGTCGATCTTCCTCAGTGAAAGACAACTGGTTCGTCTTCCTCGAGACATACCCGGAGCGGGTTCGCCATGCTCCGTGTTCGTCTCGAGGAAGACGAGCGAGTTTCATTTATTTATTTATTTTTAAAAAATTAAAATTAATTTTAAATTTAAGTTTTTTAATTTTTTTAATTATTTAATGATATATTTCTTAACGGGTCGGATGGCGGCGGCGAAGTTCTTCAAATATCGGAATATTATTAATTAAAAAAATTGTTTATATTAAATAAAAAATTATTATTAAATTTTATAATTTTTAAAAGGAGGAGTTTTATTGTTTTAAATATAACGTTAAGCCCTATTTAAAATGTATGCTAAAATATAAAGCATTAATTTGAGCTTTTTTCAAGTGAAAATAGATTAATTTGATGCTTGAGGGTGCAATTGAAACCAAAAGGTCATAATGTGGGTAAAATTGACGATTTTACAAGGTGAGGGTGCAAACGAATTGGGGGTAAAAGGTGAGGGTTTTTTCGAAGGATAAGCCTAAAAAATATTACGCGCTTATCTTTTAAATTTTAATAAATTATAACTTTTATATATTATAATAGTTGTATGAAATTATTATATTTTATCTTTTTTAATTTTAATTTAATTTCTAATTATGTCTGATATATGAATTTCAACACTTTTACATTATTTTAAGAGAATATCACTTTTGTTTAGCTAGTCTATTTTATAGATAAAAGAAGTTAGATGTGTTTCTTTCATCAATTTTATTGTGGGGAATGAATAATTGTCTTGATATAAAAGTTGCAAACCTGAAACAATTCTAAGTGTTAAAAAATTGACTAATGTGTAAATTTTTTGGAACTCCGTATCGAACTGAATTAAAAAAAATTAAATTAGACCAATTGAATATATAAAATATAAATAATTAAACAAATCAAATTTATCAATATACCATACATGAAAGTTATACTATACATGAAAGTTAAGAGTCAAATGATGTTAAGAGTCAAACCACATAAGCTGAATGAGGTATACCAAATTAATAATCTCCTGGGCTAAGATTAGATGTAAAACTAGTCAAATTAAACAGAAAGTAAAATAAAATCAACAAAACAAACTACATAATAATAATTATGCCTCTACTAAGCAATAACGCCTAATAAGTTAAATTAAGTCGAAAAATAATAGATTTAGTTCTTTTATTTATTAAAAGTTACACTTCAATTCTTAAATTTATTTGTTAATAATTTAATTATTTTAAAAAATAATTAATTTAGTATTATGACAACTTATTGATATACAGTCGACCCTCTAATAATTAATAGACATGGTGAATTAAAATTTTATTAATTATTAAAATTATTAATTTATTGAATATCTTATATGAGTAAAATTGAAATTGATTCTCTGAAATTGTATTAATTATTAGAAATATTAATTTATTAAGTATTAATTATTAGAGGGTCTATTATAGTACTGAATATATAAATTCTATTACTATGGCATAATAAAATAATTACTATAGAAAATGAATGCGATATTGACTTTAAAAATTAAATATTATAAATTTAAAAGGAACTAAAATAATTTTAGCAGATAATGGGCTTTAATTATTTCTCCATGCATTTTTATATTTTAAAAGCGATAGTAAAAGTCTAAATTGCAGTAAAGATAGAAGTGTAAAAGATAATGCGTCGACCCTCTAATAATTAATATATATGATGAATTAAAATTTTATTAATTATTAGAATTATTAATTTATTAAATATTTTATAAAACATAATATTGAATTTGATTTTTTGAATTTATTAAGTATTAATTAATAGAGAGTGTATTGTAGTATATAACTACTAATTAGGACAAACACATAAGAAAAAAGATACAAGTAAGAATATAAATTTGTTTCTCATGAATTAAAGTTTCACAATGAGTTTTTCTTTTTCTATTACAATCCTTTATACTTCAATATAATAAATTTTTATCAATGCAGCCCTTATCAGGGGCGGAACCAGCCCTATTTGATGAAATGACGACCGCCTCCGCAAACTTTTCAAAAATAACAAATTAGTACATCATGTTTTTTTTTAAATATAGTCATCAAATTTATACTTTTATATAATTGTCATCTCTAATTTTTTGTTAATATCTTCAAAAAAAATAACTTTTATAAATTCTTTATGTATAATTTTACTTCTCTTAGGATATAGTTATAATTTTTACGAATTTTTTTTCCCACCCCCCCATTTCAAATTTTCTAGTTCCGCCTCTAGCCTTTATTGGTGTAAATATTTTTTTAAAAATGTATTACAAACTTGGAATGCTCACAAGAAATATTTTACTTAAGATATAGTAAGTTAGTTCAACATTAATTATTTAATTGGTCGGAAAGAGTCAAAGCAACGCTTGACTAGTTTTACTAGTTACATGATTTTTAATTTAGTTTGATTTTTGATTCGGTAAACTAAAACCGAATTGATTTGTAAGGTTCAAATTGGAACCAAACTGATAAAAAGCTCTAACTTTTTTTAGTCAACAGGATTCTATTTTATCTGGAATGAAGAATAGAACGTGAAATTCTCAGGTCAATTATATTTTTACCATCCATAAAATGAGTGGACTAAAATTTTCAAGTTGGGCCACTTGTGTATACAGAAGCAGATCTGGGTCCAATAGTCTACTACAAATATAGAAACCAGTCCAGAATTATCAACTAAATCAAAAATGATAATGTACTAAATAAATATAACTACCAAAACAAAAAATGATGTGTAGTACTTCCTTTATTTGCTTCATCATTTACCTTTAATAATTGCATAACGCACCTGGCTTATTTCATACCTTAATTTCACTGAGATTCTTTTCCAATTATACCTCAATAATACTAGCCAAACTACATTCAATATATATTCCAGATTAATCATATTCATTTAGATTACTTTTTGTTACAATGGATTTGTGTTTCAGTTCAGGCAGAGTTTGTATCATTCTCTTTTCTTATCTTTTGATATGTTCTTATGCTAGAAGTACTAAAACTATACATTATCCTGCGAGAGATTGTCGAAAACACAGCGCGGTTTTGACGGATTTTGGGGGCGTCGGAGATGGCAAAACGTCGAACACAAAGGCATTCAAATCAGCAATAGCTAATCTCAGCGTATATGCACCACAAGGTGGTGCACAACTTATTGTGCCTGCAGGAAAATGGCTAACTGGGAGTTTTAATCTCACTAGCCATTTCACTCTTTTTCTCCATAAGGATGCTGTTCTTCTTGCTTCTCAGGTTCCAAATTCTTTCTACGTTTACTGCAAAGATTATTTTTCAATTGGTTCCGTTTCGTATTTCATAATCTCTATTGCTAATATGCTAGTCTAATTGCCAGATTAATTTGATATTTTCATATGTAAATGTAATGCGCTTGCGTGATGGATCTACATAGAGCGTGTAGTGTGCAATTGCGCTTCTTATAATTTTAAATTTCAAATAATAACTTAAGACTTAATTATAAATAAAAATATAATAAAACATATATGATTTTATATTTTTGTCCGTTATGAAAAAATTCCTGAATTCGTCAGTGTGATTGTATAGGATGAGGCAGAGTGGCCAATTATACCTCCATTGCCTTCATATGGGCAAGGAAGAGATGCAGCTGGTGGAAGATTCAGCAGTCTCATTTTCGGTACAAATCTTAAGGATGTAGTAATTACAGGTAATTAAATATTTCCCCTTAATTCTACAGAATTTAAGCCTAATTTAATGAATTTAGTGTTGTGGGGTCATATTATATATGTGACATAACTTATTTGTAAAATTAGGTAACAATGGCACAATTGATGGGCAAGGTGCAAGCTGGTGGGAAAAATTCCACAAAGGCAAATTAAATCTGACTCGACCCTATCTCATTGAGCTCTTGTACTCTCATAAGATCCAAATATCAAATCTTACTTTAATCAACTCTCCTTCATGGAATGTTCATCCCACATATTGCAGGTTTGCCCATTTTATGTACTAATAACCAAAATTCCATGCTTAGCCATTCATTTTTATAGTAATGTTCTTCATTTGAAAATTTGTATAGTGATGTGTTGATCCAAGGGCTTACTATTCTTGCACCTATTGATTCCCCCAACACAGATGGGATTAATCCAGGTTCGAGTCATTCGTCCTGTTTATAACATATTCTCGTAAAAAATAATCCCCGGTTGTTTTCTGTTTCAGTGTTTTTCGTTTAAGCGTTTCTATTTCCATACAACATATGATAAGATAACCATTTTTGTTGTGTAGACTCGTGTATGAATACCAGAATCGAAGATTGTTTCATAGTATCAGGGGACGACTGCATTGCAGTCAAAAGCGGGTGGGATCAATATGGAATCAAATTCGGAATGCCGACAAAGCATCTGGTGATAAGAAGATTAACTTGCATCTCCCCTGACAGTGCAACAATTGCCCTCGGAAGCGAAATGTCAGGCGGAATCCAGGACGTTAGAGCTGAAGACATCACAGCAATCAACACTCAATCGGGTGTCAGAATTAAAACCGCAATTGGACGAGGAGGTTACGTGAAGGACATTTTCGTTAGAAGAATGAATTTCAAGACAATGAAGTACGTTTTCTGGATGACCGGGTCATATGGATCACATCCAGGTACCGGTTATGATCCGAATGCATTGCCGAATATTACCGGAATAAATTACCATGACATTGTAGCTGAAAATGTGACCTACTCGGCGAGACTCGACGGGATAAAAAACGACCCGTTTACGGGAATTTGCATTTCGAATGTAAGTATAACATTGACCGAGAAACCAAAGGAACTGCAATGGAACTGCACAGACATACAGGGAGTAACGAGCAATGTTAGTCCTAAGCCTTGCAGTTTGTTGCCTGCCAAAAGCATTACGTGTCCTTATCCGCAAGATGTTTTGCCTATTGATAATGTTAAGATGAAGATTTGCTCTGCTCCAGGCTAACTATGACTAGCTAGCTTATTGATTTCTTGATGATTGTAAAACTCAACAAGTGAAAATAAAATAAAAAGCTTTTGCATTATCCAAATTTAGCTATTTGTGGATATTTATTATAATTAGGCCGCATTGCGCGCGTGATTTTGATAATTTTAATATCTTTAATAGTAATTGTGATTCACGTTATGTTATTTAGATTTTTTTAGTCATATTTAATATAATAGATAAATTAGTTGATACAAGATCGAAATTTAAATTAAACTCATTACATTGTATAACCATAATAATCAAAATTTTAATAAGATTAAATTTTAATTTATTTTATTTTATTTCAAAAAATTCATATTTTATAAAATATAAATATTAATGTTACAGTTAAAATTTGAAATCCATAATCAAATAATTTTTATTAACAAAATGTTATTTTTAATATATATATATATATATATATATATATATATATATATATATATATATATATATATATATATTATTTTCAATTGATATTTCATTTGAAATTAAATCATATATATGATTTATTAGTTTAAATATTTCATTTATATTATATTAATTGTTTTTTAAAAAACTCTTCATATTTAATTAGCTTACAAATATTATTAATAATTTAAAACTCTTCGTATTTTATAACCATGTATGTTAAAAAAATATTAGTCTTAAATTTATTTATTAAATTACATTGAAATTTGAAATTTTATTTATTTCATTATTTATAAATATATTGATATATCACCTCATTTGATTGCATAATCTCTAAACATCAACAAAAACTCTTCAAATTTTATAACCACATTTTAAAAAAAAATCTATATAAACTTAATTTTAATTAATAAATTTAATTTTAAATGTTTTCGTATATTATAATATATAAATAGTAGTAATTTAATAAAAAATATTAATTGCATAATTCAAATTTTAAAATTTTAATAATTACTTAATTAAAATTAGACTTAAAATGCACAAAAAATCACCAACTTTTGCGTGTTTTTAGTATTTAACATAATCTTTTAATTCTGGCATAACATGAACTTTCCAAATTTTTTGCAACTAAAACCACGTGTCTGTGTCCTTTGAGAAATTATATTATTTCACATCCAAAACGGTGCCGGTGATTTTAATTGTAAAATTTTGAAAGTTCATGTACATTTTTGCCAAAATTAAAAAATTTATGTTAAATACCAAAAACACGCGAAAGTTGGTGATTTTTTGGTGCATTTAAGTCTTATAATTAATAATAAAAAATAGTAAATTAAAAATTATTTTAAAATAAAAAAATAGGAGATATGTCATATAAATAAATTAAAAAGACATTTGATGAAAAACAATTGTCATCCATAAATCAATTTAATGCAAAAAGGGTTAAATCAAAAAGAACACATATTATCCTCCACCCTGAATTGTTTTGATGAACCTCATAAGAATTTGATTACCATTAAAATCATATAATTATAATAATATGTTCATGTCTAAAAATATTTATATTTTAATGGCATTCAATTCTTCTTTCTTTAATGTTTTAGCAAGTGAAACCACATATGACATCCACATAAATTGAATATAACATCAACAACTATATATATATGGATTAAGCAATATCATAAATATAGATGATGCTTACTCCAAACGTGCTTCATTATGAATGGTCAAATACTCTTTTATTATGGGAAACAATGATAACTAGAATAACCTAGCTTTTGGTCAGACCGGAAATATAACAAATGCAACACCCAGCCCTAGGAATTTAGTTGTGGCCGAACTTCCTCCCTCACACACACCACTCAATTCCAATCTAGAATCGAACTAAGTACGTTCTAATTACTCGAGAACGCCTTGCTGCGCACTGATCTGAAGCTGAATTCCACATCTGGATCACGAAAAAACGAGTCAATGACTCAGAACGGTACTTCTGAGTACCCATAATCTTTCTTTATCACTTTTCACTCTATTTTAATCATAAATGTTGAATTGTATTTATTAGGGTGCATGATTAGTTTATTTGACTGTTTTTGCCACAAAACTTTTATAACTTTTATAACTGTCAATTTGAATATTCTTGGCATGATTTCCATACAAACTGATTAGAAACATGTTATTAGGCTGTTTTAATACGTTTATATCCATTTTCTGTTAGATTTCGATGCTTAGAACGTGTGTTAAAACATTTTATGCCTTTCTTGTCATGAATGTATTCTTGCTCAGACTGCCATGATCTCTCATCAACAACATGTTCTTTAGCTGATTTAGGATGTTTTATCAACTGTATATTGATTTTAGTAGAAGCCAATATGTTTTTTTGTTCGTTTTTTACGTGTCTTTTGTAGTATTTTTTTATGAAATTCCGAGTCAAACGACCAACCGCCGCCCTCCCTGAAACTTGACTTATAAAATTCAATAAGTTTGAACTTTTTGTATTTTATAACTTCTAAAGCTTAATATTAATGAATAGAATAATAAATAACTTTAAAATTTAAAGTCGCCACTTGGCAAGTTGTAGTCAATTATCTTGTCAAATATGTTGCTTAATTTGGAGCTCAAGTTTTTAAATATATTATTGATTAAATTTTACAAAATTAAAATTAACTATTCATTAAAACTTTTCAAATCATAACCATTAGACTTTTAAAATTCAGTAAATTTTAAATTTTTATATTTCATAATTTTTCAATATTAATATTATTAGTCAAATAATAATTCAATTATTTTTGGATAAGTTAATAAATCATTTTTTAGGTAAAAAATTGTCATTTAGAAATTTATAGTCAATATACTTATCAAAATATGCTTAATGCATAATTTGGAGCTCAAAATTATCAACGAGTTTCGGTCAATGGGTGTGTATGAGATTAGTTTGATAATTGGTGGATTTTTATCTAAAAATCCCTTAATCTTTTTAGGTTCAAAATTGAACAAAACTGAAAATTTGAAATTTTTTAGTCAACAACAATTCTATTTTATCTGAAAGAGTAATGTTATATAACCCAACACTTTTAACCCATCTTTTTATACCGCCTGACGTGTCAATCCAATAGTGAATTGATTAAATTCTATTTGTTGAGATATACACTTTTGGGTGGGGATTAGACGAATGAAACTTTGCTATCTGAAATGAAGAATAGAACGTGAAATTCTCATGTCAATTAAATTTGTACCATCCCATTAAATGACTGGACTAAAATTTTCAAGCTAGGCTACTTGTGTATACAGAAGCAGGTCTGGGCCCATATAGTCTAAATAAAAAATGATAATGTACTAAATAAATATAACTACCAAAACAAAAAATGATGTGTAATTGTATAAAGCACCTTGCTTATTTCATATCTTAATTCATTGAGATTCTTTTCCACTTATACCTTAATAATACTAGCCAAACTACATTCAATATATATTTCAGATTAATCATTTTCATTTACATTACTTTTTGTACAATGGATTTGTGTTTCAGTTCAGGCAGAGTTTGTATCCTTCTCTTTTCTTATCTTTTGTTATGTTATTGTGTTAGAAGTTCTGAAACTATAAATTTTACTGCGAGAAACTGTCGAAAACACAGCGCGGTTTTAACGGATTTTGGAAAGGTCGGAGATGGAAGAACGTCGAACACAAAGGCATTCAAATCAGCAATAGCCAATCTCAGCGTATATGCACCACATGGAGGAGCAATGCTTATTGTGCCTGAAGGAAAATGGTTAACTGGGAGTTTTAATCTTACTAGCCATTTCACCCTTTTTCTTCATAAGAATGCTGTTCTTCTTGCTTCTCAGGTTTCAAATTCTTTCTATCACATTATCTTGCAAAGCTATATTTTTCAATTCGTCCCGTTTCAAATTTTATAATCCCTATTGCTAATCTAATTGCTACGTAAAGTTGATATTTTCATATGTAAATGTAATACACTTATACGATGGACCTACACATGTCCGGCCTTGGCCTATTCCTAGGGCCACAAATATTAGAGGGCCCCATATTAGAAAGATAAATATTATATTAATTTTCTTAATGTTTTATTAATTTTTTGTGTGATAGATGTAATTTTAACTTTAAAATTTAATTAGATATTCTAGTAATTAATTAGAAAATAAATTTTAAAGGGCCCCTTTTTAGTTGTAGTTTATTAATTAAACTCTTTAGTAATAACTAGTAATACAAATGAAAATAATATATAATTTTATATTTTTTAATCGTTTAGGGCGTAATCTATCTATTTATCTATCAAATAGGAAAAAGAGAAAATTACACTGAATATAAATTTTTTTTTAAATATATTTTTTATAAAGAAATGTTATGAAAATCTACTAACAACTTACCGAACATATATTTATTAAAAATCTATCAACGATCTACTAAAAAAATATCAAAAATTTACCTAGAGTATACCTTTATAAAACAAAGTGAAAAGAACGTGTTTTGTGAAAAGAATTAAAAAGAGCTTATTTTTATAAATAAATTTACGAATAGATATTTTTATAAAAAAAAAATTAAAAATTTCGCATAGGGCCTCAGTTCATCTAAGACCGGCCCTGAACCTACATAGAGCGTGTAGAGAGCAATTGTGTATCTTATAAATTTGAATTTCAAATAATAACATTATTACACACTTATTTATAAAAAAATTCGTAAAATACCCATTGACCAAAATTTCTCCGTTATAACATTATTTTTCTCCGTTATGAAAAATTTCTGAATTCGTCGGTGTGATTGTATAGGATGAGGCGGAGTGGCCAATTATACCTCCATTGCCTTCATACGGGCAAGGAAGAGATGCAGCTGGTGGAAGATTTAGCAGTCTCATTTTCGGTACAAATCTTAAGGATGTAATAATTACAGGTAATTAAATATTTTCCCTTTATTGTATAGTAGAATTTAAGCCTAAATGATGAATTTATTGTAGTGGGTTCATATTATAAAATTAGGTAACAATGGCGCAATTAATGGGCAAGGTTCAATCTGGTGGGAGAAGTTCCGCAAGGGTGAACTGAATCTGACTCGACCATATCTCATTGAGCTCCTGTACTCTCATAAGATCCAAATATCAAATCTTACTTTAATTAACTCTCCTTCATGGAATGTTCATCCCACATATTGCAGGTTTGCCCACTTTTATGTACTAATAATCAAAATTACATGCTTAGCCATTTGTTTTGTATAATGTTCTTCATTTGAAAATTTGTGTAGTGATGTGTTGATCCAAAGGCTTACTATTTTTGCACCAGTTGATTCCCCCAACACAGACGGGATTAATCCAGGTTCGAGTCATACGTCCTATTTATTACGTATTCTCGTAAAAGACATCCTTTCGATTGTTATGTTTCAACGTTTTTTGTTTCAGCGTTTTCATTTTGTGCAACATATGATAAGGTTCCATCTTTGATATGTAGATTCGTGTACGAATACTAGAATCGAAGATTGTTTCATTCAATCAGGGGACGACTGCATTGCAGTTAAAAGCGAGTGGGATCAATATGGAATCAAATTCGGAATGCCGACAAAGCATCTGGTGATAAGAAGATTAACTTGTATCTACCCTGACAGTGCAACAATTGCTCTCGGAAGCGAAATGTCAGGCGGAATCCAGGATGTCAGAGCCGAAGACATCACAGCAATCAACACTCAATCAGGTGTCAGAATTAAAACCGCGATTGGACGAGGAGGTTACGTGAAGGACATATTTGTCAGAAGAATGAATTTCAAGACAATGAAGTACGTTTTCTGGATGACCGGGTCATATGGATCACATCCAGGTACCGGTTATGATCCAGCTGCATTGCCGAATATTACCGGAATAAATTACCAGGACATTGTAGCTGAAAATGTGACCTACGCAGCGAGACTCGAGGGGATAAAAAACGACCCGTTTACGGGAATTTGCATTTCGAATGTAAGTATAACATTGACCGAGAAACAAAAGGAACTGCAATGGAATTGCACAGACATACAGGGAGTAACGAGCAATGTTAGTCCTGAGCCTTGCAGTTTGTTGCCAGCCAAAAACATTACGTGTCCTTATCCGCAAGATCTATTGCCGATTGATAATGTTAAGATGAAGAATTGCTCTGCTAACTATAACTAGCTAGCTTATTGATTTTTTGAAGATTGTAAAACTATACAAGTAAAAATAAAATAAATAGTTTTTGCATTATCCAAATTAGCATCGAGTTACATTTTTCTCGGATTATAATTTCTAATTCTATTATCAAATTTAGATTCTCATATTACAATTTGGTATTTTTTTGTAAGATTGATCTTGTTCAGATAGACAGAACAGTGCTCCATTTTATGATGTGCTTCCCCTAAAAAAAATATATGTATATATAGTTTAGTTTGGCAAAATAATTGTTATTAGCATGAGCAGTGGAGGGGGAGAGAAGAATAGATTTTGCACAAAGATTATGACAACATTTTATTATTCCTTATTTATCCCCATTAATTATTGATTTTGTTAAAAAGCTTATGAGTGTTTATCTCATGTATTGATTGTTACATGTCATATTTACAATAAGACAATGAACATTTGCGATAGGAATTTTTTTAATTATTATTTAAATTTTTAATTATTAATTTTTCTAAAATGGCCAACACATTATTAGTTTGTTGCATGAATGACATGATACAACGGTTATGTAAAATAATCTTTTAAAACTTATGCGGTGACGATAAACAATTAGTAGAATATGTATTGAAGATTTTGATTAGTTATATCACGCACAAGAATTTAGCACCTCTATATAAAATTTTATTCAATTTGGATAGGTTTTTAAGAAGATAAGTAAATAAACCATTTATACGGTCACATAAAGCTTCAAAATCACAACTAATACTCCCTCCGTCCTAAATTGATAGACAGTTTAGGACAAACACAAGTCTTAAAAAATTGTACTTATCAAGATAAAATGAGTAAATTTATAAACAAATACCACACTTATCCTCATTTATTATAGTAGTAATTTTGTCTTTTAGCATATTTTGTGTTATTTTCAATGCATTCAACTATAATTAATGAGGGTATATATGACAATTAAACATTCAAGCAATAAATTACTGCCTATAATTTGGGATAAAAAAATGCAAATAATGCCTATCAATTTGGGACGGAGGGAGTAATAAATCAACTTCAATATAAATTGAATCTTATTTAATGTATTTAAAAATTGCTAAAGAGATAAAATTAGAAGTTCAATGTAAATTAGCGCGAAAAATAAGATAATATAAATTTCTTAGATGCAACATATAAAAAGGAGATACATCCCTTCTTAAATGTGACGGTGGCTTTATTTCTAAATTTAAAACATTTTTTCTTAATTTTTCCTGTATTTTAGTATCAATTTAAATTTTATCATATCATTTTTCATCTTTTAAATTATTATATGGAATATTTTAATAATAATTTCATTTCTATGACGTAATTTCGATTTTTTTCATGGTAATATTTTCATTTTTATATTTTTTTAAATTAAACTGTTGTGGCATCTGACTTAGTTTTTAGTTAAAAATGAATAATTTATGAACCATATTATTAATTCATTGAATATGTCACTTCATCATAAAATTATAAATTTAAAAATATGATATGTAAAAATAGATTTTGCACAAAGATTATGACAATATTTTATTATTCCTTATTTATCCCCATTAATTATTGATTTCGTTAAAAGTTTACGAGTGTTTATCTCTTACATTGGTTGTGGCATGTCATATTTATAAAAAGCTAATGAATATTTGCGATAGGAAATTTTTTAATTAATTTTTTTAGGCCTAATACCTCAAAAAATTCCGAACTTTTGACCCCTTTTCAATTCTATCCCGACGTTGAAAACTGGTCAATTTTACCCTATTTTGTATTTTTTTCATTTCAATTGTACCCAATTTTTTTATAATTTTTATATTTAAATGATGAAATCATTTAATTAACTAAGTTTAAAGATAAAATTAAATTTATTTCCATTCAAAAAAGTACAAATAAGTCTTATTTTTAAAAACTAACTAAAAACCATAATCAAATTAAAACTAATTTAAATTTTTAATTAATTTAACTAAATCTAAATAAATTTTCAACATATACAATTAATATATGCTAGACATGGAGAACGTTTTTTAATTTTTTCCAAACGAGAAAAACGTCAATTTAATATTTTAAAGTATAATTGAAATATAAAAATGCAAAATAGGGTAAAATTAACCAGTTTTCAACGTCAGTGTAGGATTGAAAAGGGGCTAAAAGGTCGGGGTATTTTAAGGCATTAGACCTTTTTTTATTATTAACTTTTTCATATGGCTAACTCAATGTTAATTTGTTGCACGAATGACATGACATAACAGTTGCGTAAAATAATTTTTCAAAACAGTGATGATAATCAATTAGTAGAATATGTATTGAAGATTTTGATCAGTTATATAACGCACAAGAATTTGGCACCTCCATATAAAAATTTATTAAATTCGGATAGGTTTTTAAGAAGATAAGTAGATAAACTATTTATACGGTCACATAAAGCTTCAAAATCACAACTAATAATAAATCAACTTCGGTGTAAATTATATTTTATTTAATATATTAAAAATTGCTAAAGAGGTAAAAATGGGAGTTCAATATAAATTAGCACGGAAAATATTTAAGAATGAGGCGACAGATATTTACTCGTTGGTCTTCTTGAGCGTTTGCAAAGCCGTGGAGTTCTACAAAATTCAACACCATGATTTTTCTTATTCTGGGAACGATGTCTTTCGATGTTTTGATTTCTTTTGTAATAACTCTTAGCTTCTTGTTTGTTTTTTGCCTTTTTGCCTACCACTGATTTGTGGTTGTGCTAATATACCTATCATTTATCCAAAAAAAAATACGATAATAAAAATTTCTTAGAAACAATATATAAAAATGAGATATGTCCCTTCTTAAATGTGGCGGTGGCTTTATTTCTGAATTTAAACATTTGTTTTAATTTATCCTGTATTTAACATCAATTTAAATTTTATCATATAATTTATTTATTTTTTAAATTTATCGCATGGAATATTTTAATAATATTTCATTTTTATGACATAATTTTGAATTTTTATGGTGCTTAAATATTTCTATTTTTATAATTAATTTTTTTAAAATTAAACTGTTGTGGTATCTGATTTAGTTTTTATTGAAAATTGAAAATTTGTGAATAGTATTAATTCATTGAATATGTCACTTCATATAATTCATTGAATGTCTATTATATAGTTCATGATTTTTCAATAGCTAGGCTATTTTTAGAAGCATGATGAGATTTTCATCTAAGGCTTAATCACTCAAAAATCCATCTTTAACCCCTTTTGCAAATATATTTTGACGTAGATTTTTTTTTCAAATTATCCTAATTTACCCTTTTATGTTTCAATTATACCCAAAACATTAAATTGACCTCTTTTCACTTATAACAAGGTTTAAAATAATCTTTTATTTTTTATATTATTAATAATATTAGGATCTAGTTGAAATATAGGCTAAAAATGGAGGATTATTCTAAACTTTTTTTCAAGTGAAAAGATGTCAATTTAATATTTTAGGATACAATTGAAACATAAAACGGCAAATTAGGATAGAATTAGAGAAATTCCTACATCGAGATATATTTGCAAAAGGAGTTAAAGGTGAGGGGGGTTTTGAGTGATTAGGTTTTAATCAGGAGAATCATTAATTTCTTTCGAAACCAAAAATGTAGCATGCACTAAAATGAACAAAGGATCACTTTGGCCCCTCAACTTGGCACAAAGTATCAAAAACGTCCAAATTAGCAAAACGGGATCACTTTTACCCTGAACTTGTTAAATTTGGTACAAAAAGACCCCTCCCCACTCTCACTTAAGAGAGTGAGATACACTCTCCGGGTTTCTTTAATCCTAGGTGGTTTTAAATGGTAAAGAGGGTAAAATGA
The DNA here is from genome assembly GCF_937616625.2 of Mercurialis annua. Classification (NCBI taxonomy): domain Eukaryota; kingdom Viridiplantae; phylum Streptophyta; class Magnoliopsida; order Malpighiales; family Euphorbiaceae; genus Mercurialis; species Mercurialis annua. Next base: position 75,090,424 of record NC_065572.1, on the reverse strand, counting down.
TCCTAATTTTTTCTTAACATTTTAAATTAACTCCTATTAATTTAAAATAAAAACAATTTAATCCTTTTAAATTAAAATTTTATATAACAAATTGACCCCTAAATTTTTTTATATATAACAAATTAATCCCCAAATCAATTTTTTTAATAAAAACATAAAAAAATTAATTTTTTAACAAAAAAAACTAAAAAAATTTAAATTTTTTTATAGACCCGTGGGTCCTCAAGAACAGACCCGTGGGTCTGTTCTTGAAGAAGAACAGATCTGGGTATCTGTTCTTCTTCAAGAACAGACCGGATCTGTTCTCTGAAGAACAGACGGCGGGTCTGTTCTTCAAGAACAGACCGGATCTGTTCTCTGAAGAACAGACGGCGGGTCTGTTCTTCAAGAACAGACCGGCCGTCTGTTCTCTGAAGAACAGACCGGCCGTCTGTTCTCTGAAGAACAGACGGCGGGTCTGTTCTTCAGAGAACAGACCCTTCGTCTGTTCTTCAGAGAACAGACGGCGGGTCTGTTCTCTGAAGAACAGACCGGAGCTGCTGCTCCTGAGGAGCAGCAGCTTCGTTTTTCCGGCGAGGAGATTCCTCCTCGCCGGAAACTGAGAAAAAAATTTGATTTTTGTTTTTGAAAAAAGTCTAAAAAGGCCCCTGAATTAATTAGGTTTAAATTATAATTAATTAGTATTTAAATATGATTAATTAGGGTAATTTTTAATTAATTAGTAACCCACTCTCCAATTAAGGTGCCACGTCAGCATAGGGGTCTTTTTGTACCGGTTTTGACAAGTTCAGGGTAAAAGTGATCCGGTTTTCTCAATTTGGACGTTTTTGATACTTTGTGCCAAGTTGAGGGGCCAAAGTGATCCTTTGTTCGCACTAAAATACCAAATTAAAATCAATCACAGAAAAGCACACCACGATGTAAAAACGTGAGACCCGCAAAACATATACCAATGGGCAGTTTTTTTGGATCAATCATACCAAGTACTATCTATTCATTTTTAGCTAATTAAAGAGTTTTAATCTAAAAATAAAACACCGTTAAATTTGTTATTAATCCCTATATTTAACTCATAGAATTTATATAAATATTTTCAGTTTTTGCATGAGAAGATAATAATCACTTCACAATCTTCAGTTACAAGAAAAATGGTGACATTCCCGGAATCCGGACGATACTATGTACATACTTGTTTTCTTTTATCTTGTATTTTTTTTATTTTAAATCATGTTTTATAATCATATATTTAATTTCTGATAATTTAATATTTTTAAAGCAGTTTTTGGAACTTCTCACTGTGCTGATTTATGTGGGATCATTAAGTGTTGGAATAGCAGAAAGCAGAAATGTAAAGATTTTCAACAAAGATACCTATAATGGAGTCGAATACTCCGCGTTAAATTGCCGTAAGCACACCGCGTTTTTGACAGATTTTGGAGGCGTTGGAGATGGAAAAACATTGAACACAAAGGCCTTTCAAACTGCCATTGCGAATCTTAGCCAATACGCGAAAGATGGTGGCGCTGAACTTATCGTTCCACCCGGAAAATGGTTGACGGGTAGCTTCAATCTCACTAGCCATTTCACTCTTTACATCCACAAGGATGCAACCATTCTTGCTTCTCAGGTAACCCCATATTTTTAGAATGATGCTATTTAACTGTAATCCATCTTATTGTACCGCTTGAAAAGATTTTAAAAAGAAATCCCGTTTTTTCGAGTAAATGCACTTTTGATTTTTTTTTGTTGAAAGAAATGAGAATTTCAATTTC